>NW_027122671.1:600000-928246 GCF_030686945.1 Centruroides vittatus
TGATGTAGAATTTGAAGAAATACTTAAAGGTAAGATGTTAAATATAATAGCATAATGTTAAATCTGGATAATTATTTGTTAGATATTAATACACCCAATTCTGTTTTTACACAATTTTTATTTAATATGAATCGGAGAAAAATTTCATTATCTTTTTTTTTACATTACAGTTTATGTAGCACTTGTTTTGCATTATTCACCTTCATGTTATTTTTGGTTCCAGTTAGAAAAGAAATTTTTGGGTAATTCTCCTAAATCATATATATAACTTCAATTTTTCTTACACATATTTTGTTGGAATGTATCTATCATATAAAGACCAAATTTGGTTCAATTATTAATTCATGTGCTTTTGTGTCCTTATTATACAATTTATTATATAAATGTCTACTGGGACATTTATTGTAGACTTATTTACATATTAACTCATTGATACTATGTTATATTGATAGTATACAACTCTAATAGTGCCACTCACTATGGTATCGTCAAAAGTATATACCATAATTTTACTGTTGTCCTTACAGCAACATGCATAGTGTATATTACAATTCAGCAAGCTTGTTATGACTACATTGTTCATGAATTGTGAGTATGCTAGCACTTTCTATGACAACATGTATCTGTATCACAACTACTGTATACATATGTTATTATGATAATATTGTGAGTGCAAATCATTACTTAAGATTAATGAAAAAAGAGACTTGTGACAATTTTGAAAATACAGAAAGTAAAAACAAGTTTGATTTTGAACTGTATAGAAACAATTTGAATGGTACTGTAGTAAAGGAAAATGAAAGTAATTACAGTATGCTGCTGAGAATAATAGTGATTTAAATGACATAAGAGTGTAAAAAGAGAAAAAAAAACAGAAAATATGTTAGAGTGATATTGATGATGATGAAACATATCTGAAGAAGAATGATATGATGTTACAGAAAATGAGGATAATCCACAAAGAACAGTTGCTTAATTAAAAAAGTTCTTTGGATTGCAAGTCATACATATTAAAAACTTCTTGGAATGCAAAATGTTAAAACTGTATATACTAAACTAACTAATTATCTGTGAATTTGAATTTTAGACAAATGTGATGATCTGATGACATTTTTGAAAATTAATAAATTTGAATTAATTAAGTTTTGATATGTTTGATAAATGTATGTATGGTCTACATTAAAATGGACTCTTGTTGCTGATTCAAGATTACCCTAAGCTCTTATTGGATGTAAGATATTCAAATTTTAAGTAAAAGCTTCTTCTTTACCATAAATTAAATATGACTACATTTTAGAGTTATATATTTGTGATTAGTTTTTCAATATCTGTTTAATCTTATCTTTTTAGAAAATTATAAATTTTTATTTTTATTTTGGAATTTGCTCTGTGAGTGATTTATACAGTTTTGTTTGACTTCAACTTTCATATGACTTTATGTCATGCAATTGCATAATTCATGATCATAGGATATTTTGATTTTTTACATTCTTAATAGTGAACTTCATTTATTTCAAAATCTAAAAAAAATGAAATCCAGAAAAGTTTAAACTGTACTGAAGTTTTTATTAATATACTAGTGATGAAATTTATAGTAATGAAAGAAGTTAGGTAATATTTGTGGCATTGAATTTTATGAAATTTACTCTTTCAGTATACTTAGAAGTTTTAATTATTTGTTTTTATATAACTTTTAATCATGATTTTTTATGTTAAATTATTAATACTTTATTTTATATGAAGAGAATGATTTTTTATTTACATTAAATGCGTTTTCCATATATAAATTACATTATATTTTTAGAAAATATATCTTTAATTTATTCTTATGCTTAAAATTAAAATTACTGTATTTGATGCTTACATTTCCAATATAAGATTTAATGTTAGATTGTACAATAAGTTTAAATTTTTCTGATTCATTCATTTTTATGAATATTATAATGAGATATTATTTTTAATTTTGATTAATTTTTATAAACAAATCAAGCTGTACAGTATTCAATTAGTATTTATATATAGGTCAGTAAAGTATACAGTTAGGTCAGTAAAGTATACATTTTTGCCATGAATTTACTATACAAAAATTTAAATAAATTTATTACACAATCTATTAACTAGTTCTTATCATTTCAGATCTATTAACTTTGAAAAGATGATATTGTATTTAATTTTATAACTAAGTTTTAATATTAAAATTCTCTAATTTTCTTGTAGCTTCCTTAAGTGAGTGGATGAACAATGGAATTCGTGGAGTCTGGTTTCACGTTCCTCGAAGCAAAGCTTCCTATATACCAATACTTGTAAATGTATGTTTCTCATCTCTTTGCTTAATTTTTCAGTTTTTATTTATTTAATTTATGAACATTCTGAAGTGTAAAAATTATTTGTAATTTTTCTTGTATCAAAATTCTCTGATTCCAACCAATCAGTCTATTTTTAATTTTACAGCACGGTTTTGAATTTCATCATTCCAAAGCATCGTATTTGATGTTGACGAAATGGTTACCAAGTTCTGAACCGAATTTGTTGCCTCAATATCCACATACTCATATAGATAAGTATTTCATAATATATTGGATGTTGTGATGCTAACACAATATATAACACATAGGTGCATAAAAAGTTGTTAAAATGGTTGTTGTCCCATAGTTCTTTTGCAATATTTAATTTTTTTCATTGTGTGTTAAAAGCCTTAAAATCAATAATATTTAGTTGGAAACAATTTTTGTATTTCTTGTAATCCATTAGTATATTATTGTTGAACAAAAATCATGTTATTTTCTTCTGATTGCCAAGAAAAAATTGAATAATTTGCTTTCTTTCTGAAATCTTTGTGAAAGTGAAATGCACCTAAAACCTAAACAGTGTTGTTGTATTGTATTAGTAAGTACATATGCACAGTATTTTATTACAATATACAATATTACGTAGACTTATGTATGACTTTGAGAACCATATCCCATTATTGCCATTATTCTTCATGTTTGACTTACAAAGGATGTCCCAGAACAGAAAGAGAGAGAGAGAAAGCTATGTTGCAGTTGTAGACTACCTGTATATAAAGTTAAAAAATTTTAAAAATACCATAAAGGTGTAAATTGATGTTATTTACCTGTTTCCCATAAAAGTTGCTGACAACTTTGTACTATACAAATTCTCTAATTAATACACAAAGTATTAATTAAGTGGAATGTATTATTTACAAAAATTTGATGTCACCCAGGTCTGCATGCAGGATTTTTAAATGGGGAGTTTTTTAAAAAAAAAAACATTATTTTTCCATAATGTAGTTTATTCATTTTTATAATATAGATGTATAGAGTAATACAATACAGTAGACTAAGGAGAAACTAAATGGGTACAAAATAAATATAAGTTATATACAATATATTGTTTCAATTTAAGTTTTTTAATTTTTCTCAAATGGGAAGAGAGAAATCTTCAAAATCCTGTGTGCACAGCCTTGATATCATCTATACTTGTCATTGCATTAATCTTTTATGAAGAAAATAATGAATTGAATTTAATTCTTTTGTGAAATAATGATGTTCTATCTAAAAATTGCAAACGTAAAAATTTTCAATATCAAAAGTATAAACACAAAGTCACTGACAAAAAACCTTTTACAGTGTTGTATACGACAGAGAACCAACTAACGTTTTTGGCCTCCACCAAGGCTTTCTTCAGGTTGAGAACTAAATGTCATCCCCCTCCAGACCACCAGAATGATGCGTCCGGTTTTTTGTTGGTGACTTTATGTGTGACACTGCAGTGTTAATAGTAGAAGACGTTTATTGTGTTATCAAAAGTATAAATTTTTTCTTTACCATAATTGTAGTTTGTTCTATAATCATTTTATTTATTATTCAATTAATATTAACTAACTAGAATGGATTAGTGGATAAACTTCAGCTTGCTGAACTTTACAATCATTCTGCAAGTATATATGAAATTATACATATTTGTTTTTATATTTTGACTGAAAATTTTTCAGAATTTATGTATTTTATAATCATCACTTTTTTTAAACTATCTGATAATGCAGAATTAATTGAAGGATAATAATTTGATTTTATGATTGATTAAGTTCAAATAAGAATAAATTACAGAATATATAACATTTATATTAAATTATTGTGAAATTTAACAAAGTTTTCAAATATTTTAAACATCTGTTATAATATTGAAATTGGGCAACCAACTTTTATGAAGAATTCAATTATTATGCCTTCGTGTCCTTTATCATAACTTAAATTTATCTTTGTATACTAGTACATTTATCAATTAACAGGACTTATTATATTGGAAAATTATGGGTGCAGATATTTAGTCTTACAGTTCAGGAATAATATTTTTTATTTAGTTCACCTGAACACATACACTTTAAGCTTGTGTTTCGGACTTGTTTGTCCCTCCTCGGCAGGCATTCAAAAAGCACTTTCTACAATTAACAATTAAAATGTTTTTTTTGTTACAATTATAATTAAAAATTAAAATAAACACATTAATTTCCCGACAATAAAATAATAAAATTCTTACAGTTTCTGTATTTCCGAACTTCTTTAAAGATTCAAATATACTTGTAATCCACATTAACCATATAATTCGAACCGTATACCTATTTTTTATACATCATAATTAATCTTATTAAATTTATAATTGTAATTTCATCTAAAATTTCTACATTAACTACTTACATTTTTGATTATTCTTTTTTACTTAATCTATATTTACAATTCATTCCAAAACTCTCCTTTTATGCTTTCCCCTCCTTCTCCGTTCTATAATGCTTCTCCAGGATTGGTGGATTTCCCTTTCGGTATTGTTATTTATTCTTTCTGTTTGTCTGATTATATTTATATGTTCATATAACTGATGTTTATAATTATTTTCTTCTTTTTTCCTTATTTTAACAGTATTTAAATCAATTTCACAATCTTCCATATTACAATGTTCAGCCACTGCTGAATTTGCATATTTTCCTTTTATTGCTCTAATATGCTCACTTAATCTTATTTTTAATTTTCTTTTTGTTTCTCCAATATATGTTTTCTTTGGGTTACAATTGCAATTAAATGAATATACAACACCTTTTTCCTCTGTTATATCATAATTTTCTTCTTTTCTATAACACAAATATTTTTTAGTTGAATTTATTTTTTCAGGTATTAAATTAATTCTACTTTTTACAACTTTTTTAATTCTTTCAAATAATTTGGTGGCCTACATATCTTAATTTAACAAATTTTTTCTCTCTGTCCATTGATTTTGATTGATTGTCATTACGTAATTTTTCATTCCATTTATTTAGTAAACATTTTGGGTAGTCATTTAAAATAAACATTTTAATTATTTCTTCCTCCTCTTGTTTTTTGTTTCTATTTCACTTGTTCTTTGTCTTATTTTATTCATATACATTTTAAATATATTATATTTCATACTAACAGGTATAACAGATTTATAATTAATTATTTGGTGAACTAAATAAAAAATATTATTTCTGAACTGTAAGACTAAATATCTGCATCCATAATTTTCCAATATAATAAATCCTGTTAATTGATAAATGTACTAGTATACAAAGATAAATTTAAATTTTATGAAGAATGTTTGTTTGAGTAATGTGAGAACAGCTGAACCAAATTCTATGAAACTTTGTACATATATTCAAAATAGTCCTGGGAAGGATATAGGTTGCTTTCTATTTCCAAAAATTTGATTTTATAAGTTTTGATAAAATTACAATATCATTTACAAAAGTAAATAGTTCATACCTTCAAGGTCTTTCACATGAATAGGAAGTTTTGGCCCAGAGGCTGGTGAATGTGAAGTGAGCCATGAAATTCAAATTCAATATGCTAATTTGGTCATTAATAGACAAAAGCAGTAAAAATTGGTTAATCCATTATTTCAACAAAATGTGCTGTAGATAGTACTAAACATGTTACCATTTCCATTTTCACTTGTGTCAGATTGTGAGTGAGTCCCAGAATTTCTTCCAGTATAAAATTGTGTTTGGTTGGAACTATTATGTTAAAAGTTTATTATAAGCACAAATTTTTTCCATATAAGCATTTTTATGATTACCTTTACTTAATATATTATTTTCCTGAGAGAAGCTGGGTACTTCAGCTAGTGTGTCTATATTTATAATATTAAACAATATATATGAATATCATAAATGTATGATGATTATATATATGTTAAATTATTCTTTGTTTTATTTAAATTTTTAAGAGTTGGAGGCTTAGTTGTCAATGAGAAGAATGAAGTTTTAGTAATTCAAGAAAAATATGGAGCTAAAGCTCATTGGAAATTTCCTGGTGGATATGCTAATCCAGGTGTTTATTTTGAAGAAATTACTTTAATTTTTTACATATTTATAAAAATTTTATAAGTAAATTAAAATTACTAATATTTTGTGATTCATAATTAACAAATTTAGGTGAAGATATTGCAGATACTGCAAAACGAGAAGTATTAGAAGAAACAGGAATAGAAACAGAATTTGTTGAATTGGTGTTATTTCGTCATCATCACAAACATATTTTTGAATGCAGTGATATCTATTTTGTTTGTCATATGAAACCTATAGGTGGCTGCATCAAAAAATGCACCAACGAAATTGCAGAATGTCGTTGGATGGATGTAAGTAAAAATTATTTTAACAACTTTATTTTATTTTTATTTAAATAAAAAAACATTTTTTTAATTTGAATCTTATATATGATATTTCTATGTATACAGATCAATGATTTCCAGTCTCATTTAGATGATGTAAGTCATATGAATCAATTTGTAATGAAATGTTTCCTAGAAATACAAAAGAATGAAGCATCTATTGCTATAACTCCTGTGTTATCATTTGCAAAAACTCATTATCAAAATGTATATAATATAATTTGGAAACAAAAAAGCAAGAATGAATAGTATATTTACTTTTAAGAATAGTGATTTAAATAATTTACTAAGTAGTAAATTATAGATTAAATGTATTTTAAATCTCAATAATGAAATTATAAAATCACATACATAGTTTTAATTTACATGGTACGATCCAAAAGTTTGGGGACTGCAGTAATCTATGACAACAAAAGCATGTATTTGAAGTTACAGCGTATGAAATGGATTTTACCAAACCACCTCTACGTGTTCAGGTTAATTTCACCCATGTCATTTGATTAAACCGCGAGTGCTGCTGTTTTTTTCCGGAGATAGTTACCTTTGTTCTGCGACATAATAAAAGTGGAGTTTCAAGAACAACCTCCAACATTTCGACTTTGCCATGGTAGAATCACCATACACCTTTCTTAGCAATTTTAAACTCTCCATAGGTGTTTTACCTAAACGCTGACAAAATTTAATGTTGGAGGTTGTTCTTGAAACTCCACTTTTATTATGTCGCAGAACAAAGGTAACTATCTCCAGAAAAAAAAAAAAAACAGCAGTGCTCATGGTTTAATCACATGACATAGGTGAAATTAACCTGAGCGCGTAGAGGTGGTTTGGTCGAGGTTTCTCGGGGCCTAGGGCTTATTGAAGTCCAATGGGGCCCCATTTTTTGTTAATACAAATAATACTATAAATTATCATTATTATTATTATTGTTATTATTATATTAATTATCGTGTAGTAAAAATTTGTTAATATAATATTAACTATTTTTTACTATACAATAAGTGCTCATTGTTAATGAAAAAGTATTAAAAATTTATGATGATAATTCAATTTTTGTGCATCCTTGATACTGGGGGAACCAGGGTTTAAGCCCTATTAGTCCCTATGTAGATCCGCCCCTATGCTGATGGAACACGATCATGCCGTCCTATATTGAAATGCTAATGAAATTCTCTATGTGCAGCCTTAATAATTTTTCTTGTTTATTACACTGGTATCTCATGATTTTTAAAAACATATTAATTTCATAGCAAATAGAATTCTTTTTTGCTGAAATATGAAATAGTCCATATTTAATAAGGATTAATGTTAAATGTTTTATTAATAATAATTCTTTTCAAGGTATTACTATTTATTGTGTTTTAATATCTTAAAACAATTAGAAAAAACAATTCAGAGGTTTACTAAATTATATAGTTAAGTCACGAAGTACAAAGCATAGTGCCAATACCTGATACGAATAGAATAAATTTCTATAAAGTTTGTATAAATTCTATTAGTATGTATTAGGAAAATTTCAAATGTATTTGTTAAGATTTAAAAATTAAATATGGGTTTTAATTTATTGTTTTGAGTAATTCATTAAATAAAACTATAACATAATAAAATAACATATTTTCATGTTAATAGATAAGAATAATGTTTATTTGTAACAATTGTTGTTACAATTAAATAAGTAACGCATTATTTTGTGAATAATATGTAAGATATATTACGTTATAATAATAATAATAATAATTATTTTTGTAGAAATAAAAAATTCATAATAGTATAATTTAATGGTTTCTGAGAAAGAAAAAACTTAAGAGAAGGAAAGAATTCATAATAATGAAATTTAAGTGAAATGAAAACAGTATAAAGAATCAGAAAACTTAAAAACATTAAAATATTGTTATTTCTAATTGGAAAGAACTTCTATTTCTCCAATAATTGTAATAAATCATAACATTTTCAGTTAAAATTACAATTTTTATGACAAAGGCAGCTTTTCTATTATTTATTTTATTTTAAATATGATTTTAAGAAACTTTGTTTAGATAACTTAAATATTTTTAATATAAAAATTCTGAATTTTATGGAAAACTCCTAGAAGAATTCTTTAGTTTTGTAATTGGAAATTTCAAAATTTCTGTTTAAATTTAATAGTTTAGTTATCAGGAATTTTTTTTATAAATATGTAAATATATATGTAAAATAAACTTGTTTTAGAAATCAAATTAATTAATTAATTTATAAAGTTTGAGATTAATGAGTCTTGGTGAAGAAATTAGAACTAAAATTTTATTTTATTTATAATCTACTATTATATTGATAGTTATTAAATTTCTTTTTTTTACAATAGTAAATTATTCATGATAGCTTGCTTATATGAATTTTTTCTTCTAGTATTAATTATAGTTCACTCATTCAGAATAATTGTTTTAAATTGTAATATAATTGTTTTGAAAAACTATGTTCTATATTATTACATTTGCCATTTTATAATTATATGCTATTTGGTTTAGATAATAAATTTTTAGTATATTATTACTAGATCATTCAAAAGTTTTTCTCTTTAGTTTTTACTATGGTATATTTAAAATTCAGTATTTTAGATAGTTATTCTCAAATATTGAATATCAGATTATAACTTTAAAAATATTTGTATAAGTTGAACTCTTTCAAGAGTTTTTTTTATAAGTAATTTGGGACCAATTTTTTGAAATGAAATATTAAATTTACACAATAGGTGTTGCTTATTGTAATCACTTTGGGACTAGACTATACTGATGACAATAACGAGTGATTACATTTTATGATGAAAGTAATTAGATCACAATTAGTGGAAATTCTAGTTTCATTGAATCAGATAATTTAAAAAGATGTTTAAAAATTTGTTAAAAATTTAAAAATGAATTATAATTAACTTAAAAATTTTTAATTATAATAATTATTATTTGAGCAGTTTATCCAGCTTTTTTGTTTTTGGCAATATTTTGTCAATAAAATATCTGATTCATAATATTTTTGAAGCTGTAAACCATAATACAAAGCTTTCTACATTTGAACATTTGTTGAAGGATCTAGAGTGGTCAAAGAGCAATCTGTGGGCTTTGGCAACATAATTTTATTTTTCTGTTTTTTATCTTGTGCTGTTATGCACCCAAATTAAGTTGATATTTGTGAAGAACATTCAAACTAAACTTGACCAGTAAAAAGATGAAAATAAACTATACATTGCTAGCTTGCATATTATTAGCATACAGTATTTTAGTACCTAGTGTACTGGCAGTTATGGAGTATGTTGGTATTCAGCAGGAAAGAAATGTTTCCATAAGAAAAAGTACATGCAGCCTGCTGGAAGCCTACAAAGTTCACTTGTGATCAAAAAAAGATTGCTCATTAATGAACTATAGAGCCTTCTTCAGTTACAATTTGGCATATGTCATCATAGCAGACACTGGAATTTTGTTGTAAATTGCCAATAAGTTTAAACTGTTTTGACATAACTTCTGGAATGTTATTTATGATCTCCTCTTCAACAGACACAACTTCATTTTCAGATGTCTTCATGCCTATTTTTAAAACAATTTTCAACTTGATTTCATAACAGTTAATCTTTGTTTTAAGTTTATATCCCATTTAACTAACCAGTTGTTAAAAATGTCCATTAAGATCCAGGCATTTATATTGAACAATATTCATACCCTTACACTGTAAGAGTTTTACTGTTTTTTAGTCATTAGAAATCTTTGTTTTTGACCATGCAAATTAGCACAACAAAACTGAAATACATTCATTCAGTGCTTTTAACGTTTGAACATATAAGGATGATAAGGTATTGCATGAAAATAAAGTGCTAATATAAGAAAGAACCTGAGCAGTGTGCACTAGAGGACATGGTAAAAAGGCACTTGATTTGAAAAAAAATCTGTTAATGACCAGGCTGACATGTTCACACCAAAAGGTGTCTTGTAACAAAATGAAAGTTTATTCAACGTGATAAGACCTTTGTTACCTCATTTGTGACTGCAGATGAAACTTACACTAATAGCTTACATTGCAGATATTCCTTGGTAAATATTCAGCAATAATTTTTGGTCATTCTATCTTTATTCACAATTCAGCTGACACAGAATCAAAACTTTTCTATTAGCCATGAGTGCATTTGTACACAATGTTCTCATGTTTTCTCTACCAGTTTAACCACCCATTGGTTTCAATAAAATCTTTTTCCCTATAAATTCTGCTTTATGACATGTTAGTGGTCCATTAACAAATGCAATTTTTCATGAACATCCTACACCAAAGCTTCAAAGCTAACTCAAATTCACAAATTTTTCTGGTTTGATTTCTCTTATGAATCATATTCTCATCTTTTCCTGTTGATACTTCAATATTTACACTATTTTTCCAAATCTTGCACAAAACTGGATGTGAAGTTTTTGACTGTGTAGCAGCATTACATTGACTCGTTTTTGGCAACTTATCATGGCATTATAAAATAGTTAAAATAAAATAAAATTCTAGTTTATCCTTGAGACAAATCTTTGTATTTTTTATATACTTCTTTAATTATGCTAACAAGTAAGAGGTAAAGTATTGCATCTTAATTAAATAATAATGAAGATCACCAAAGTAAATTCATACTTATCACTAATGACATAATAATAATTGCAAGTTTTCTAATTAAAATAAGCAAAACTTTGTAATGTTATTTTATTTATACTGTACATTTTGAGACATTAATTCTGATCTGGTAACAACTCTCCACAATGAATGGCACTTATTGTAATTACAAACTAATTACTTAATCATATAATTGCCTTTTAATAAAAAATTGCAAATCATTAGAAATTTATTAGATTTTATATTATATTGTATTTAATTCAGAAATGTACATATGTATGTAAATATATATAGAGGATGTTAAAAAAAAGCATAGTATTAAGCATTTACATGGTAGACAGTACACACCTTACTGAAAAAATCTTATTGACTTATTGACTCTATGCCGTGCATGCAACATGAAAAAGAAAGGATAATGTTGCCAAATCCTTACCTCAATATTTATAGGTGTCCACATAATCCTTCCATTTCCATGCACACGTGACCTCATCATCTTACAGAGTTGCATACTCTCTCAAAATTTCCAAGTCTTTGTTGATTATTTATTTCAGAAATAATTGAGTTTTCAACCTATGTTTATTAAGGTTTTTTTACTCAGTAAGTATGATGTATACAATCTACCATATAAATACTGAATGCTTTTTTATTACACTGTATTTAATTAGTTAAATATATAGTAATAATAGTAATTTAAAAATATTTTTTATCAGTTAAATATATTCATATATCTAAGATGTGATTCTTTGTTAATTTTGGTATAAACATTTAGATGAAATAAGTAAAAATATTACAACAATTAATATTTTTAAAGCTGTCAATTATCCAAGGTATCAAGGTAATACTAAAAACATTATCATTCAAAAAATGTATTCCGATAATACTTGTTTAAACTCAAAAATCATTTATTTATTTTAATTTCCTAATTAATTTAAAATTTATAAATATAATAAAAGAATACATTTCTTATCTCATCACCATTATTTTTATTGTTTCCAATGTTTAGTTAAAAGTGAAAAAATTTGCAGATGGCTTTGTTGAATACAATATTAGTTATAACTCAACCAATAAGTACTGTACAGTATCATAATATATAATCAGAAACTGTTTTTTAATAAAATATCTATTTTCTTCTTAATATTAAATTATAAATGTAAAAAATTAAAACTTTGAATTTTTATGTTAGTCCTTACTTAATTTATTTTTTGAGTTAAGCTAATCAGATTCTAAGTAAAACAATTATCTTTGAAATCAGGAAAAAATTATGTACATTTAAATATATAAAATTATAAAAACTAATAATATCTATTTCTTCAAATTATACAGATGTTATCAGAAAAATTTTATTTATTATAAATTACAATTTTATAAATTATGTTTTTCCATAACTTCAATAAAAATACAAGTTTGGAGTTTAGCATGCATATCAACTAATACTTTTAGTTTTGTTCTATACACATATATAAAAAGTAATGGTAATTATTGTATTTTAAATCATTGAATAATATATTTTAGAGAAATTGAAATGAAAAAGATAAACCTATTTATTACATAAAGTTATTCTTTCAAACATTCATTTAAACTCTTTTTATGAACTTCCAAATAAAATGGCATTTCCCATAGAAATTTATGTAATCAAGGTTTCATGAATTTAGTCATTCTTCCTAGTTTGCATCTTTTCATTAATCATAAAAGAGCAAAAGGAATATTTTAAACGTTATTATCTAGATAGTTTTCTTCGTAATTTACTAACAATTATTTTAGATAAGTTATTAAATCACACACTAACTATATTTCGAATTACATATGAACAAACATTTATACTGTATTACTATTACTACTATTATTCTATTACTGTTATTATTGTAATTAATTACATTTTACAAAAATAGATTATTTAAGAATGAAAATAATATAATATATTTATACATATATAAATAATTATTACATGTACATTATGTGAAAATTTAAAAATTACAAATTAAATATTATATCTGGAACATTAACATACTATACATAAATTATCAAATCACAATAAAATGAAATTTTTTTTATGAATGTTTAAGTTAAACTATAGGTTTTGAAATTCAGTCATTTGTACTTTTAAAACAATCTAACTGAAAAATAATTTTAATATGATTCAGATTTAAAGATGTATCTATTCAGTTGAAGATATTCAAAAGTAATATTAGCTTGATGTGAGAGTAAACAACAAGCATTTAAAAACTAATAAATTGTTTTTTACTTAAATAACTTTTTATAAGATAGGAATAAAAAGTTATAGGGTTTCACAGAAAGACTTTCTTCCAGTCAGTAGTGAGAATAGACCAAATGTTACTTTAGAAAATATAGTCTTATATAGAAAGTATTGCTAGGTAAAACAATCACTAAATTATATTTAGCAAATTTTAGATATTAAATAAACAAATTTTTGTTTAATAGATTACAGTTAATATTTTTTTGATCAAATATTTAAAAAGAAATATGACTTTTTTTTGTAATATTTGTATATTTGTTAAAATAAAAAAAAGAAAACAATATTCATGAATAATACAAAATTAATGGAATGATAATATACTGTATATAATTTAATTATGCTTTAGTTAAGAGAAGAGAAAAATTTGCCTTTATTAAATTTTTCATTTTTGTTTTAATCAGCTTTCTAATTTTAGTACTAATGATATCTTGAATATTCTGATACAATAGATCTTGGAGTTTGTCTTAGAAATCTAAATCTATTAAAACTATTTTATTTAATGATTTATTAATTTTTTATAATAAAATTTAAGGATACAACATATTTTATTCTAGCATATAAATTCTACAAATTGATTTGTAAAATAGAATTTTTTCCAGTTAAATTTATATCTAGATCTTTATATTACACTGAATATAGTAATGTTATATTCAATATAATATAATTATTATACTGTACAATTTGGAATAAAATATAAAATACAATAATATATTATGATCATAAAAATAAAAACTCATATGCTATGTAAAAATATATATGGAATTTAATTTTATATATAATAAAAATTTTTAAAGCTTTTTATGGAATTGAATTTGTAATAGATTCTAATTCTATATGATAAATATTAATCATTAAACTATTTTTAAAATTTGTAATATTACTCTAAATAATGATAAATGTAAAACATTATCACTGCCATTTTTCATTTTTTATATGAGATAAGCAATTTTTCAGCTGTAAGTACAAATGCATTTTCTCTGTATACTATTAATCTAAGAAAATTTATGATGTAATAAACGTAAAAGAAATTATCATTGTAAATTATCATTTGTGACAAATGGTTAATTTTTATTATATTTTAAATACTTTATTTTATAATTGAAAATGTAATAAGTAATGTTAATTATGTTTGAAATAATTGTTGATTTAATGATTTTAATTGGAGTAGTTGTTATTTGAATTAAAAGTTGTTATAAAAAAATTTCTTTTAAAGATTTTATTTTTAATGTATTTTTTAAATTGTCAAGAATTTAATTAAAAAATTAAAATGTATTTAAAATTTACATATTTATCAATATGTTATCTAATAAATTAAAAACAATAAATATTTGAATGAGTGAAATTTTTTAAACGTTGATACTTGTTAGCTAGATAATTTTATTATATATTTCTAATAAAATCAAATATTGACTGATTTAATTTTCAACTGTATATTTTTACAGTTCTTCAGACTTTTCTATAAAATATTTATAAGCAGACATTAAGTTTTACTAATTTTATTAAATTCTCTATTAATAATTAATTTTTTTTTTCATTTTTTGCACAAAATCTATTTAGCTACATTTTTGTATTTATTTATTTATTTTTATTCATACAATATTAATATTTTAAAGAAACATATAATATATATATATACAAAACATTTTTAAATAATATTTTATTATTTTTTAAATGAAAAATTTTATAATTATTGTAAATTATTTATTTGTAAATTCTGCTATTCCTAAGTAATGTTTTGCTTTATACTCTTTTGTTTAAAGATAACTTAAAAAACAAAAGTTATTATGTACAACTATTAGAATTATTTTTTTGTTTTTTAAAAAAGAAACCTTTAATTTTCGTCATCGTCGTCATCGTCATCTGATAAGATTCCAATTCTTTTTCCAATGCATCTTACTGATTTGGTTACTTCTTCCTGTACCAAATTAAAAGACATGGCTAAAAGTGCCATTCCAAACATTAAATATAAGGAACATAATCCCAGAGCTAATTGGGTGTCATCTCCAACAACTGCAGTACCTGGCACCAGATCTCCAAATCCAATGGTTGTCAGAGTCACAAAACAGAAATAAGAACTATCTAGAAAACCCCAGTCTTCCCACCAACTGAATAAAACTGCGCCACCACAAATATAACCTATTACTAAAGCCAAGCACAATAAAATAGGAACTGTAATCTCCTCTTGCTCAGAATCATCAGTAGAATTTTCATCAAAGTCGACATTCACAACGCTATCAGGAATGATTGCTTGGTTCCAGCATTTGCTGTCTTTTACTTCTGCAGGAATGTTATAATTAGCATGATGTAAAATCTCCTCTCCTTGAATAACATATTTATTGGTTATAACTGCTAGCTTACAAGCATCGGAATAGTCAAAATGTGTTTTATTTATTGGGCTGTTGGGATTTGAAGAAGAATTTGTACTTGGTGCAGTGTAATAGCTGCTAGAACTAATATCATCTGCTTTGGGTGTGTCTGGCGTAGTCTTTCTTAATTCCACAGTACCTTCATTAGCCGGAGTGTAACGAGCCTGCCGATAAGTAGATCGGGTTTTGCGTCTTTTCTTCGGTTTCACACACAAATAACAGCATACTTTCCAATAAATAAATTTGAATGAATGAGCCATAACATCTCCAATGTTAGAGAGACATAACAGAAGTAATGGTATTCCAATAATAGCATAAAGTATTGTTACAACTTTACCACTCGAAGTTTTAGGAGCAATGTTACCATATCCTAGAGGAAGAGGAATACTTTAAATGTAAAGTCTAATATAATAATATTAACAATAAAGTTAAATCAGTGAAATAATTTCTTACTTATACAAACATTAAATGAACTTCATCTTGATTTAAAATTTCTTAACTTATATATAAAATTCAAATTGGAAATTTAGAGAGAACGTTTTATTATCATTACTAAACACAGAAAAAAGTTTACTTTATTGCTCATTAAAAAAATCTTGATTTGAATGTTTTGCCCATCTTATCATTTATTATTATTATGTTTAAATGGAGGTCCCATACTACCAAAATGTCTGGAAAGCCTAAAAATAGAAATTACAAATTAGTAGGAGTTTGTGGATCTTATCCAAAGATAATATCTAGTAATTTGGAATTTGCTTAGAAAATAAAATATTTTTAGTAACAAATTATCTCGTTTTAATTAACTGTTAGGCATTTTGAATACGTTTTCTGCTATTTTTAAATATATTTATGACTTGTTGTTTTTAAAATTTGTAAATGATTGATTTTTACCTTCATTGAATTGGAAATCCTAAAAAAAACTTTGAATAAAACAGTTATATTTAGCTGTTTGTTGTAGTTATGTTTGTAGTTATTCAATGTATTGATGGTAGAGAAATTCATATTTTGTCAATCGAAAAAATTAGCAGAAACCATTTAAAAAATCATTTCCGCAAACATTTCAATGTTGTACTTTCGATCAGATTCTAAAATTATGCACTAGTTAATCGTTTTAAGAGTGATTGGCGTTTAATTATTCGAAGATGATAAATGACTTCAATGTGTAAAATCGCGAAAAATTAACCTATTTAAAGAGGAATCGGCGATGGGAAAATTCTCTCATTAATTACAATAATTTTGTTTGAGCACTTGCGCTATTCGGTAAATCTAGTTCGAACATGACGTTATTTTCAAAGAATCCCTCTAATAAGGAAGGCAGGAAGAAAGGTCAACTATTTTCAAAACTTTCTTTGAATAAAACAAACAAGAAGTTATCGGTCTATTGCTCTCAAATTGCAAACTGAACCAAGCGTGACTTTGTTTTCGTCATACCCTAAAATCCCTTTTGATATGCAATGGTTATGACTACTAATAAATTATTTGGACTTACTAAAATATAAACCTAAAAATATAAAAAATGTATTTAAAAAATTAGAACAAATCTGTTATTAAATATATTAAAATATACGGAATTAAATTTAACGTAATTTACTCTTATTTAATTTTAATTGTAAAAATTATCTATTCTGTCATATGAGATGCAAGGAAAAAATTGTTTTTGTAACTCATAAATCTGAATTTTAATTGTTTTTATTTATTTCATATTTATATATTAATCTAGAAATTTTAAGTAGATCTGAAGGATTGTGTTTGTTAATTTTTATTTTTGATTTATGTCAAATATTAAGGAAAAACCAAAAAATTAACTTTGAAATATTCTAAGATTTCAAACCTCTTCACTGAATTAAATAAAAAATAAACTCGTAACGGAAAGTATAATTTTAAAAATTTGTCTAAGTTTATATTATTTGACACATTAACATTTCTTGTTTTGATAGCTAATTTTGCTAATGTAGGCCTATAACTACAGAGAAGGTTTAATACTTTTTTTCATTTAGATTAAGTTAACGAAATAAGTAATAAATTACTTACAGAAATAAGTTTAACATCCGAATAATCGAATCATTAGGATAGTAGTGACTAGCTAAAGAAACTCTCAACGGAAGAAAATGCATAACATCTTTGCGGTTCGCTAACTAGTGAAGATGATACGGTTGATCGGAAACTTCTTTCCTGCCTAACTGGAAGTTCGGTTAGAAATAAGATGTTTTTATTCACCCGGAACTAAGTTTAAAAAGAGGTGATGATTTAGATACAGAAGCAAATTCCATTTATTTAATGCCTTACATATTGAGGAATAAGTTCTTCCTCTATCAAATATAAAATGAATTATTCATCGTTCTGAGACGTTACTGCTATATTTAAAAGTTTAAGAAACAACTTTGAATTCGTAAAAGAAATACCGAGAGAGTAAAGCCTCGATTTTACAAAATCTAATAACTTTTTAAAGAATTTTGAAATTTTACTTTGACACTTATCATCCTAGAAAATAAAGAAAAAAAATCAGTTTCAAATTCCGTAATTTATAGAAATAATAATTAATTTCTTTTTTAAATAAAAGCGAAAATAGGAAAGTAGACGTAATAAATTTCACGGTAATGTATTTGTAAATTAGAAATTATCATCTGAGTAATTTCTCCTTTGAGTTTTATTAAAGAAAAGAAAAAAATCTAATACAATTTCAATATTTCTTCATATTAATATTTGATATAAATATTTCTGGATGTCAACTATGATAAAAGCATTGTTTTTAATAAGTTAATTAAAAATAGAAATTTAACAAAAATTATTTACAACAATGTGTAATAATATTTCTCCTTCATAAATCATTACAAAATGATACCTGCTTAAGAATAAAAATTAAAAAAAAACTTTAAAAAATAATTGAAAAATCATTGCGGAAAAATTTATATTAATTGCACCAAGTGCTATCTCTAAGATCGTAACAGGAAAATTCCATCCCCTTAGAAAAGCAAGCAAGTATGAGAAATGTTTATTATTTATTCTAACACTTTTCCTTGAATTTAAATTTTGAATAATTTTTATAATTGGAGAAGAGAAAGGGAAAAAATGATCTTTGATCTTCAAACGATTCGGATTATTAAATAAAAATAATTTTAATAATCTTAAAAACTGTTTTTAGTCCAACACAAATTTCATCTTCATTAAAATCTTATTTTTATACTTCGGAAAGAAATCGATAGTTTCATTTGAAAAAGAGAAAGAAATTATATTTAAAGAGACTGAATAATTGCATTAGTAAATGCAAGATGAATCTATTCTGTTCTCTTCAAAACTTTTTAATAACTCACGTAAAAATTATGTACTAAATATAGTCTGAAAAATGAAGAAATAGTTTCATTACGAACGTTATTAGGAATCCACTGTAAGATATTTCGATCCGCCTCTTGAAAATTCTCGTTTGGAAAAGTTGCAATGAAGTTATTAAATACAGGTGAATGAAAACAATAGACTTGATTAATTGTGACCTTGAATTACACGAACTTTGCGCCTGACGGTGCATATTAT
Organism: Centruroides vittatus; assembly: GCF_030686945.1. NCBI lineage: Eukaryota > Metazoa > Arthropoda > Arachnida > Scorpiones > Buthidae > Centruroides > Centruroides vittatus. The sequence continues at coordinate 619,438 of NW_027122671.1, forward strand.
TAGAAAAAAAACTATAATCGGAAGTCATTAACCTCATTTGTATAATAAAATATATGTATATATATATTTTAATGATTTGTTAAAACTTAATAATAAGAGTATATAAAAATCTATTTATTGCTATTTTAAATTTTATGCGGGAATAAATTCACCAATGTTTGTTAAATATTAGAAATATAAATAAAAGAAAAGTGGTTTTTCTTTTCATTTATATTTTTATTCCTTAAATTCATCTTCAAAGTGCTATAAAAGCGTATAATTTATAAATAAAATTGTGAAGTTACTCTTAAAAAAAACTTGTAAGAACTCTCATGGGGCATCCATGAAAGGATTTCCTTGTCGGCCATGTTTACATAACATTTAAGAGGGATGTTTTAAGTAACTAGCCAATTAAACCACGTTTTAAGTTATATACTACTACTACTGCACGCTCACTGTTAAATTGAAGTTTTTAATAGTTTTCCACTTTCACTTTTATAAACAATGGTGCTAATACGTATATTTGGTCCGAAAACAAAAGAAAATATTTAAAAAAAATTAATTATTTAAAATTAACCAATCGGGTAAAAGCTTGTAGTTGGACCAATCGCGATATATAAGGCAATCTATCAACTAGCGTTTGTTGCTAGGATACCATTCTTTAATAGAAGAGCGTCACACGAGCCATTAGCTAATTGGACGTAAGGCGTATGGGCGTGTCCTGATTGACGTTCTGTAATGGATATTGTTAGCGAACTTCCGCAATATTTCGGAAATAAAAAGCGATGATGATGGATAAAGGGAATTTTCTTTAGTGATATTTTAACTTTGGAAATATAAAAATGTGCTAAATATAAATTACCCGAAGGCTATTTTTATGAAAAATTTCAATGATGAAAATAAACTTTAAATGTTTGACGTCGAGTAATCGTCGGTTTAGAATTGCCGTAAAAATGGGAGGTTCTTCAGAACTGTTTGTTGTTGTTTTAAAGTTATCGTTTACTATAAAATTCTATCAACGAGAGAAACGGCGTTTTTATCGTAGTTTCTGATTGGACAATTTTGCGAGTCATTTAGATAACGATTTTAAACTAGCTAATATATATTTTGGATATTGAAGTCAATCGATGATTTTTTAACGTCGTTATAAATTACTTGAAATTAAAAAAGCGTCGTAAATATGTTGTTCGGTTCATTCTTCTGGTGTTTAAAAAATTCCGCACCGATTCATACCGACGGAGAGTTTAATTTACAAAATTCAAAGTGGTCGGAATTAAAATGAAATCGTGGTCAAATTTTAAATTAACCAATAAGATGACCTGTTACGTCGCTTATTATTAAGTTTTCAATTAATCGTGATCGTGATTTTAAATTTATAACGTTAAAGTCAACCATTTAGTTTTCTTTATTACTTTATGTAAATTTTAGTCGTTAACTTCTCTTAAATTTATTTATGTATTTATTTTAAGAAATCGTTTATCTTAATTAAAAATAATATGTTCTGTTTTTTATCAAACTTTGCCATCTGGTCTCCTTATCAATTTAACTTTTCTTCACTTTTCGAATCACTTATGATAATAAAAGCGTGTGTCTTCCATTTCCTTTCTCGATGTTGCCATAATTGCCATTATAGATCAATCACTGTTCCTATAATGGCTGTGCCAAGCCAATGTTTGAAGTCAGTTGTGCTGTTTTATTTTAAAACATGTTCTTGAACTTATTAAGTGCATTTATCTTTAAACAAACAATTAAGAAGTTGTTTTCCTTATAAACTGTGATATCCTAAAGAAAACACTTCAGTTGCTAAGCGTCTAAAGTAATCAAACAACTTTTTTCTTATGTGAATTTTGATATTCCTCTTACATTAATTTTAAAAAAATAAAAATTAATATTTATCAAGGTTAGGTAATACAGAAAACGTTCTCTCGAAATTGACTAATTTTAATATATTTATATTATTTTATATATATATTATGTCAACGGATATTTATTTATATATCAATTGACGTAATATTTATGTAATAAAATTTTGTTAAAAGGACGTAAAATTTCCCATAATAAAGTACTTAAAAATATTTTCTTAATCAGTTACACTTATTTTTGATATAAATTAATAATTATTAATAAATATTTACGATAAAAGATATTTTTTGTCTTTATACTTACCTATCGTTGTTATGACAATTACGGAATAGAGAAGAGCCCCAGAAAAAGACCATTGAAGACTATGATTTTCTTGGCCATCAAAACCTTCTTTTCTAACTGCTTTTACTACTTTTAGTTCGAATTCTCTGATTTTCATGTGGGCATGATAGGTCCAATTCGTATCCTGTAAAAGGGGGAAAGAAGTAGTAATGTCCCAAAGAGATTCGACTATTTTCTTTCTTTCTTGAATGATTTCTATTCTTTTCATCTTTTCGTGTTTGGCCTCGAGCGCTTCGAACGTAAAGGCTCCCATAATCGTATAGCCCACAACTAAAGCGCAGAGGCCAATATGAGAGAACAGCAGGGTAAGACCAATACGGAGGTACCTTAGACACTTGTCGCACCTGGTAGATGTAGTCCTCATAGTGATTTTTTATCTTTAAAAATCATTATGCTAAATAGTAAATAAACTTAGATCGTTTAAATAAATAGTTATAAATTCTCAGTTATTCTTTTCTTGGAACAAAAACTTTTGAGTAAAGTTACTCATTCTGACCACGTGTTCTTCTCCACACTCCTGTTTGGAGTAATGAAGTCTGACATCCTCCTTCACTTCTCTCGACGCATGCTTACTGGAGATTTGTATTTATAAATAACTTTACCTGGCCGTCTGCAATTTTTTTTCTCTACTTTAACGGTTTAAAAAATGTATGAGACATGATCTATAGTTGCTGAAAATATTTCATTTAATGTTACAGTAATAAAAATCTTATAAACGTTTGTACAATGGGTAACATTAATCAAGATCTCAGTTATAACAAAAAAATGGAAAATTAACATTTTAAAAATAATATATTTTTATTTTTTCCAAAAAATATTTCTCATTTAAACGTTTCTTATCGCTAAAAAAATACGTGTACATATATAATATATATATATATATATATATATATATAATAAATGTTAGTTTTTAATCATTAAAAGACTATATAATAATTATATTTTTAACCATAAAATTTTTATTAAATAATAATTAAACTTAACTATTTAATCTAAGAATAGGCTATATATATATATTTTAATTTTATCATTTTAAAACTAATATAATTTTTTATTTGCTATGTTTTTACAATGATTATTGCGTTTCTTCTGTTTATTTTATCTGTAATAAAATTATATTTAAATTTTTAATTAAGTTAATTTTTAAATAATTTAATAAAATATTACTAACCAGCAATATAATTATAATTTTATTTTTCATTAATTTTTACTATAACTAAAACATACTTTTGGTATTAAATACATTAAATAATTATGATAATTAAATATTGTTTTCCTATGTTTTTATTGCTATTCCTGGAAATACAAGAAAGAAAACTGAAAAAATCAGTTCTTGAAACAATTTTGTTAAATATTCGTTAACTTACATTTTAATTATATTTAAAAAAAATAAATACATTGGTCTAAATTGTAATTAAGAATTTGTCTTTATCCTATAGTTAATCGATCATTTGAAAACTCTGTTATTGAGAAAATTAAATTATCGGGACAAAAATTAGTGAGACTTTTTTAAATATTGGAGAAAATAACATCTTATGTAAGCAGCGATATTCAGTTTGCCAATATTTTTGTTAAAAACAATTTATAGAAAAATATGAAAAAAAAAATGAAAAGTTTTTTTAAATAAAAGCGGAAAATGCTTCCAAATTAAAATAAATGGATGAAATATAAGAATTAGGTCTTAGACATAAATATATAAATGAATTAAACTACTTTTCTACTAAAAATGTTTTATTGGACATTTATATGTTCATGTATCAAAATCAGTTATAAAAATTTAGTTTTTCCGATGAAATATAATACAGAAATTTGTTAATTTGTTTAATTATTTTACAAGATTTTTATTTTTAATTTTTCATTCTTGATAAATATAATAATAATAATAATAAAACGCGGCATTCAAATTAACTCATGGAATATTTAATGTTATCAAAACAAATGAATATCTTCTATATCAGTTTGTTAAAAAGATGATAATTATTTACAACGGTTTATTTGTTTAATTTGAATTATTTAAAACGTATTGTTTGTCTCTAGAAAATAAATAAATTATATACAATTTTCATACTTTACAAATTTTAATTAATGTTAAATTAAAATTTAATTATTAAATGAAGCAATCGTATCTCTCGGTTAAATGTAAGTATCATGTATTCAATGTAATGTACTGTGCTTAGTGTACTGTACTTAAATGTTATTTTTTAAATGCATAAATTTCCCATTTTTACATCGAAATTGCAATATCGTTTCTGTTTATTCCGTATATAAAGTGCTGTTATTTATTTATTTAACGCATTTTAAGCTGTTTCTATTTATTTTAATTAAATGGTATATAAATTGGGTCATAGATTTAAAAATACATTAGATAAATTTACAAGTTTATAGTGATTTATTTTATTGATTTTACTGTCTTTCGAGGCAGAATATATTTAAATTTATAATTATAAAATATAACTATCCAAAATCATTTTTAATATTATATGCTAATATTAATTCTATACTGTTGGATAATACTAACATAATTTAATTAAATCAATATATTATAGTTAATTAGATAAAATTCTACTCGAGATAAATTTCCAAATTCATAAAGTACATTTTAAAATACAACTTATTAATGAAATTCGTTTGCTTAACGGGTTATACTGAATTGCGTGTATACATATTAATGTTTTCCTTTTTTTTAGCAAGTCAGGTAAGGCGAAAATGATTGAAGTCGATTTAAAAAAGTATCTAAAAAGGCATTATTTGATAGAATAAATTTCCATATTTGCTAGAAACTAACGATGTATTTAATAGCGTTTTATAAATTAAGAAAACTTCGGAGTGATTTAGATTTACGTGTGATTAACTTTGTTATAATAAACAAGGTAGAAGCGTGATTAAAATATTTTAATTGTTGTTATTTTTAATGCAGTTAACTTTATATAGTATTAGCTGTATTTGCTGCGTAAGAAGATTTTTTGGGGAACGATTTATTTCGACAAGAGCTATAATTTTCACAAAGCGATCTTATCGTAAAAGTTTTTCCGAAACGTTCCTTAACATTTTCTATCAACTTTTTAAATTCGTTGTAATTCAGCGAATTTTTCGTGGAAAGAAAAACTATTGATACACGAAGTAAATCTCATTTAAAATCAGAAATAACAACATTTGAACCTTTAAACATTTTGGAAACTTTCCAAATGGAGCACGTGACTTGAAATGACGATTTTTGCCGCTTTGGGGCGCTTTTCAATTTCTCCCGAACGTCGTTCGTTACGATTCTAGTGACCGTGTTTCAAATAAACATCGGTTATCGTCCCAAAAATCTATTAAAGAAAAAACGCAAAAACTAAAATTAAAGATAGAAAATAAATATTACCTTAGATAATGTATCAGACTTCACCTGGATAATAATTATAGACTGATAAATACATTTTATAAGTTATTTCAATATTCGTAATTTTAAATCTTTGTAATAGGGGAAAAAAGTGATCACGTGACATAGGTGTCGCGCATATCGATACGGTTGTAAACAAGCTGTTCCGTTCGAAGGATAGCTTACTTTATAATAAAGGAAGAACGAAAATATTTTTTAGGAAGGTTAACAACGGTACAATTAAAGGAAGAATTAAAAAAGTACAATGCCAAGTTAGCTGGTAGAAAAGCCGATTTAATAGAAAGGTAAGTTAAAATAATCTACATCTATATTTTTATCGTTAATTATTACATTTATAATTTCAAGTCCTTATAACTATTACATGATAAGGTAACTTACCAGTAGATGAAAGTTTTAAGGATAAGATTTCACAAAATGCACATTTTTCGTCGATAAAAACATTTAAAGATCAGTAAAGTTGTCATTGATTCTTTTCACATTTGCCTAACCAAAACATAAGGTCAAAACTTTAAAATGAAGTTTTTTCCTCTTGGAATATGGTCATGTACTGAACCTGATATATTATAACCAATTTATACCAGTATCTGAAATGTTAACTGTACCAATAGGTTATCACTGTAATTTAGAACAACAATCAACACAAACAAAACTACTTTCTATGAAGTTCTAAGACAATATAAGAGATATATATCTGAATCTTTTACCAAGAGAAAACAATTTTTGGAGTAATTAAAATAAATATAATCAAAATGTCTTTTTTATTGGTCACAAGTCTTCTTACTTGTTTCAATAATTTAATGCAATAAGACTAATTTCTTCACCAATAAACTTTTTGTACAAGTGAATTTTTGCCCATTTTCTTTTACTAAATCTGGCATACACTATATATATATGCCATATTTAGGTGCTTGTCAATACTGTTCAGTTACCTTATACTGTTTATTTTTATATTATATGTAATATATTAAGGTAAGAATATAATATATAATAATAATTTTTGCCTTTCCTGTCAATGAGACAGAAAAAACTAAATAAAATATTGGTGATCATATGTTAACTAGTTATTAAACTTGTTTACAATAATTTTCAGGTTACTGGCATATGAGAGGAATCAGGAAACTCATAATTTTTCTATATCCTGTGATAGCTCTCCTGAACTCAAACTTCCTGATTCATCTGAATATAAGGATCTCTCTCCAAGTTTACAAATACCAGTTTTGACTATAGAGACAATTGATGCCTACATGGAGATGTCAGATCAAAGAATGCCACTGTCTGCTGTGCAGATGTATTTTAATGAATTCTTATTAACAATAAGAGGAACAAAAGAAAAAAAATTTTCATATTTTAAAGGTAATGTAAAATCTGAATTAACCAAGGGGAACACATATTATACAGATTTAGTAATTACAGATGATGGGGATATAGAAAATGCAATATGTGAATGTACAGCAGGTAAAGGGCCTAAAGCATATTGCAAACATGTATGTGTAACACTATTGGCAATAGAAGAATACGGAAGAACAGGCAATTATAAGTGTCACAAAACATGCACTCAGGTTCTGCAAACATTCCATCAGCCTACCCGCCAACATAAAGGTTCCCCAATTAAGGCTAGTGAGCTTCCATTTCATTTATTTAAGAAGAGAGGAATGAAAAGGAAACGATTGGAAGACATGAAATTTGACCCCAGACCATCTGGCAGTTCAATCTCTGATTATACAAACTTTGTTATTAATTTGGCAATGAACATGCAAAGTGGTTGTGCAATACCGATATTACAATTAAGGCAACCAGCAAACATGAGGGCTTTAGAGTCAGATCATGATTATTGCAAAAGCACAATGTCCGAAATGTTTTTAAAAGCTTTACATGTAACTGAAGCAAGTAGGGAGTACATAGAACATTTGGAAAAAGAGACCCGATTACAACGAAAAAGTGCAGTTTGGAAGAAGGAACATTTGTTGCGTTTGACATCTTCAAACTTTGGAAAAGTTTGTAAATTAAAATCAGCAGACAGACTAAAATTGTGTGACTCGTTACTGTCAAGTAGGCCAATAAAAAGTAAGGCAATTTCTCATGGCTTAAGGTATGAAAAAGAAGCAATTGAAGCATATTCTTCTTTTGAAAATACTCCTGTGAAAGAATGTGGCATGTTTCTTCATCCAAAATACCCATTCTTAGCTGCAAGTCCAGATGGGCTTGTGGATGATGATAAAATATTAGAAGTTAAATGTCCTTACTCCAGTTTTAAACTTCCTGTGAATGTGCAAAATGTACCATATTTGGAATGTACTGATGACAAAATTACTTTAAAACGGAATCATGATTATTTTTATCAAATCCAAGGTCAATTAGCAGTGACAAATAGACAAGTTGCTCACCTGTTTATTTACACAAAAAGTGACTTCAAAGTTTTTATCATTCCAAGAGATGATAAATTTATTGCAGACATGACTGAAACACTAATTATGTTTTTCCATGAGCATTTTAAGCCAGCTCTTTTAAAAAAGATGTTCTATAAACATTAAGTTTATAAAATAATTGAGCTAATTGTTATTTTTATTTTACAATTTGAGTTTATGTAAAATTTTTCTAGATGGTAAATTTTTTAAATAATAAAAAGAGATTTTGTTTTAAAGATTAAAATTTTTTATTTGCTTACAAATTTACAAACATTTATTCAACTATAGTACAAATTTTAAAACCACTATATTACTTTGAATTGAAGTTCCATAATGAAGACCTTACTGTGTATGCTAGTATACATTCTTAATCTTAGAATTTATAAGCAGACAAAAATTTAAAAATACTATAAATGGAAAACTTAAATTAGGCTAGGGTCTAGAATGAAAAAAACATTATATACAGAATTAATAGAGCTAGACTAACAGTGAAACAAATTAAGCATCTCTGCCAACAATGCATGGTCTAAAATTGCATAACATAAAACATATAAATATAATTTCACTGCCAAGTTTGGTTACTGTCGGATGCATGTGTTGCCTCAAAATCTTATATGTACGAGCCATTCCTATAATACGTTCAATATGTATTCTTTTACTAGATATTTTTCTGTCTCGAGATAACAAACTGCTGCTCAGCTGTGCTTTTCCTCTCATAAAAGTGGGTGTATTTACCACAACATCTTTAGTAATTAGCAAGTCCTGAATGTTAAAACCTCTATCAGCCATTACACAGTCTTTTGCCTCTGTTATTTTACACAGTGAAGACCTTTCTGCAATCTGTCGATCACTTGCAGAACCACCATAGGCTTCTGAAACAAAACTTACTAGACCACCTGGTGTGCAACCTACAACTGCTTTTAATGTGTTGTCATTTTTATATGATGACCATGTAGCCTGCTGTGCAACAGGATTTTTTGGTTTGCTTATTTTGCATTCTAGAGAATCAATGATAACTCTAGTATTTGGAAATTTCATTTTAAAATCTCTAGGCATGTATGTATCAACAAGAGATCTTTCACTCCATATATCCAACTCTTGCCATTGTAAATACATGAAATTGATCCAAGTAATGAAAACGTTTCGTACTGTTTCTTCAGATACACTAAACATCCTACTCAACTCAAAATTTGCTGTATTCAATCTTAATTTTATTAAAGTCAAGAACAACTGGTTTGGCACTGCAAGTGTTACAACCTGAAACTTATAATATTTTAAGCTGTATGCTGCTGGTCCAAACTTTGTAGTACAAAATTGAAAGAACTGTAGTTCTCTAACCCAGTATAGTAATGTATAGCATTGTTGTCAAACTCAAATCTTTCAACTGACATTGGGACTTCAAAAGTATGGGTCTGTGTAGTTACACAGACCATAGTGCTTGCCACATTATTTTCAATAAGACAAGTAGCCTTTTCCTCCTCCTCATCTATTATTACTTCTCCTCCTATTTCTAATGTACCAGTATCCATTATATAGCATGCATCATGATTATCTTGAACTTTGCGTTCACGGTTTTCTCTTCTTCCTCGTCTGCTCGCAACCGAAGGTGCCTCTTTTTTAGACCAAAGAAATACATTTGGTACAGCATCAGCCTTCAGTTGTCTCTTTGCTGGGATGTTTCCTAATAAAGTAAAATAAATCTATTTATTTTTCATTTAGCATAAAGAATTAACAATTAAATCCATGATACTATATATATTTTTTATCCTTTGTTAACTTAGCATTAATGCTATGTAAGTGCTCAAAACTAGCCTCTACTGTTAGGGCTTATCACGCCTAGATATTAAAACTAAACAGAGACTTTTGATGTAAACATCAAGTATTTTTCAAGCGAGGTGTTTGAAGCTTCTTAATTGCTAATAGCTTGAAAAAAATATTGTACAGTTATTATAATTCTTTAAATAATGTGCTTACCAAAGATATTAATTTCCTTATACTGATCAGGTGTGAAGTGATTTTTACACACGAGACTGGATGAAGTTGGTTTCCAATTTGCTCTTTTAACGGCGTGAATCCATTTCTTTCGCAATGCTGGATTTTTTGGAAACTTGTGACCACCACTATTAGAACAATGTGGTACACAGCACCACGTACTTGGCATTTTTGAAACTTAAAATATTTATTAGATTTTCGTTTAAAGAAAAAACAAATGGTACTTTACAACCGACCAACGTATCGCTTAGTCTGTTTACGACCTCATCGATACTAGCGCCGCGTGCGGAGTAAATTTCACTTTTTTCCCCTATTGATATTTAAGACATTTATTCTACATAAAATGCTTTTTCTGGAACTACTTCCTTTGAGTGGATGCATAGTTAATATTAGATTTACACATTGGATATTATTTGTTTTCTGTATTAATTAATACAATTAATATTAAATAATAATTCTGATAATTTCATTTTGAAAAAGCTTATGTCGCCATCTATTGATGGAAATTTTCACAAACATTTCTTCAGCTAAATTACCTTAATAAATGATATCCAAATTACAATTTCTTACTGTAAAACACAAATGTTACGAAGAAATGAAGTCCAAAGTAGAGAAAATATACAGTCAAACCTGTTTTTATGCGCTCTTTTTATGTGCGATTTTTATTTGTGCGATTTTTTAATGCGAATTTTTAATTTGTGCGGTTTTTTTTGTGCGATTTTTTATTCGTGCGGTATAGTTGGCGACTAGTCTCGTGCGATTCGTCATGTCTCACGTTGACTTATCATAGCTAAATAAACTTATTATAGCATAAATGCACTTATTATCGTAATATTATTGCATGAATATGCGAAAAATGAAATTATTTACTTTTTAAGTCAACAAAACCCCACCTGGACAAAAGTATGTAAAACAGACGATAGATCAGACGATGCAGTCAAGTGCTGACATCTGTTGTCAATAAATTCTATTTCGTACGGTTTCGAGTTATTTTCTACGTGAGACTTTTTTTATGCGGTCCCTATTCACCGCATAAAAAAATATTTTTTTAATTGTGTTGCGAAAACTATTTTTTATAGCCCCTCGTGAAGTTTCGTGCAATTTTTTTTAATGCGTTTTTTTTAATGCGGTTCCTATCCCCCGCATAAAAACAGGTTTGACTGTATTTGGTTTTGAATGAGATTTTAACCAAGACATCTGAAATTATATCTAAAACTGATGGATACAAGTTACCCTGTATTCTCGTCTTCTAATGGCGTTCAGCTTTAGAACATAGAAATTATTTTATCATGTCGTAAGAGGATTTAATAACTTAATGATTTTGTTAATAAAATAATATCTGAAGTGTATACTCCAGTATAAGCAATTCAGGAAGAATAAAGAAACAATAACAGGAGGAATACGTCCTTTTATCAGCTTGCTGCTGTAAAAATGTTTGTAATAAGAAAATTAATTAATTAAAGAAATATTAATTAAGCTGACGTTTCTCTTACGATATTTTAATAGTCGCCGATTCTCTTTAATTCGAGAAAATGAAACAATTTAAAAATTTATATCAAATGGACATAACTGCAAGATAACTGTTACCGGTACTTGAAATATAAAAAGGAAGAAAAACATTTATTTAATTATCTTTTTCGTCTAGCGTTAATTCTTTAAATTACTTAAAGATTTACTATATGTAAATTATTCGTATTAAATTATCGATATTGTACGCGCTTTATATTTATTTATAACTTTATGAATGTTTCGTAATAGACTAATTTTTTATAAACAGCAGGCTTTATACTGTTTCAAATTTCAATAATTTGCAGTATGAATTTTTGTGATATTATTGAAAATAACAAACTTCAATTATTTAATTCAATCTAATTCATTTTCAATGCTTTCAATGCTTTTCTATATTATTACTGTATATTATTAAATCAGATTCTTTTTAGATAAATGCAATATCTTCTTAGTGCTAGATAAAATATTTAATTATTTATATATATACTACACACACGCGCGCACACACAATTATATATATATATATAATCTTAACCTTGTTTCTTATACGTAATCTTAATCTAAATTGTCTTAATGATAAAGTTAAGTTAAATTAAGTACATTTATTATGGACACCATTTTGCTTATTTATAATTTATTACATCAAACTGGAATTATGTGAAAAAAAAAATATTCATTCATGAATTTAAATATAACATTACTGTTAATCGCTTTAAATAATTATCTAGGTGATAATTCCTTTATTTTAGTTTTGTATTTATTTTCAGTTTCTGGCAGGAGAAATGCGATGAAATTGGTTACATCACTAATCATATTATTTAATTAGATCAACAGTAAATACACAAAACAATATTTCTAAATATTTTGCATTAAACTGAACTTTTTATTGCATAGCCTAGATTAAGTAGATGTGTTATTATGAAAACGTTGGTTTTACAAACAAGTAAGTCAATTTATATTAAACGGCTGGATGGCCGAGCGGTAAAGGTGGCAGCCTACCGCTCTGGGGGACCCGGGATCGAATCCGAACGGGTCGAATAATCCCCAGGAATTTTTCGGGGGTGGTCCGTTCGGATATGTCGGGCCCCGTCCCTCACCACCCGGTCGCACCATTGTGGGCCTGGCCGAACCCATAATGGGCCTACTAAAAGAGGCCCTCTTAGTGCCCACAGGGCGGAAAGAGTTAAAAAAAAAAAAAAAAAAATCTAATCCTTTTAATCTGTATTGATGAAAGTCATACTGTATTATACTGTACTGCAGATTTTATTGTAGTCATGTATACTCCTGTACAATTGTTTTCCTTGCACGGTTGCTTTACAGCAAGGTGAAACAGGACAGCTGAATTCTAATAGATATAATAAAATGTATTGTAAAAGTTTATAATAAAACATCGAGTTCGTCCGACTTGTTTTAAAACAAGTCAGATAAACTCGAGGGGTTGAACTTCAGTGGACGTCCTCTCCTTCTCCTTGTCCGACTTGTCTTAACCATTACATTAAATTTTACAAAACATCATAAAACATTAAATTTTATACATTTTATTATACCTATTTCGAAAATTCGGTGTACTATAGATTACCCCCTATGGAATTTCAGGACTTTGATTATATATTGAAACTCAGGGGACTGAGACGAGTTCAACGGCATCCTATTTTTGGACCGGAGACGAAAAATAAAAAGTTATCATACTTTTTCACTTACCATACTTTTTTAATGCTCTCATGAAGACGGCGCCATAGTTGCTAGTACTGCCATCTTGCGGTAAAGTCTGCAAACCATGACGTCGGACTACGTCATCTCCAGTAGGGTTAAACACGCGATACGAGAGCGGAGAGAGCGACGCGACTTCCGATCATCGCGCGATCGCCATTTCGGTTAATGTTACTTATGGCAGCGAACGTGGCGGCCGTTCCGACTGTTCGTGCTCTCGACTGACCTCCCGGAGGGGAGCCGTCGGCAGGCCGCCATGTGCTAAATGTCACTAGTTATTGATTCACAGTAGTTCTTGAACAAAGTAAAAAAAGGAGGAACGTCTACTAAAGGCAATTTTAATGGCAAGCGACGCGACTCCCGATCGCGATAGCGAGGCCGACTTAGCGGTGAGAGCGACGCGACTCCCTATCATCGCGCGATCGCCGGAAAAAAGTATGATAACTTTTTTTATTTTTCGTCTCCGGTCCAAAAGTAGGGTATCGTTGAACTCGTCTCGTTCCATTCAGTTCAGATATATACTCAAAGTCCCGAAATTCCATAGATAGTAATCTATAGTATCCCCAAAAATTCTTATATCATTCGTTTCTACTTATAGTATCTATCATTCATAAAGTGATAAAGGTTTCGTTGGACGTCCGAAGAGGGAGGGGGTTACGGAGATTTGGACAGACTGGGACCAGAGGGAGAGGGGAATAAAAATTTCAAGAAAAATGCATAATTTATGGAAGCCCCATAGTGTTCCAGCATATCCTAACTCTATGTGAATTGATTATAGCAGCTCGTGTCTGTGAGGACGAGTAAAAGGCTCGAGACAAACTCGTGAGATGATCCGTCAAAATCACTCTTTAGAAATAGAGACATGGAAATCACGAAATTCTCCGCAAAACTCAAATTTTAAATATTACTATTAAAAATAAAATTTTCTGGTTGTTGAGAGAAGATCTGTTGTTGACTTGTGTGATTATTTATTGCGAGTATTTTTTCTTCATTTGCAGCGATTGTTTAAGTAAGTTCAGACTACGATCTTTCTAAATTTAAATACTATTTAACTTTGATAAGCAAAATATCGCAATTAGCGGCGGTGGTTTTCAATAACAATTGATAGGCTTTCTTCAGAGGAATAGGATCTTTTTCCTCGAATCGGCTCCTCCAAAATAGTCTTTTTATTGTTAATTTTCCAGTGGAATTGTTAAAGCAAAATGAAAATTAATAAATAGCCTACTTTAAATCTCTTATTCCCTCTATAGTTTATATATTACATACGTATATATATCTATCTTGAGGAAACCGTGTTTTGTATTTTCGTTTCTTTTCTTTTCTTTCGAAGACACAATGTAGTGACGTAAACTTAAACACTGGGCGAATTTTTCATCCTTTTTATTCGGTTGGAACGCTTTTTTATTACATAACGCGTTTCGGGCCGATGCCCCTCTTCAGCCAACTAAACATTAAAAAGTGAGAGATGACTATATACAAATATTTAAAATAAATATCGTGACAGTATACATAATTAGTTTTTTAGAGGTTGTTACCTTCTAAATCCTGGTAAGAGCTTGTATACCGTTAAAAGCTGGTCCGTACCTCATTCGGTAGTTTAGACGGATGTAATAGTCCAAGGGTACGAATCTTGATAAAAATTCCATAAAAAAGGAAGGTTTAGTATCAGTCTGTAGAAGTATACGGGGTTATTCTTTCACAAATCATATTCGTGAAACCATACCTGAGATTCGTCTTCCGGTGTGTTGTCTAACACTGAGCTCGTACTCCTCCACCTCAACTGCGGAGCACGATCTATTTTTAATTTGCATATGTCTGGTCGAGCATTAGCAGGGGAATGTTCCTTTTTTTTTTTTTTTTTTTTTTTTTTTTTTTTTTTTTTTTAATAGGTTTCTTTTCCGATAAAATTATTCGGGGGGTTTAGCGGTGATTTTTTTAGAACATAGCACGTGGCCATTGCTATTTTTTCCCGCTTTTAGTATTTTTAATATTTGTCGCTATGCAAATGACGTAACAGATCGTAAAACAGTTTTTTATTTTATAGTATATTTTATAGTAATTTAATCCAGTTTTCATTGATTTTTATGCTTAGATTAGTATTTATGCAGGTCTTATTTTTATTTTTAATGATTTCTACACTTTCTTTGAATTTTCTGTTGTATGTCTTCTTTTCTCTATGTAAAATGCTTGTTTTAGTATCATCGATTTTACAGTTATTTAACACACAATGGTCATGGAATACTGAGTTTAGTCTGTTGTACTTTAAATCGGCTATATGTTCTTTCACTCTTATTTTGAGTTTTCGTTTTGTTTCTCCTATATAGAAGTTGGTATTTTTGCAAGTGCATGGTATCTTGTAAACTATGTTTTTCATATCTTCTTTTTTTATCGTCTGTTTCTTTTTTCTTTGTTTCGCTTTAAGTCTAGATAACAGGTTTACGTATTTTGGGGCAAGTTTTATATTATTTTTCCTCATATCTATGTCGATTTCTTCATAAAGGTTCCTAATGTATGGGAAGCTGGTATATTTTGGTTTCGATTCGGTTTTTTTATCTTTTATTTTTGTTTGGTTATTAGTAATTTTATTTTCCCATTTATGAATCAGTCTGGTTGGGTACCCGTCTAGGGCAAACTTTTTCTTCAATTCGATGATGTGTTTGGGTTTATTAGTTTCTTTACTAGTTCTATTCTGTATTTTTCGGTATTCCATGTTAAAGATGTTTTGTTTTATATACAATGGTATATTTGAAGTATATTTTATTGTGGTGTTGATTGAACATGGTTTTTTAAAAGGTTCAAAATCTAATTCGTTTTCGTTTCTTGTTATCATGACGTCTAAGTATCGTATACTATTATCGGCCACATTTTCTTCCTCTATTTTAAATTGGATATCCTTATCTATATTGTTTATTATATGTTTTATCATGTTAGGCTTTACTTCTGCATCATTATATATAATTAGGACATCATCTACGTATCTTTTATAATATTTTATACCTGTTATATTATTAATTTCTTTGTCAACGTCGATCATTATTATTTCAGCTAGTTTCGGGCCTATGACGGACCCCATACTAATACCATTATTCTGTGTGTAGTATTCTTCATCTATCTCGAAATAATTACTCATATATGCAAATTCTATTAATTCTATGATATGTGATTCTACTTCTAATTTTTTAAGTTTATCTTCGATTAATTCCCATTTTATCGACGGGTACATATCAATCACATCCAGACTAGCCATTTTTGATGTTTTTTCTATTTTAACGTTTTTTAGACTGTCCAAAAGTTCCTCTGTATTTTTGATAGAGTGCTTCGAATTTTGATATTTCTTAAGTTTTTGTTTAAGGAATTTTTCCAGATTATATAAGGTAGCGAATTTAAAATCGACTATGGGTCTTACTTTTTCTCCCATTTTGTGGGTTTTAAGTTTCACATTCAGTTTAGGTGTTCTATCATTATCTTGATTAAGGATGAACTCTCGTTCTGCTCTTGTAATTTTGTTAAGTTTTTGCAGTTTTATAACTCTCTTTTTTAGTTCTTCATATAGGGTTTCTTTCGGATTGATTGGTAGTTTTCGGAACTTTTTGCCTTCCACTATTTCTAGCTGTTTTGACTTAACCCATTTTTGGGTTACTATAATAATTTGTTTACTTTTATCGGCTCTAATGAGGTCTAGCTGATTATCACTTAAGAATTTTTGCAATGTTTCTATCTCGTCTTTGTATTTATAGTAATTTTTATCTGTTATAGTTGTTTTATTATGTTTTTTTACAGTATATTTTTTTAATTTTATTACTTAAGGTCGTTTTCAGAATTCTTGATTCTGTATCTTCGAGTTCATTGCACATACGATCCAAATTAGGTATTATATCCAATACTTCCCAAGTGTTAGGGCCGTTAAAGTCTAGTCCTTTTCTTATTGTTTCTAGAATATGTTCGGGGATCGTGATTTGTGTTTTATTTAATACCAAGGATGTTTTCCATTCTATTATTTCTTCCATAGTTGGGTGGCCAAATCGTTTAGCTAGCTTTTTTTTGTTTATTTGTCTGATATCTATTTATATTATCTCTTGGTAAGTTGTTAGTGGTTTCTTCTTTATTTTTTGGATCTGCTCTTCTTTCCTTTTTATTGTATTTTTGTAAATCTCGTTTTAGTCTTCTAATTTTAATGTGTTTAAATTTTATCGCTGATCTTAGTATTTTGAGGTTGATGTATTTTTTGTCTCTTGTTGGGATATTTTCTGTGATGGACCGTGGAAGAGAGAGTGTTCTTAAAGGTGTATTCTCTTTAAGGTGGGTTTTGAGGTAACGTAGGTCTGTCAATACTAAACTCAGTATTCCATGACCATTGTGTGTTAAATAACTGTAAAATCGATGATACTAAAACAAGCATTTTACATAGAGAAAAGAAGACATACAACAGAAAATTCAAAGAAAGTGTAGAAATCATTAAAAATAAAAATAAGACCTGCATAAATACTAATCTAAGCATAAAAATCAATGAAAACTGGATTAAATTACTATAAAATATACTATAAAATAAAAAACTGTTTTACGATCTGTTACGTCATTTGCATAGCGACAAATATTAAAAATACTAAAAGCGGGAAAAAATAGCAATGGCCACGTGCTATGTTCTAAAAAAATCACCGCTAAACCCCCCGAATAATTTTATCGGAAAAGAAACCTATTAAAAAAAAAAAAAAAAAAAAAAAAAAAAAAAAAAAAAAAAAAAGGAACATTCCCCTGCTAATGCTCGACCAGACATATGCAAATTAAAAATAGATCGTGCTCCGCAGTTGAGGTGGAGGAGTACGAGCTCAGTGTTAGACAACACACCGGAAGACGAATCTCAGGTATGGTTTCACGAATATGATTTGTGAAAGAATAACCCCGTATACCTCTACAGACTGATACTAAACCTTCCTTTTTTATGGAATTTTTATCAAGATTCGTACCCTTGGACTATTACATCCGTCTAAACTACCGAATGAGGTACGGACCAGCTTTTAACGGTATACAAGCTCTTACCAGGATTTAGAAGGTAACAACCTCTAAAAAACTAATTATGTATACTGTCACGATATTTATTTTAAATATTTGTATATAGTCATCTCTCACTTTTTAATGTTTAGTTGGCTGAAGAGGGGCATCGGCCCGAAACGCGTTATGTAATAAAAAAGCGTTCCAACCGAATAAAAAGGATGAAAAATTCGCCCAGTGTTTAAGTTTACGTCACTACATTGTGTCTTCGAAAGAAAAGAAAAGAAGACGTATATATATATTAATATCCGGTCAGAATCTTAATTAATTATAATAATTCGAGTTTATTCGTAGTCTCGTTTCCTCTATTTTCACAGATGTTTTATGTTACGGCAGTCAACAGAATAGTACAGTTTTTTGTAAACTAATTTCTCTGTCGAACATTAAAAATCATCGAAAAAATTAAAATTATTATATATAATAAATAAAGATTGCATTTATTAATGACTTGAAACCGTGTCGTGCTTGATTCTTGTTGACTATGAACACAATATAGTGAGTCAACTAAATAACAGGGAGAAGAAAAGACAAGTGATCGTCGTAAACACTATATTGTGTTCATAGTCAACAAAGATTGCATTATAACATTCATTTCTGATTTTGAATCATTTTAAAACAACCATTTTTGCATTCTAAATTTACAATTCAGATTAGAATAGGAATATTTTTTAATTAATGCAAGTTCTGTTTTTACAACACTCGCTCATTTTTCTTTGCAAAATGGATAATTTCAAAGAATTGAAGGAGGCACGCCTCGGACCATGCTGAGCCCGAAAATGGCGCCTCGTCTTCGCCTCGTGTGATACGGGTACTTTCGAAAGATGCGGAGGAGAAGTCGCATACGCCCGACCTCAAACGGGTGGTCGTCATAACTCCTGGCGACAGCGCGTCGTCTCTCGTCCATTATCTGGAGCGGCGATACCCCGAAGTTCCAAAATGGACGGTGGAGACATGGTCACATGAGACGGGATTCGAAAGAAAGGAGTCCGAAGAAATGGTGGAAGAATCCGTCGAGCGTAAAAGGCCTTGGTGGAAAAGGTTGTTTCAGTGGCGTGTCGTCATTGGAAGCGGTGGAAGCGCTGCTTCCCTTCTATTTTCTAAAATATAAATTTTCATATTTGAACGCAGTTTGAATTAATTAAAATTAATATTTTATTATAATTGCATTATGTATCTTATTACAAATTTCTATACTACATGTGAAATAAACGATAAGATTGCTATTGTATATTCGAATATCAGTGGCGGAATGGAAGCGCTGCCGGGTCAGCTTCCAAGCAGCACAGCCTACAATAAGAAACAGCCTAGTCATTTGCTCTGAACACGTGTGTCGATTCCTGAGGCGGTTTGCACATAGTCCTCACTAGGAGCGCTGATGACCGGACTATTCGATCAAGTGATCAATGCTAATTCTGTTGTAAAGACGTGGTTATAATATATTTAAAAAATTAAAATTTTGAAAATATTTTACATCAAGATATTGGTAAATTTTTATAAAGTTTGATTTAAAATGGTTCATTGCTCTGTGCCGTTTTGTACATCAAATAAATCAAAAAAAGATGGAACAAGTTTTCACGAATATCCAGCGGAAGAGAGTTTACGTTTAAAATGGATAAAAGCTGTCAGTAGAAAAGGTAAGATTTATTTAATACTCCATAATTAAATAATGTAGGAAAAACGAATAATTTTATAACATCTATGCTACTTGCCATTGATGCTACACTTTTGCAATTATTTTATTATATGCTGTAAGGGTTCGTGCAAAAACCACGTGTCCCCATATTTCCCAAATCTTACTTCCCCTTCCCATTATGATCTTTTGTGGCTTTTATAAAACCTCCCTAAAAAAGCACATGGAAAATTTCAACCCTCGAAAATTTATATATTACTTCCTTTTATCAAATTTCTCGGATATTTCAAAAACGGTAGAAAGACATTGCTGAAAACTACATGGGTGTATTTGAAAAGCATTTAATTTCAGCTTTTTAAAATACAAATAAAATTAAATACATATACTCCCCCTTAATGAGGACAAGTACGGTTTTTGCACAACCCCTAACTTCAATGAGATTAGGCTATATTGCAATTGCATTTTAAATTTTTGTACAATTTATCTATTTATGCATACAAATTATTTATAGATGGTATAACTAATAGATTTACTGTATAAGCTAACTCTTTTTAAAATTTACAGATGAAAACAGTTCCAAACTTTGGAAGCCAAGTGACTGGTCAGTTGTCTGCAGTAAGCACTTTCTAGAATCAGATTATAAACCAGGATTGAAAAAGAGAATATTGATTCGAAATGCCGTCCCAAGCGTTTTTCCCGAATACCCATCCTATAAGCAGATTGTTTGTAAAGAAGCCAGAAGAGAAGTAAAAAAGGTTAGTCCCAAGAAAGGAGTTTGTACTGGTACCAAACGAAAGCATGTTCAATCTGAGCAACAAGTACATGATCAAGTTCCATTAATGAGTCCTGTGGACGGAGCTGTTTTTTTAGACTATGAAAGCAGGTTCTCTAGTTCCACAGCCAGATGTGAACTTTCAGACTGTGACATAAGGCCATCTAGTTCTGCATCTGGTATAGAAGTTTCTGTAGGGACAAGTTATACAATGTTAAAACTGAATTCTGACAAGAGAAGACTGAAAACTTTGGAGCAGAAATGCAGGAGACAAGATTACACTATCAAGCGCCTGTATGAAGAACAACGTAGATTGAAAGCAGAAAATAAATTGTTAGCTGGAAAGCTTGAAAAATATCATATAGAAAGCTTAGAGAATGACAGTGCCCAAGGTATGTTACAATAATTCATGTGATAACATATTAATATTCCTAATATCCTATTATATCAATATAGTACATTATAACACAAAATTGGTTTTATGTAATCTGCTATTGATTGTTTAACTTTTTTGGCAGATTTGTGTTAGTGACTAATAAAATTATATTGTACTTTTAGGTAACTGCAAAGCAGATTTCATACTTGAACAGCTGGTTGTTTACAATAAACAAAAGCCTCGTTGGAGTGACAACACAGTAAAATACTGTGTCTTATGGAGCAAAAAGTCTTCTAGGGCATATACATTTGCTAGGAAAACTCCACTTTTATCATTACCATCAAAATCAACATTGAAAAGATATATAGGCTCTGTTTCTGGGGTTAGTGTGGGTTCCCTAATTAAGCAACGATTAACTCAGGAGGCAAAAAAGTTGTCACAAGTGGAAAAATTAGGTTCACTTATTTTGGATGAAATGACCATTAAACCTAATCAACAGTATAACAAGCAAGCAGACGAAGTAGTGGGAACAGTAAAAATGAATGGCCTGGAAAAACAACTTGGACTTGAACATGTCACAGCAAATAGTCTCCTGTGTTTTGTGTTTTCAGGATTATCAAAAAATTTTCGAATTCCTGTTGCATATTTTTTTATCAATGATTTAAAAGGTCAGGAACTTTATACTTTAACTTTAGATGTGATTCATTCAGTGGAGACAGCAGGTCTAAAAGTACTCAGGATAGTTGCTGATGGCCATAGTAAAAATGTTAAGTTATTTGAATTACTTAGTGCTGTTAACCCTCCAATTCCAAAGATTCCACATCCAATGGATAATAATCGTTCAATATTCCTATCATATGATCCATGTCATATATTAAAAAATTTCTGGTCATTGCTTCTTTCTCCAAGTAGGGTAATGGTGAATCATGGAAAACATATTAGTGGTGTATTTCTCCGAAACTTGTTTCACCTACAGAGAGATCATGTTATTAAACCAGTAAGATGCTTAACTTTTAAACATGTCTATCCAACAAATTTTGATAAGATGAAGGTTAAGCGTGCAGTGGACATATGCAGCCAAAATGTAATTGCTGCACTGAAGTTTTTACAGAAGCACGGACACAGGTTTGGGAACTTGAACTTTGTTGAGGCCGAGGGCACAATTGAGTATTTGGAAATGATGCAAAAATGGTTTGCTATTCACAATATCAGCAATACTCAACACCACATTCATTCCAGAAATGCAACAGTGATGCAGTTTGTTTCTGCTAATGATGAAAGGCTCAATTGGTTGGATGGTGAGTTTTTGGGATATTTACAGTCCTGGAAAGATAGCTGTGACAGTCCCAATGTTCAATTTATCAGTAAGCAAACTTATGAAGCTGCTTGTCTCACAACCAGATCCACTGTTCTGTGTATCAGGTATTTGTTGGAGAATGGTTTTGATTTTATATTAACCAGAAAATTCAATTCAGATGATATAGAGAACCTTTTTAGTGGACTGCGGTCCATGTCTGGATTCAATGACCAGACAAACGCCTGCAGCATAATGCAAGGACTGCATACAATTCTTAAAACAGGACTAATTAGTGCATCCCTTGAAAGCAATGCAGAAAGCTTAGATTGTGAGGAATGGATGTCTCCTAATGAAGACATGTCCATTATTGTAAATCAGGTATTATATTTTGATTAATAAATTACTTTAATAGACCTAATTTAATTTAATTTAATATACCTAATAAAGTAATCATTATAATAATAATTTATTATTTTTAAAGGCATGCATGGATAAGAACTATACTATCAAGGAAGTTACTAAGCATATTGAGCCACAACTGAAACAGCTAGAGATTAGACCTTCCAATATTATAAAGCCAAACATTCAATCTGCTACAATGGCATACATTGCTGGATACTTAGTACGTATCACCGAAGAGAAAATTGAATGTTCCGACTGTTTGGACATACTTGCATCAGTGAAATCCCCTGCACCTATCATGGGCATAATAAATTTAAATGATCTAGGCGGGCTCTTATATCCAAAAGTAGAGTTTATTGGGTTTTTGCAGCAACTGGAGAAGGCTATTCATGCAGGCTTACCATTTTTAATTCAGCAACCAGCTGTGATGCATAATTTATGTAAGATTATTCTTCCTTGGATGGAGAAAAATCCATTGTTTATGTGTGGTAAAGATGGACACCAAAATATACTGTGTAATGTAATTCTAAGAAAATTCATCAGACCCTACATTTCCAACTACATAAGAACTGTGAACGACACTTATATTCGGGAGAATCATAGACCCAAAACGTCAAATAATAAAGCTTTATCAAGAAAAATAATAAAAGTGGCACCTCTATAAACATGGGGTGGCCACAACTGGTACAGGCCTGGTGAAAACTCGTGATTTTTGTATATTTTAAAAAATTTAAATTTTGTTTATAAAATGTTAAAATTAATAAAAATTATTGTAATAAAGTAAAAGAGAACATGTTTTTTGCATTATTTTTACTGTTTCATTGCTTTAAAAAATTGTAAGGATATAAAAATATTTTTTAAAGTTGAAAATTGTTTTAATATGACCAGAATAGGTACAGTACATCTAGCCCATTAATTATTATCGCATTTAACCGTCTAGATAATTATTGATAACATGTCTATTGTTTTAGATTGTTCTGCAGAAATCCGGGCAAAATCTTAATTAAAAAAAATCAATAATTTGCTATATCCTGTTTGAATTACTGTTTTATTTTACGAACATATGACAGCATGTAGCTAGGATAACTTAATCAGTGTGTGTTGTTATGGTCCGTTGTGTGGCTCCATCTAGCGGGAGAAAATATTTTCGTTTGGACACAACTCTTCAATGGGATTTCCCCCATTTGACTAGGCTGTTTCTTATTGTAGGCTGTGCAAGCAGGCAGGTTAAACGCATTCGCGCATGCGCTTTACAGAGCACCAACTTAACACGGTTTAGCTGGTGGAAGCTACACACATATAACGCTTCCATGATTCTATCCCGGACTGGTTCTGGGCTGTTAGCCGCCTGCCTGCTAGATATTTGGCCGCCCTCGCCCGATTATGTTAATCATAAGTACAGTACATTTATAACTTAACCCAACCGATAGGAATTTACTGGTATGTTTTTACGATAGTCCTGTATAGTTGACAAAAGTTTTAAAAAAATCCATTAAAATATTTGATATTTTTATTCTGCTCTCCCATTTTATATTAATTGCGGATTTCAATGTTAAACCAGTGATATTACGATTTCGTATGTCCCATCTATAAGGGTATGTAGAAAAAAAACGCTTACAATTCTTGTACAATGTTGAAAAATTAACTGTTACTTTGGCAGCATCATTTACAACCAAATTCAATGAATGAGACGCACAAGGTACAAAAAAGCTCCAAAATTTATTTTCCTTAAATTTACGATTTATATATTCGTTGTCATAAAAATTTGTCTTTCCACTGTTTTCCCAAGACTACAAATATTCAGGTAAGAAGTAACTTTTCTACTTAAGAAGTAGTTAAATAATTAAGAGATTAGAGAATTGGGGACATAAATAAAACCCTGCAGAAACAGCCGGAATTTTACTTAAATAAAAGCTTAACCGACCCAATCTCTAGCCGAGTACAGTGGGGACTGATTTCTTCGTAATATTAGTTAATAAAGACAAAAATTTTTCCAGTTCAATGAGAGTGACCGAAAAGTTGTAAATTTTGGAAATTTCCGTGGACCCTGGTCTTAAAACGAATTAGTTAGAAAACAAATGACGGACAATCTATTAAGTTTAACATATTTAGATTTTTATAGCTATGGCGAGAAACGTTTAAAATGTACAACAACCTTGTCGCGTCCTTTGAGGTGTACGAGTGATGCGACAAAAGAGGCATTTGACATTGACCGGTATCGGCACCCTCGGGATTTTGCAACCCACGTGCATGCACCTACCGGGACCGTTTCTGATTCCATCCATTAGTTACTCGTAGGGAGCTATTTGACTAAGTGGATTAAAGAAGATTTTTTATTTTAAATACGATTTTATATTATTTTTATGTACGTTTCTTTACAAAGCTATATTTAATTATAATTTTGTTTAAAAGTATATTCATAGAATTGAAGAATATTTTGTACGAGGTACGAGTATGTACTGTACTGTACATCACCACACATTTTATTTCACCGAGTAAGTTTTTATTATTTTATTTATAATTTTAGCCCTTATATCGTGGCTAGCGATTCAGAATGTAATTGTGATATTAAAAATACATTTAGAGAAGTCTACGGTTTTTACTGGCTTATCGAACAAACAATACGAATGGAACCAAGATCAGTGACGCGCAATTAACTGATTGCCCCTGGAAGTCGGCTTCTCACAGAAACAGCTTCCCTATCATCAAATGTCACGGCACGCCACTGGGTTGTTTTGCTGCTGGAAAACATAAACCCTTTTTTTGCCGAGGCCTTCTTGAACGGATTTCCACTTTCCACCGAATGTGACACAGCCACCCGGAATTGACCTTTCACTCGATTACGACTTAATCAACTAGACTTGACTTTCCATCCCAATTTACGGACGGATACTTCGACGTGATTCGAGATTCGTTTTCCCACTTCGGTTAAAATACATAGAATAACCACAGTGAAAATGAAACATTAAGCAATGGTCTCGTGTTTAATAAAAGACTGTGTTACGCTGTTGTTTAAACGACTATAACTGGCCAAGGCAACTTGTATTTCGATCGGTGTTCTATAGTAGTAAAACATTTCACCACAGAATAATGCACTATGGAGGAAATCATTTTCATGTTGAACTTTAATCAAAAATACACGTCGCAGTCAATATGTGTTCAGAACCAGAATTATAATTACTTCAACAATTACATTTGTACGTAGAATTTTCACGATTGTAAATACATTTTTATATTTAATAAAACTTGTTAAATTTCATATTAACTGTTTAAAGATTCGATATTTATCAAAATATTAAAATAGCGCATTTTTGGATTAATTTCTAATTAGAGACATTATTATTAACAGTTATGAGGAGTAACGAAAAGAGTAAAAATTCATAATGAAACAAAAATCAGCAAAATATGCTTTTAAGAACATGGAATTCAGTAGTGAAAAAATCGCATGGAAAATAAAATTGCATTAAAATGTGATCCTGAACCTTTTGATAAACACATTTTTAACATCAAAGGAAAAATCCCTAAAAAATCCAGCAACGAGTTGCTTAACTTTCCCGGTAACATTTGATTGCGCCATCTGTTATAGTATTTTATTAAAATCTTTTTATATTTTTAACTATTATAAAATGGCAATAGACTTAATTTTGAGGATAGGGATGGGTATTATATATTTAGAAAAAAACAAATTGTAAATGCTACTAACGAGTAAAGTAATTAAGTCCGACCCTATTCCAGATATGACACACGATCCCCCTTTATCTCGCCACCCTGTCGACATTTAACCACAAAACTTTAACAGCATCATTCTCCCCAATACACAAACCTTCCTGCAAAATTTCAGAAATTTTCGACAAAAAGCACAGAAGTTATTACAAAATTATTTTTCATGCCCATTTGTGAGTTCGGCCAGGCCCACAGAGGGAGAGACTAGGTGGAGAGGCTTATGAAAAATTCCCAGGAGTTGTTCTTCCAAATTCGATCCCAGTTCCACAGAGTGCTAATCTGATATCTAAGCCGTCTCGGCAGATATAGTGTTACGCAAATATATTGTATAATTATTTTGAATTGTATCAATCTTGTTTAGATTCGATAATAGTTATATTTTCCACACTTCGCTGCTAAAAAATTACTCGTCTTCGCTCTATATTTTGGGGGAATTTGTGGATTCGACATTTAGAATGTAAAGATGAATGTGTTTCGGTGAGTCGACTCCTTATATTCAGCAGTTTCGAAACATTGACGCGATTTTAGTGTGCTGCTCTGAAGCATTTTACCATTAAATTAAGCAAAGTCAATCCTCTGCTTAATTTTATTATTTTCAATTTATCCAACGAAATAGTAGACTATCGCAATTTAAAGAAATATTGGATGGTATGGCAGAAAAATAAAATCTACTTATTATCCTAATTAAATATTAATTTCCATATAGTATGGAAATTACTACTTTTGCTTCATTGAAATGAAGTAAAAGTAATGAAATTGAAAAGGGCCTCTTTTAGCAAGCCCATTATGGGTTCGGCCAGGCCCACAACGGGTCGACCGGGTGATGAAGGATGGGGCCCGACATATCCGATAGGACCACCCCCGAAAAATTCCTGGGGATTTTTCGACCCGTCCGGATTCGATCGGGTCTTCCAGAGCGGTAGGCTGCCACCTTGGCCATCCTATTAGAAAAAAAAATTTATATTTCTGTTTAGGTCCACCACTGGCCAAGCGGTTTCTTCCTTTAACACTGGGAGTTCGGTCGTAGGTTCGCGCCTCATCAGGACGGGCTGGCTTTTTTTTTTTTTTTTTTTTTTATTTAACTCTTTCCGCCCTGTGGGCACTAAGAGGGCCTCTTTTAGAAGGCCCATTATGGGTTCGGCCAGGCCCACAATGGGGCGACCGGGTGGTGAGGGACGGGGCCCGACATATCCGAACGGACCACCCCCGAAAAATTCCTGGGAATTTTCGACCCGCTCGGATTCGATCCCGGGTCCCCCAGAGCGGTAGGCTGCCACCTTGACCGCTCGGCCATTCGGCCGTCATGGAGGACGGGCTGGCTGGCTACGTGGAGTTTTCCGGTTTTTCTTCACGTCTGTAACGCCTGAATAGAGGCCAATTATCCATGAAAGACCTCCGGAAGGTATTACTACCCGCGTATAAAAAAAAAATAATATAATTAAGTTACTAACCATGGTTAGTAAGTTCTCTTTCTTGTATCAGGATGATACAAGAGAAGAGAATTTGGTGTAAAGAACGGAAGTGGCGGCCAAAGTTGGAAGAACGAGAGGCGACACTTAACGGAGAAAAAGAGAAACAAAAAACAGACGATAAAATTAAAATAGTTGTCGGAAATCGAAGATTTTATAGTTGTAAGAAAAATAAGAGGCGACATTCAACGGGGAGAAAAAGAAAGAAAAACCAGATGATAATTGCGCTTTCTGTGTCGTCAGCTCCTAACGGTGCTTCGTTCAGTATCGGAATCTAATAATTCAACACGGAGAGGAGGGGAAAACTGTGCGCGAGATAGCCGAAATGTTTAAGGTTACCTCGCGCACGGTTGTGAATATTTCGAAACGCCACCGGGAAACCGAAACCGGTAGCGTTTCTGCCAGAAAATCGGGTCGTCCCCGCCGCACTACCGAAGACATTGAAAGAAAACAGTGAGGGAAACCCTTTTAAAACGGCCCGACAACACCTAATAGAACTAAACTTGCCCGTATTGATGGACACCGTGAAAAGTAGATATTTAGAATAACAGCATAATACGTATGTTTTCAACATATCATTTTGTATTAATTTACTGATCTTGTAAAAATAAAATTTTATCAACAGTGTTCTTGTTTATACAGAAATGTAAGAAACGGGTAATATTAATGTGTATTTTATTTTCAGACTCAGACAATTTGGCTTGTTTGGAAGACAAGCACTTTAAAAGTAGTGCTTGTCACCACAGAACATTGTAGACTGCTTGGAGTTCACCTGCCGATATCAACATTGGATGAACTCCCAGTTTTAGAGTGTCTGCTTTTCTGACGAAAAAGTCTTCTGGAGCAATGATAACGGAACGGTGTGGTTCGTCAACCAAAGGGCGAATGATGCAACAATAAATATGTTAAAGAATTAAAAGCCAGTGGCTTTTTCTTCAGTAACACATTACACAAGGAACAGTTGATTTATGTATTTTTTATTAAAGGAAATGCATTTTGGGTCTTAATGACATCCCCTAAAGCTGAATATTATCGGGCTAGGAAATACTAATAAGTTTAATAGACAATTTGGCATTAGAGGTAGGCATTAGGCACCTAATGCCTACCTCTTGTTATTACACAGCTATCTCTTGTTCAAATATTCAAAATAGTATAATGTATTGAACATATACTATTCTGCAGTTAAATCTGCAGTTTATTGCAGATTTAACGTCGAATTGTTGCCAAATCTTGAATATGTTGCCAAATCAGAAATTTATCAACTTGAATATGTTGCCAAATCAGAAATTTATCAACTTGAATATGTTGCCAAATCTGCAACATATTCAAAATAGTATAATGTATTGAAAACTGCATACCATAGTATTTATTCTTGGCTTTTTAACTATCGTAAGCTTAGCCTATGAAAAGAAAGAGAAAAAGCTGAAATTAAATTACAAAATACTACCTCTTGTTACTAATGGGTATAGTAAAGGTGTTTCTTTAGTTCTTAATGACCCCTCTTTAGTCCTTAGACTTTACAAAAAAAAAAAAAAAAAAAATAGATATGGGTTACATTATACAGAATAATACATATAATATTTTAACAAAATTTTTATAAAAATAACTTACATGGTTGATTGTTGGTTACAATTGACATTAGAGAGTATGTTGGGTAGTTGACTTTGTAATCAGTTTACTAGGTTAGTTTACTAGTTGTTGCTCTCTAATGTCAATTGTAACCAACAATCAACCATGTAAGTTATTTTTTTTAAATTTTGTTAAAATATTATATGTATTGTTTTGTATAATGTAACCCATATCTATCTATCTTTTTTTTTTGTAAAGTCTAAGGACTGAAGAGGGGTCATTAAGACCAGAAATGCATTTTAATAAAAAATACATAAATCAACTGTTCCTTGTGTGATGTAATACTGAAGAAAGAAAGCCACTAGCTTTTAATTCTTTAAAGTCTACAAAAAACCAATAATGGAAACCTAATTAAATAAATATGTACATCTTGTAGAAAAGAACGGGCAATTTTCCCTAGGTGAGTTTTTACATTTCACTTTCCCTATATTTATAGAATAATTGTTAATGTAAACAGAACATAAATCCTATACTTAACATACTAAATACAAGCAATGTTCCCTTTAAGATGTGTGGCTGCGCACTGCTCAAATTGTTGCCGTGCACAAGAATTTATGTGCCGTGTAGACGAGCATGCACACTGATTTGAATTATTCTTTATTTATTTCTCACTCTGTCTGCAACATGATTATTGCTACGTATATTTCAATTAAATACATTAAATCATTGACAAAAGATAACATTTTGTATGGAAGTATGTTTTAAAATGAATTTTATTCTCTACTTTATAATTAATTATTTTAATTTTTATAAGAAAAAATAAGATTTTATATATATATAAATATATGCTCAGAAAAATTTTATAATGCTCAGCATCTGCTCAGCAAACATTTTTTTTTGCTCAGAGAAGTATATGTTCCGCTCAGCTACAAAAAAAAATTAGAGGGAACATTGAATACAAGTAGATAAACATCAAAAAATATTTGCATATTCAAAATAGTATAATGTATTGGAAACTGCATACCATAGTATTTATTCTTGGCTTTTTAACTATTGTAAGCTTAGCCTATGGAAAGGAAGAGAAAAAGCTGAAATTAAATTACAAAATACAATTAGAAAAAATATTTTTGTGTGTAAATCTTGATTTAAAGTTGTTTGCTCTTTTTCTATAATCCCAAACTTGGAGGATTCAGAGTGATGTCTAGCAATTCCAACATCCAAAAGTGTGCGAAGACAAAAATTCTACGAAGTAAAATTAATTTCTTGGATTATTAACCTGTGGATATTGTAATTGTTTGACAAAATTCTCAACCCTGCAAATTTGGGATTAAAGAGAGATAACAACAGAAATGCAGCACTGACTGACTGACTAACAGAATTTCTCAGATTTCATAGTTAAATTTCATATTTAAAATGAGAATTGTATCTTATTTGACTACAAAATGAAACTATTTGATTCTGTTCTACATTCTTTTCAAAGTGGTTTTATAAAATGGATGTTCCTTTAAAACAGATATTATTGCAATAGAATTGAAAAATTATAGATAAGATGGAAAAAATAACTGATTCAAATAGCAATTAAGTACAAAAAATAACATAAAACTTATAGAATGACTGTTAGTGCATAAAAACAGATAGTAAGTTATCAATGTTCAATTAAAGTAAATGTTTTGAGTGATAAAGTACAACTTTCTAGGTATAATACTGGTACCAATAAGTCACCTCTAATTCTAAAGGCTTGTAGTGCTCTGCCACTATAGTAATTGTAAAGAAAATAATAATTGTAATTTATGTAAATACATTCCGTTCTTAAATGATATTGTATCAGGTTTTCTGTTTGATTGTGACGTGATTGTATTGCTCTAAATCCGTATCACCTTTTGGGGTTACAACAGTTGTGAATGTGGATTGGTCGAGAGAGGGTCATGTGCCTATTAATAGTTCCCGGATGGCGGGGGATATAAAAACATGTGTCACACGTATTAGGGACTCCTTTTTTTTCTTGGATGCTGGAGACAGGATTGAACTTGTGAGCTCCCACTGGAACGAAACTAGGGGAGAGTAGAACAGGACGAGAGAAGAAGGAACTGCTGTGCGCGCGAAGACAATCAAAACCCATGGACCTGGATTTAGTCAGAACCGGCAAGTAATTTAAATAAATGTATACTTAAGAACTAGGAGTACTCATCTGGATGATTATTTTTCTAACTTGGCACTGTATATCTTGTTTGTTAAGTAAGTTCGACCACGTGCTTGTGAACAAAGGACATCAATTTCTTAAAGTAATTGTATTAAGAGGATGCGACAACCAAGTATACCACCCTGTAAATATTTGTATATATTTTAGAATAAGTGCATTTTAGTAATATTGTTATTTCATATCGTTACATAACTCTGGATATCCAGAGTTATGTAACGATATGTAAATGAATGAAATTGGAATACTCAGAACCACCACTAGAGGACCAGACCAGTTATAAATATGTTAAGGACTTGATGGTATGGTAAGAAGATTATACTTCCGTTTTTAATGTGAAAACGTCAGATCCTCCATAGAAAGGCTGACGTTGATATCGTTTTAACCATGTGAATTTTCTACTTACTGTTTGTTTTTTCGTGAAGTTTATCTTCATGTATTTTTAGCTGTTACTTCTGTGGTTGGTGAAAAATGGATTAAAACATAGACTTGAAAATGTATATTTTCTTCATTGTCTTAACTTCGGGATTGTTATTTCAATCAATACCTTATATTTAGTGGATAATCTCAAGGCATTGTATAGTTTGTAAGAATATTGGTTAAGTTCCACTAGCTGTTTGTCAATTATTTCTTTGCTCTATCATTAAATTAATTCTTGCCAACAACACATGTTCTTTATTTGTGAAGTCCTCAGTTGAGTTACCCCGCAACCAGACTGGCTACATTTCGGTATAGCTTTAGTCAGTACAGGCTTAAAGAATTAGAGGTGATAAAGTACATTTTATAAATTAATTTTTTGGGATCTTTGAAACTATTGTGATTTCTTACAGTTTAACTGATTAATTAAAGCCTAGCAGTACAATCATTTACCAATATGCATAAGTAGACATTTCATGATGTGCTATAACATTTCACAAATTTTTCTGCAAAATTTCTATGAAAATACTGTTTTAAGACTAATTTATTTGTGGTGGTAGCACTCTCTTTTTATTTTTAGTGGTACATTAAAAGCAGGAAAAGTCATGGTGTTTTTAACATGAATTTTGAATAGGGGTATTTGAGAGATTGGAAATCTGCAAGGCGCACATGACAACTGGTTGTATAAACCATAGAGATGCAGACTCATTGTCTACCGTGTGGAGATCCTTTTACATTAATTAATGTTATTAACGGACAATGCTGGTTTTGTTGTTATATCTCATATATATATTTTCTCCGCTATTTATTTTGTTTATTTATCTATATTTTGTCTGCTTGGGCATTTTCCGTTAATTTTTATATTTATTCCGAACACATTTTATGTTCTACTTTTTTGTAACTGAGGAAGATTGTTAAAAACGATTGAAAACGTTATTATTTTATTAAATTTTGCTGGATTGATAAAGGCGTAGTTTATTTAACTTATTCTACTTCCAGTACATAGTTTTATATACTTATAAATAACTACAGACTAATATGTAGAGCCTATATAAGAAAACTGGTAAGACTGATAGCCACTTAGCCACTGATTATCCGTCCTTACATTATTATAATATATTAATATAAATTAATTAGTAGAATTACCTTTGCTATTATTTAACTTAAAGATTGCATTATAATTATAATCTAACTAAACATTTAAAGTTAATTATCTCTATCTCAAGTGTTAAACCGAACCAAAGTTAAGTTTTCTAGCTAAATGTTTAAGAAGTTTTACTGATTTATAGTGACCAGTCTAAATAATAAAAGCTTCTTATGTATTTTTTAAAAATGTTTTATTTCTTTAAAAAAAAAAACATAAATTGCTGGATAGATAGATAGACATTCATTCATTCAATTTTTATTAAGGCACGAATGCGCATACTCAGTACTGTCAAAACATAGCTGAGTGTAACATTTTTACAGTATTTATGGTATATAAATATAAAGAAAGAATTAACACCTAGATGGAATGGTTGTACCATAGTTGTTACATGAGTTGCAATGAGTAATGGAATTACAGAAGATGAGAGTAAGTAGTTACATAAGGCATAATTTATACAAAAAGACAGATTGAATTGCTGGTATTTGTTTACAGATCGACAGAGTAGAATAGATGGTGAAGATTGTTACGATACATGGTAGTGGCATGAGGTGGGGGTACCCTGCCAGAGGCCTGGCAAGGTTACAATATAGGGTATTTTCAGTAGACATTTCATTCCAACTAGATTTTAGGATAGGATGATACAATATTACATTAAGAATAGTTAAATTAAAAATAAATTAAACTTAACCTAAAAAAAAAAAAAAAATTAAAGCATGACAACCAAAGAAAGTTAATGAGCCAAGTGTTCCTGTATGAGTAGCGCTAGATGTACGTATTATAATTCCAGGATACGTAGTACAGATGGTGATATATTGAATGCACGTGGCCGTATGGCGATGGCATTGTGAGATGCTGTAATACAGAGAACACTTGGAATGGTTGTCGTAGAAAGGCAGTGCATAGTATGGTGCATTCTGCACTGCAAATTAATATATGCCAGGAGACTTCGATTGTCAACTAGAATAGTTCATTTCATTTAGTTGTCCAAAAGTTCTTGCAACAATTTTAAAGTGGGTGTTCCAAAGTTACAAAGATCCTGATAGCATTTTCTTGGAAAACATTCGAGTAAGGCTCACAAACTAGTTGAGTCCTTAGATATAGATGTAAAAGGGTTTCTTGAATTCAAGAACTTGAGTCTTGAAGCAGAGTATACCATAATATAGATGTAAGAGGTGTTCTTTCCAAATACGTGTATTAGTAGAGTTCTAGATAGACAGATAACACTTTATTGCACCAAAAATACATCCATGCTGGATCCGTGCTGGAATGATTTCAATCCAGCAAAAATCCAGCTGGATTGAAAACACTGCTGGATTGCAATCCCTAATACTATTATTTAACATGTGCACGATGATTGTATTGGAGACGATCAGATAAACCATATTAAACCTTGTAACTCTCCTCTTATATTCTGAATCTAAATAGAT
Organism: Centruroides vittatus; assembly: GCF_030686945.1. Taxonomy (NCBI): domain Eukaryota; kingdom Metazoa; phylum Arthropoda; class Arachnida; order Scorpiones; family Buthidae; genus Centruroides; species Centruroides vittatus. Next base: position 654,095 of record NW_027122671.1, read on the forward strand.
CAAATGGATCCAGTATACCACAGAATCAATTCAAGATACACATAATTCAAACTTGTCAATTATTCAAAGCTGTAGATTCACTGTTCAAAAGGACTAGGACATTTTATTGGTATTTTCAAATTCAGTGCAGCAAACTGATTTCTGATATTCAATATGACTGATTGGATCAAAGTACTGTCCAACTAACAGATAATCATGCCAGGTATACCTGTCAAGATGAAAACTACACTAAATGTGTACAAACTTAAACCAATTCTATATTTTGTGCACTTTGTCTTCAACGTTTGAAGTCATTTTACACTTGCTAATTAAAAAAATAAGTTTTAACCTTACATACATCTCAACTATTAAATAGTTCATATTTTATTACAATTTACACTTTCATTATAAATTGTAAAATTATTTATTTACCAAAATAATGATTTTGATATGTAAAATGGCCAGTTTCTTAATTACATATTAATATGCCTTCCAACAACCCTTGACCATCCATCATATCAAATAAAATACATTTAACAGATATCATAAACATAGAACACAGAAAATAGAAATATATATAAATAAAAACAGAAAAGCAATGAAACTCTTGAAACAAGACCATACATGAACCTAGCAATATATTTATGTACCACTCCAATACTCAAAACTTGAAGCTTAATAGTTGTTTTGAATGGATGAAACTAATTTGTTAATGAAGGAAAAGTATAAAATTTTAAGAAAAAACAAATTCAGGCTTTAATGGGTCAAATAGGATTCTAACACAAAACTATTTAATTCTATCTACTTCCATTTTTGAGAATTTTGGAAAAAATTTCCCATTGCATATTTAATGTCATCTGCTAGTGATTGCATGTATAACCAAAGAGCTTACAATCAGTCTTAAGCATTTTTAGATTTTTAGATTAGCATATGAAAACATTTACAGTAAAACCTTGTTATTTTGAAACTCAAGGACCAAAAAAAACATGACTGAATTATCCAAACATTTTTGAATTTAAGTTTTGTGTAACTCTCAAATAAAATGATGATATTATCTTACATAATTTCACTGGTTCATTTACAAACGTATTAATATTACAAGTTATTACTTAGTAATTTAAGCTATTTTGAAAAAACTGTCAGTTGATGTGTACTTAATGAAAACATAACCAAATTACACTCAAAGCAAGACCTGAAACTAATGTATGAAAGAAGCTTAAGTGCTTCAAAAAGAATTACTGCAAATTTCGTCTAGAAAATCAATGGCTAGTTCTATTAAGAATTCACAGTCTTGAGTTTGAGATTACAAAAATCCTGTGATCTGATGAAAACAAGCTCAATTAAAGCTACAGCTATAAGTACACATTCTGTCGTGAATACGCGCATGTATTTAATGGACTTTGGAATTTTTTGAAAAAATCTATTGTTTCAATAACTCGTATAATGTCCAAAACAATTAAATGCCAAATAGATTTATTTCATACAAATAAAAAAAAATTTAAAAAAATTTCTCTCTTCATTGTCAATGTGTAAAATGTCTGAATGACCTTGAACAGATATCCAATAAATCAACTGTATAATTAGTGAAACTGAAACCTCTCCTTTGGCATTGAAACTTTCTTATAAATATAAACATGTAATATGAATGACAATTTCAAATTAAATTTTTGTGGGTCGCTGGACCAGATAATGACTTTGAATTTCATTGTATGCATATTTTGAATTATCTGAACTAAAATGTATTGCATAAATTATTAAAAGCAATGGAGTCAGAATTTTTCAATCTTACATAATTGTACTATCAAAGAGTACATGAAAATTTAAATTTTTCTTTCTTTTCTGACTTATAGAGGACTAAAATATAATTTAACTCTAAACCATTTGTTAAAAATGAAATAGAATTTTTTAAAAAGTTAAAAAGTCAAACAAGTCTTTCGTGGAGAGAAAATACTGTTTTTTATTACGTGATACTTATCCCTAAATGCATTTTGCCAGTTTTCTGGCCTCCTCAGTAGGGCTTGCAAATATAAATATAATTTAAAAAGCCAACAATGACAAATTTTCATTACCATCTCCTATCTCGTGTTTACAACTTTTACACCTGACTAGGTTTACCCAGATTCCGCTGGCAGCACACCATTATTCAAATTTACAGAGTTATTTTGCATGACAATTGCAAAGTGTTCTTTAAATTTTCTTTTTACACAGTTTGTTTCTTTGTATACAATCTTTATTAATATTAATTTGACAATCATGAGCATTACAATGCAAAAATGCCGGTGAAGTACTAACTTTTAATCGTACCGCAACAAGATGTTCCAACAATCTAACCTTCAACTTCTGCTTTGTTTCTCCAATGTAAAAACTTGGAATTCCGCACGTGCATTGTAATTTGTACACCACTCCTTCTTCTTCCAACGGATCTTTTTAATTATTAATATTATCTATTTTCAGACAACCTATTTTTTTGGATAGGAGCTAATTTTATCAAAGTTTCATTAAAAATTTTAAAGAAAATTTAAATTATCATGTACTCTTTGATAGTACAATTACATAAGATTGAAAATTCTGACTCCATCTTTATTTTATTTTTACAATATATTTTTAAAAGTAAAATGTATGCATTCCTAAAATCCTATTCTCTTGTCTGTGTACTAGACTTGGCTTTGATTTATGTGATACTTTGAATTATCCAATATCAAAATAACAAAGTTTTACTATATGCATAATTAAATATATTTTTACTGAAATTACTGATCATTATAAATTACTGAAATTGTCATTATTTTTAAAAATTTAGAATATTTCAATTAAAAAATTAATATAATATGTTTAATATTATAATTAAAATTTTATTTGTACTAACTTAATTTTAAATCTTAAATATGTTTTGTTTTAGTTTTCCATCTAATCAGGAATATGCTTTTACTAATGCTTTTTATTATGAAAAATTTTTAAGTCAGAAAGATTGCAAAGATTTAATATCTGGCTATTTTCCAATGGCAGAAAATTGATATAATACAATGGAGCCAATTCAGGTAAATCTTCATTATTTATTTCTATATTATTTTGAGATACTTATTATCACAATAAATTTAGGTATTTAAAGGAATGTGCTGGAATCTTGTTGATGTGGGAAGACAGCAAGAAAATATGGGAGATGGATTAATGTGTCTTCAAAATGCGTTGAAGCTCATTGCCATTCTTAGCCCTGATGATGTAGAACATCAATTGCTACTTGCTCGGGTATATCTATATCTGAACATTAATCATTAATGCATATGAAATTGAAATTATATGTGTTATTTTGCCACTTTTTACCAAAAATATATGTATAAAATGTTCTGTAAAAAGTGCAATTTAGTGCAATTTAACGAAATTGCATTAAATTGTTTGAATTTACACTTTGGTATGTATGATAAAATTTAATAAAAACTTTTTTATTTTTAATTGTTTCTTTTTTAATTTGAAATTAGTAATTTAATTTTATTATTTATATCATTTTAAAATATGTCAAAATGGAATAACATTAATTTTCTCCATTAATGGTAAGCATTGAACTTCATCAACATATATTGTATGAGATTTCTTGCGAATGTCATCTTCAATACTCAGACGGACACTATGAAGAGATCTGAGCATATTCTTTGCCCACTTCATTCGGGTTTGTAGTTGTTGTACAGAGTCATCCAAGTGAATTATCTGTAAATTTAAGTAAAATGTGTTAAATTTTGATTTCATTAATTAATATTTTAAATACTTACTTCTCTTTCAAGTTCTAATTCAACTTTATCTCTGCAAAGTTCAGCATGTGGCCTATATCTTCTTGCATTTAGTCTTATTTGTGATTGTGACAGTCCAGATAATTTTAAATCAATAGATTCTTGGATTCTTAAAATTGGTTCATTTATGTTCTCAATCCGTTTTATTACCTAATTATGCATGGAACAAATATATTTGAAATTGCTTTATGTGAATAAAATAATAAAATAATTACCTTTGCTAAATGGTTTTCTAATACAGTTTTTGCCTGTCTTATCTGTTCTATTCTATCCTCCATAGACTCAATTATAAGATTATATTGTTTATGAAAATCTCTATAGCACTCATTCAATATTTTTTCTGCTTTGGTGTAAAGTTTTTGAGAGATTTCTTCTTGTTCTTCAGCTCTCTTGATGTTATGTTTACAAAATCCCAGCCAATCATCTATTGTTATTGTTCTAAAATAATAACAGTTTTAATCTTATGTTTTGAAATAGCTGATATATAAGTTTTCAATACCTTGGTTCAGGACAGAATCCAGGTTGTAACTCTAATGGTGGTTTAGGAAGTGAAATATTTTCTGTAATCATATCTATGTCTAATGCTGCATATTTATCATTCAAATCCTGGTTTAATCTAAAAACTGCATTCCTGTCTAATCTGAAACAAAAAGTTTTCTTTATATTTTTTTCTATTTAAACTCTGCTGCTAGATCAGTATAGTTTATTCATTATTTTCCAAATTGAGAGTTCAAATGCTGTATTAGGTATGGCTGTTTGAGTTTGTAAATGTTTAAATTAAAAATTAACTTATAAATTATTCAAATTCAATATCAATACAAATTTAAAACTTTTTAATTTTAAAAGCTCTGTTCTAATCAATTTTTACATTAAAACTGCTTAGTGAATATTCTACCTTATTTGTTCCATTACATTATTTAACATAAATTCTAAAGATTTAATTAATTCTTGAAAATAAACCAGTCCTTTTTGTAACATTTGTTGTGGTTTGTCATCCACTCTTTCAATTCCTTGCCGATCTGTTCTATAAAATTAGAAAATATAATTACTATTATTAACACACAAATTATTATAAAATTTAAATTCATACCTTAATAATAAACATTGAGAAACTGTTGTTAGCAATGGTGAATAATGAGCTAAAGCATTTCTCAATCGATCTTTGAATTCTAATAATCTGTTTATGCACACCTGTAGACGTCCAACTCGATTATCGGCCTCATTTTTCCAAAAATTTATCTCTTTAATTCTCTCTTCTGCAATTATTAAAAAAAAATGTATAAATTTTAAGTATTGGTATTATATTTTATGAAATAATAATACATTTTTATTTAATAAAGTAATCAAATATTATACAACACCAAACAATCGCCTAAATATCGGGCTATAACTAGCCACATTATAGCCCGATATTTAGGCGATTGTTTGGCATTGTATTATGTACTATTCGGGCTTTGAGATGATGTTATTTATATAATCAAATATTTTTAAAATTGTGCATTAATCCAAATTAGTGTTTCTCATTTCCTGGTCTTTTGCTTGTCTCGGGATTCCGGGATAAAAGAGAACTGTTTCCCAGGATCCTGGGAAATCCTGGAATAGAATTAATTATTTTTAAGATATACAAAATATCTTGAAATCAAATGATATTAAATTACTTTAAAAAATGAAAAATAATTATATGTTCTGCAACCTCCAAAATCATATTAATAATGCTGTGTAAGATATATATTAAAAATTACCTTTGAATTACATAGAAATTTTCACAAATAGAAAAAATTTATTAAAGTTTGCTGGAAACTGCATACAACAACAACAGAAAAATGATTTGAATTGAGTTGAAAATTTAAAAAAAATGAACTTATATCTAACTTAAAAAGTAATTTTCGTTTTTAAATAAAACATATTATAAAATATTATTGTAAATTTTTATAATAAGATTTAAAATGCAATGATAGTCAATACTCCAATCAATTGATCTAGTTCTTATTTAATTAATGAAAAGCCTGCTACCAAGAATGCCCTTTCTGATTCAATTCATGCGGGTGGAATCGTCTTTAATGCATTTAAGAGAAGATAGGTGTTGTGTTTTTTCATCTGTAGCCTGGACGATTTCTAGTTCATTTTCGAGATTGTAGTACCTCTTTTGCTCTCTAGTATTCTTGATTTGTCTACCTCAGCTGCTTTAATAGAAATATTAAGCTTATAGCCCGATAATTTGGCAGTTCGTTTGTCTTTAATAATCAGGTTTATGAAGAAAAACTTCATACTGGTAGACTTCATACTCGTTTGTATCCTTGCCCAATTTGCACAACCTGGAGTTATGCAGTTATTGAAGCTACTGGGCATGGTTAAAAATTAAGACAGCATAAACACAATTATTCCAGATATTACTGGTAAAGAATTTTGAGAGTCCTGCCACAAATAAGTTACATATTGATTATTGATTATTTGTGACATGCCATAACGAGCAAAAATTTAAAAAACTAATAAGTAGGTTTAAAATTAATAAATACAAATGTATTCTGACAGTTTGAGTTAATTATACTTTCTATTTGCAAAATTTCCTGAACCTTAACACAAAATAAGAAAAAAGTGAATTTTTAAGAAATTTGCAGGATTTCCCGGAATGAGAAAAATTTCCCAGGTTAAAAAATCAACTGGGATCCCGTTTGAGAAACCCTAATCCAAATATCTTAATGTAGTAAGTAATTAAGTAAATATTTATCTGAAAGAATAGAAATAATGTTTTGAATTTTATATATTAATGGACTATAAGAAAGAAAAGATTCTTGAAAAACAAATGAACATCTAAGTGATATGATAATAGTATACTTAGAATTTTCTTAGAAATTTAATATTTTACTTATGAAATCTATATGTAGTTGAGAGCATTTTGGAACCAGAAATTTTAGAAGAATATTATTATCTGATTATTTTTTTTAATAAATATAAACTTAAAAATTTTTTCCATTTTTATTTAAGTTCAATGACTAAATTAATATTTTGGAACTTATGTTTATCGTTTATTATATAAGTTTCAGAATATAGGTATATATAGGCACCTGTATAGAGGGTGGGTGGAAAGTAAGGCATTGAGAGAAATTGCTATAATTTCTGTATTTCTAATATGATGATGTACCTTATTAAATGAATGCATACTTTAAAATTCAATGTAGGCACTAGCACCATCCACCAATATCATATTTTCCTCAGATTGTGATGTGGATGGATGGTCACTTCTCTGTGTCCCCAATCAAACCTGTGGCCATTTTAGCTTCAAATGACAATTCTTTATTGTTTCTAGACAGATTGTGGCATGATATCCCTTTACTGTATGCCACTATCTCTACACATTGACTACTGATTTCCACACTCCATAGCATGCAGCAATTTGCATTTACTCCTAACAGTCAAGTGATTGGCCCCTTTTTTTTGTCACTGTGTGTGCAGCTTCTCTCAGATATTGCCCATATCACTAATGCAGGAATTATAATAAATTTTATTATGATTGCATTATTATTCCAAATATCGTGATTTCTCAATGCCTAGTTACTTTTCACCAACCCTGTATATAAACATTTTATCAATTTTAATAATGTACTTATTAATTTAAAGAATGTCAATATAATAAACATTCTGTCAGTTGTAACATATGCTAAATTTAATTAAATGATAAAGAATAGAGGAGTGTTTAAGAAAATGATTTCCTTTCTTGTAATTTAAAAATGTGATTAAATCATAAAGACCCAAATCAATCATTTAATGCATAATATAGTGTGTTAGCTAATGTATGGTAAATCATCACTTAATGTCATCAATGAGATCTTGGAAGCTACGATGTTAAATGAAATAACCTATTATAAAACCAGTTTTACCATAAGCTAAATAGTATAAACCTTTCCTTTTAGCTTAGGTTGCTTCTGAAAGTTGTTCATCTGTATTTCCAATTGATTTACATAGTCTTGGCAAGAGGAAAGGTACCAAAAGTCTAAATTACAAACCAGCCAAGATGCTGGCACATCCCTCTGAAACCAGGGCCATGTTTAGTAACACAGAACACCTAAGTTAGAGTTCTGAGTGGCTTAGTAGCTGGAACTAAGAATAGATAAAAGAAGCTGACTGAACTAGCTAGTCTTCTAGAGGTGGGAGGAGTCAAGCAGTAGTTAGAAATGAGTTCAACATCGCATCGTAACTAGACTAAGAATTCTGCGTTACTGAACATGGCTCAGAACTGTTCCAGTGAAACCAGGATGTCTCGCAAGCCTACTATGATTGAGTCATACTTATGGAAGCTTTATTGTTAATGGATATGAAAGCACCCTAAGCTTCATTCAGGTATTCAATTAGCTGCTCTTCTAGCCTAGTAACTAATTCTGTATTCAGCTAGACAATTAATCAACAGCAAGAAGGTTGCCTTGGTATAATGGTATAAGTTAAATCAACATCACTGAATCCCTTACACAATTAATTTGATAAAATCTAATTGACAATAATAAAAAATACTATATTTTTCAGCATATAAGATGCATCCGCATTTTGGCACAGAATATTTAGAGGAAAAAAAATATTTAGTTACTTAACCCATCCCACACTTTTGACTGACATAGTAAAACAAAATTTTGGGGTCCCAGTGTTCTGGATAAAAAAGTAAAATTATTTATTGGGTTGTTCAGAAAGTAATTTCGTTTTTTCCATAGAAAAATAATAAATAAATAATTTATTGAATTATATATTGACATTTTGGTCAAATACCTGTTGTCATTGTTTCTGGTAGTAGCATGATTTCACATTCATAAAAATTTTGATCATTGTTTACAAAAAACTGATCCAAGTGATTTTTGACATTGTCATTTCAAGTAAATGTCTTACAGTTAAAAAAAATTTGTACAGACCGGAACAAGTAATAATCTGTGTGTGCCCGATCTGGCGAATATGGTTGGTGTGATAACACATCCCATCTAAGCTATAACAGTTTCTGACGAGTTACCAAACTTGTGTGAAATTTGGCATTATCATGGTAAAACACTACACTTTGTTTGTTGATCAATTCTGGCCTTTTCTGTTTGATGATATTACTCAATTTGTTTACTCGATGGCAGTACACTTTCGAATCAATTGTTAAATTGTCTGGTAAAAGCTGAAAAAAAATTTCTTTAAAATCCAACCATAGAGAGCATTTCTCGTTAATAACGTGGAACCCATATATCGAGCTTTGAAATGAAACCAATTCGTTTTAAGTAATAATAAATGGTTCAATTTAACAGATTTAATCTCTTAGTAATTTCACGTGTTGTTATATGGCAGATTGCTTCAATCAGTACCTTTATTTTGTTTTCATTTGCTTCAAATGGCCATCCAAAATGTGGTGTATCTTCAATATTAAAATTGCCAGAATGCAATTTTGTAAACTAGTTTTGGCACTGTCTTTCTCTCAACACGTCTCCAAACATGTACCACAATTTTTTTCTTGTTTGAACAGCATTTTGATTTTTTAGTTATAAAAAAGCAAAATATGCTGAAAATGATGCTTTCGATTTTCCATATTTGATGGGTCACCGAAAAAATACAATTGTACAGAATCGAACAAATTTTTTTACAAATAAGCCTTAAAATGTCAGCTGTTGAAGTATATAATGAAAATGTGGCTTAAAATAAAATTGGCTGGTAAAAATACATCTAATTCCTCTAGTAATAAAAAAACGAAATTACTTTCCAAACAACCCAATAATACAAATATACTTTGTTACACATACGTAGAATATTATTACAATGAAAGGGTTATCACATACATGAAATAATGCCTTATATATATCCTAAAATACATTTGGCCCTTTCTGTTAATGGTCCTCATCAGTTAGGTGAGCATCTTTTAAATATAAGGCAAAAAATTATCCTAAATAACTTATTACAAGACTCACATATACAAACATATAAAATTATAAACTATTAACCATTAAAACGTTTAAAAAACTGTAACTTAGCTGTTGACAGCTTTACAATTGCACCATGAACATCTTGACAATATATTATGCAACACTTATGTAAAAGGGGTATTGTTTCACAGATGTTTCTTTCAAAGAGCTTTATGACTTTACTGTTTCTCATACTTCATTGAGTTCCAATTACCTTTTCCAAATGATCATATACAAACACAGTACCATGTGTTGACCTAATTATTATCTTATAAAATCCTTTTTTATCTTTTGGAGTAGTGTATTAAACTTTAATACTTGCATGAATGCATGAATGTACAGTACAGTACATAATACACCTCAGTATCACTATTTTAGTTGCATCACGTGCATGTCTATAAAGTTACATTAGATTAAAAAAGTTTAAGGCTTATCATATACAAGAAATTAATTATAATCTGTCTTTCAGTTATCATGTTCAGTTATCTTATTGTTTATCACCTTGTCAAATTTGCTTGAACTGTAACCCCGTGAACTGCACTGTACAATATAGTGTATAAAGATTTATTTAAAGTGGGTTCCAACAAATGAGTATTATATTTGATTTAATATAATATTCATTTGTAATAAACATTTGCATTTCAAGAATAAACTCATTTTTCAACTACTTAGTTCATATTTTGTACATTTTCAAAAATGATATTTTATTATAAAATATTACTTATTAATATAATAAAATATTATCATCAAATAAATTTAAATGCATTATGTTTTCATAGCAAAAATTAAAATGTAACAAATGAAAAAATAGATTCCTTAATTTATGACATTAGGAAATAAAGACACTATTTACTTTTAGATTATTATTATTAAACCAAAATTAATTATATTGTTCCATATTCTAAAGAATGTTAAATTCTGTTAACAACAGAATTTAACATTCTTTAGAATTTGGAACAAATATTTAAATTGTTGATGTTGCATTGACAGTCTGTAAATGTTTTGGTAGAAATAGTTTTTTTGGTCTTCTTGAAGAAAAGTTGATGATTAGAAGTGTATATGTTACAGTCAAAACCCGTTTTTAGTTAGAACGCGTTTTAACTAGTTGAAACTAGTTTATACTGGATGTCTTTGTTAAAACCCATTTTGTCTAGTTAAAACTAGTTTTAACTCAAATTCATTTTTGACTAGCAGTAAATTCTAGTTTTAACTAGACAAAACAAGTTTTAACAAAGACATCCAGTATAAACTAGTTTCAACTAGTTAAAACACATCCTAACTAAAAACTGGTTTTGACTGCAACATATAGAGTGATTTGGGGTAAGATGGTAAGCAGGGAAAGATGCCTACTTTTTGATAGTTTCAAACGGTGACGTCAGATATTGTCATGCGTTTGTATGATGAATCTTTGAGCCAATATTGAGTGCGGAAAGTTGTAGCTGGCTACCATTACATCATTTTCTACATCCGAGAAGAATAAAAGCAATATAAGAATGAAGTTTTTGTTGTGAAATGTTTCTAGAATCATTTTAAAGCTAAAAGTTAAAATAGAATTTGTTAAAAATTAACAGTTAATGTGTGATGTAGTTAAGGTTCTAAAGTTTCCATTGTGAGCTACCACAGATCCCGATCGGACATGCTAGAACATGTGACTCCACTAGGCATCTTACCCTGACAGATGGGAAAGATGCCAGAGTTTTCTTGGGGTAACATGCCTATTTTTTGTTAATTGAATTCCAATATGCCTATTTTTAATAAATTTTTGTTTTCTCATTTTATTGCAGGATATGCATAGTAATTATATAAGGACTTCTCAAAAAGATTTCTAGACTGAAAAAAAGCTATCAGCTAGCTATAGAGCACGTTAGAACGGGCGGAAACTTAACAATATTTTTATACTGTGCTGTTATACTTACTATGAAGTACTTTGTACTACATATACAATAAATTAAATTTGGTTAAGATATTCGAAAATTAATTTTATGCAATTATATTTGTTATCTTACCCTAATGGCATTTGGCATCTCACCCGGATACTTGGGGTGAGATGCCTAAAATGCCAGACAGTAAAAAAGTTGTCATTGCAAACACAATATACAATTATTTTTCATATACTCCAAAGTTTTATTTGAAAAACATGCTCAAGAATATGATATTTTCGTTAAAGGCCTCCAAAACCCAAATTATCACTATAATTTCCTTCATAAGCAAAATGTTAGGCACCTTCCCCCGAATCACTATACACAACTTTATTTATTTCCCCCAAACATATTTATGTAGCTAAAATTAGTTTTAACTAATGTTAAAAGTTAAAACTAGTTTTATCTAAAATCAAAACATGTACAGCAGTAAATTAACTAGACAAAACCTGTTTTGTCTAGTTAAACCTAGAATTTACTGCTAGTCAAAAATGAATTTGAGTTAAAACTAGTTTTAACTAGACAAAATGGGTTTTAACAAAGACGTGCAGTATAAACTAGTTTCAACTAGTTAAAACGCATCCTAACTAAAAACGGGTTTTGACTGTAACATATATAATATTGATATATATATATATATATAATTTATTTCTTATTATTTTTTAAATTTTTGCAATATTTTAATTTTGTCTATATCAATATCATAACAAATGCTAATAAAATTCAACAGTCACTATTTTGATGTAATAAAATAGTTTTCCAGATGATGAATGTTTCATAATCAGATATAAAAAATTTGAATATTAATGCATTTCAACAAATAATATATTGTTTACAATAAATCAATGAATCCTTGAATTTTTATAGCATTTATTATTATTTTCTTATGCTTATTACATGAAAAAACAAAGTATTGCTAATATTAAATAAAACTAAGACTGTTATTTTGTTTAATTTTCTGCTTTGAAGGATCCAGTTTTGAGTCCAGATTGGAAAACTCAGGAATTTTTCAAGAGCAGTGGCAAAGCAAACAAAACTGGTGCCCAGGGCACGACACTTTATTGGCGCCCCTCCCTTCTCCAGAAACACATATAGTTTGTCTTGGAGACCATTTGGGCGCCCCTCTGCAAGTGGCACCCGGAGCATGATACACCCCCTTTACTACGATACTGTTCATGAGCAGTCTGTCAGATAGGTTGAGACCCATCTCTCACTACTCTGCCATTCCCATTGTGGACCTGACTAAACACTTGAAGGTCATTGAAAAAAAACCCTCTTAGAAAGAGTTAATAAAATAGGATAAAATAAAAATGATTACTGTATTGTCTTATCTTTATATTATTTTTATTTTATAAAATTGAAATTATTTTTTAAAACAATGAATGCAAAAAGCTAAAATATTGTTATTGCATAGCATAATACTGTAGTTAACTCAATGTATTTCAGATAATTATTATAAAATAAAATAAACTATATTACTTAAAGTAAGTTAACGATTGTTATACATTTGTTTAAAGTTTTAAACATTACACAACAATTTATTGACATTTTAATACCAATCAACTACCGTGTAATATTTAACACAAAAAAAACCCACATCAAAAGTTACTAAGTAAAGCTAAAAAGACCACATAACACTACCTCTTTTGATGACCCTAAAACAAGAACTAAACAAATTCAATGAATTTCGAAGTTAAGACAATGAAGAAAATATACACATTTTCAAGTCTATGTTTTATTCAATGAACTAAATAAAAGAAATGCTGTTGATAATATAACTATTATCAAAGAAATTAAAGTAAATTACTATATTATTTTATTTCTAATATTGATAGTAGATTGTTTCATAGATATTACTGTATTTGATAAAACATTTAAAATTAAAAATATATATCTTTAATTCTTTAAAATGAAAGATGTATAATTTGTTCTAGCATTTAATTGCATTGTATGTTTTATTTCCAAATGATATCATTGTGTATGTCAATTTTTGGAATAGTATTTATCATTTTTGGAATTTTTATAACAATTTCTATATACAAAAGAACTGAAGACAGAGTCTATCAAAATATTCACCCTTTTATTCACTTCCACAATCCAGTTATTTTTGATTTTAATTAATATTAAAACTGCCATTTAGTGAATTTTATGAACTTTTTGAATTTAACAATAACTTTATAAAAATTCCACTAAGCAAATATTCAGAATTTTATCAGTTTTACTAAATAAATAATAGTATTTTATATAGAAAAGATATTGTATTGATTTCTGTATTGTCATAACTTATCACACAGTCACATCATTTCTGATATTAAATTTTAAGATTATTCTCATAAATCTATTCTGAAATTTATTTTAATTATATTTTTGAACAAAACCATAAATTGTTAACCATATTACATTCTATTTTCAATAAAAATCTTACATATCTGTTTTAAAATATTTACTGTAATATTAAACACAATCTATTTTAAGGTGATATATAAGGAAACATAATATGTGGTAAAGTTACTGTTTTTTTTAAATCTATCATGTGCACAATGAGTTCTAAGATAAATGTTAATATCAGTTTACTAAATGGCTTCGTATAATATTTTCCAATTAGATACAGTACATCACATGAAATGTTTTGAAAACACAAAGAAAATGCCTTTTTCTCTGTGTCTGTTTTAACTTTGAATTTAAGTAAAAATTAAATTTTAACTCAGAAGTAGCCTACAAGAATATTATCAAATATTTATAAATTTTCATTTTTACTTAAATTAGTAAAACAATTCACAGAATATGATAAATTTGTATTACCTACATAGTTTTAATTCAAATTTGTCACACTATAATAAATGATATATAAATGTAATAGTATAAACAACTTTCCCATTTATTTATATTCAAGATATGTTATCACAAAAGCAAATGTATTTGTGAAATAACAAACAAAAATATAAGCAAGTTTTAAGAGAGAATTCTTAAAAATATAGTCTCTTTCTTGATTTATTTTGAAATCTTACATTTTAATTTTATTATTTCAATTGGTATCAAATAAAATTAGTTAAAATTTATTATATATAAGCTTACATTACACCTGTAACAGGTAGGTAACAATGGGTAACTGTTTTAACAGTTATCTACTGTTAAAGGTATATTGTTTACTTTATAAGTTAATTGCAGTGGCTAGTTTGACTATACAAGTACATGAAGTTTTCTTAATTTCTTAATATTTTGTAGTAATAATTTTAAAAAATTAGATAGCAGTATATATGATAATTCAATATTATATAGTACAGAAATAACACCGGAACTAGAGGAAGAGCTCAAAACATAAATAAATTAACAACATATTTTTAATAAACAATAATATTTTCAGTCCAGTTGATGGACTTTTATTAGTTGTAATCAAACAATATAAAAAATAGCTATTTATTTAAAATACCTGCTGGAGTAATTTTTAAGATGTGAATTTATTTCTATTATATTTAATAGTATATTATTTCAGAGTAATATCACAGTTTAAAAACAATTTCAAAATTGTTTTTAAAGCTTCAATGTTTCAATAATTAAACAATATTTTATGATTTTTTTATATAAAAATATATTAATTTCATATTATTGAATTAATTAAATTTGAAATAGTAATACATAATTAGACTAAATTTATCTAATTTTTCCATTACATTAATTAAAAGTAATTGATTTCTGTTATAAGTATTAACATAAGTTTTATCAAGTCATTATTATCAGTGATAAACAGATCAATGATAAAATTAATCAGTGGTGATGAAATGACTGACTTTCTTATTAGGTTTTCCAATAAATTTTGCATTAATAATTACACTCTGTATTTGAATGATAAATTTTATTTAATTTTTTATCTCCCTGATTTTATTGAAGGAAAATTTATATTGAATTTTTTGAATCTCTTTTCTAATCTTTTTCAAAATTAAAACATATTATTATTGATAATGATTTGCTTTTTTTGTTTAATAACAAATGTTTCTTTTCAAAAATTTTTAATGTTATTTAAAAAAAATTGATTATATTATTGTATATGAACAAATATAGAAAATATTTGGGTAAACAAGATTTTTCTATAACAAATTATAAATATGAAATGAAGAATGTGATGATAAAACTTTCATTTTATAATTGAAAAATGCGTTTTTCATACCATAAGTTCTTCCAATATGTTGATTATCACGTATTGCTCTTTCATGTAATTCGTCACATGCTCTGTTACACTCTTCTATATAAACTTTAGCTAAAGAACATCTCCTGTTTGCATTATCATAGTTTTGTTTGTTTGTATAAAACCAATCTTTTTCCGAATATTGCGGTAATTTCATAATTCCACAGTGTACGGATGGCA
Source organism: Centruroides vittatus (assembly GCF_030686945.1). Lineage (NCBI taxonomy): Eukaryota > Metazoa > Arthropoda > Arachnida > Scorpiones > Buthidae > Centruroides > Centruroides vittatus. The sequence goes on from NW_027122671.1 coordinate 670,053, forward strand.
TTCGCGTAAACATTTTATCAGTTTATGGATTTCGTAAATAAAAATAAAATAGAACAAATTCAAAAATGTTTCTATATCACTATAGCAACGTGGATTATATTGTGACAATCAGGTGATATATAATTATCACATTTCATTGGACAGAAAAGAAGGTGTGACGTGACGGATGAAATGACGATACAGAAAATCCTAACTAGTCATTGGTTAAGAAATGGGTGTGCTTAAGAAATAACCAATCAGTCTTAGACTTTACATAATACTGTAACTATCGATTATTAAACGTAACTTGTCATTGGCCTCAGGAAGTGTATGTTCAGTGGTACGATAAACCAGATTCAACCAATTGATCGTGACGACAACATTAACGTCAGAGGTCGCTTCAGGGTGTTTCGTAATGGCGAAAGAGGAAGGAGAGAGTGAAGTGAAGTGTTGTATTTGATATTAGCTTAAGCAATAAAATCAAAATAACAAAATGGATTCTGATCGTAATCGATTTAGAAATCCTTTTGGAAGACCATCCATGTCCAACACGGGTGCAGCTTTTTCTGTCCTTCCATCTCAGAAAACTTTTAAGGGTATTTTAGCAGGTAATGTTTATTTCTGCAATATTTTTCTCTTCATTTATTTTAACATGTTTTCTTTTTACAAAATTTGACATATTCTTTAAAAGGTTTAATTATTAAAGTCATATCTATAAGAATAAAGATAATTTAATTCATATATATTTTTTATTTGATATTGATTAATTCCAGAATTTGGTTTTCCCACTCAAAAAAATAAAAAAATAAAAATAAAAGGAAAATCAAGGAAAAAGTACAGGTTACTTTATATAAAAAGTATAAGTCAGTTATCCAAATTAATTAGTGTTAAAATTGAATTTCAAGGTTCTTTTTAAATTTTTCCTGTAATTTCTCATGTTCTGGTAATTTAAAAAAAAATCAATGTTACTTTAGAAGAAGGCCCAACGGTGGCCAAGTGGTTTTGGTCCCCAGACACTGGGAATTCGGTTGTGGATTTGCACCTGGCCGGAACGGGCCGGCCGTGTGGGGTTTTCTCCATGTCTGTAACGCTCAAATAGGGGCCGGTTATCATTAAAAAGATCTCCCGCCCCTAGGCAGATCATCCAAGTGTTGCATAGCCATATCTTAATAAAACAAACAAACAAACATACTGTAGAAGATTATAGTTTTATATCGTTTATTCTTACAATATGGTATGCATTACAGAATAATTTCCGGAAATTTACTTTAATTACCAACTACTTTAAATTATTTTCTAATATGGAAGTTTTACGTAGCTTACTATGTATTTAAATTTCATTAAAAGAACTATTTTTAGTTATTATAAAATATATACATTTTGAAAATGCAGTTAACTTTTTTAAGTATAGTATTTAATATATGTAAGTTATTTTCCTCTAATTTATAACCTGTTACCGGCATGAAGTAATTAAATTTAATCTTTTATTTCATATTATATAGTCAATCTTAATACTAATACATTTATTACAATAATTTATTTTCCTTCATAAAATAATAAATTTTCCTGCTTTGAAATGGTCAAGGCTATTGTTGATAAATTTTAAGCACATGCATAGTTATTGTACTGTACAGTATATTCATATACTGCATTTATGATTTTTTTTTTAAGTTATTTGTTGCTCTTACAGCTATTAATGCTCTATCAAATATATTCAAAATACAGCTATATTATATTAATATTTAATTCAATAACTTATGAGAATTTGTATTCTGGAACATGTGAAGTTAATAAATGGTGGTTACCAAAGATTTTTTGGACAGATGTATCTTCAATTAATTTACAAAAAATTATCTGTTAAAATTATACAATTAACCTTATGAGAAGTTAATGCTTTTTTAATTTATATTAAATACTAATTTTAAATTTTTCTTAAATTAAATCTTTAAAAATTTTGGTATTTTAATAAGAATTTAAAATGCTTGAAATTGACAGATATTTTTTTTAAAAATAAAAATAATGTTTCATTTTTATTATTTTTGTTTTACACTTTCACATATATTTCAGCTAGAAATTTAAGGACATTTAAAATAATATTGACCTGATTTCAATGAACTTTTGTCACGATTTTTCCTTCTATAAAATGCAAGGCTAAATTTCTTCATTTTTGCATTTTCATATAATTTTCAATTTGAATTTGAATATAAAGTCAAACTAGCCGCTACTGTTAACTTAATAAAGCAAGCAACATACTATTTAATAGTTTGTAATAGTTTAAGGAAATGTAAACATTTTCAACCTGGGTTAATGGACCATCTGATGTAATTGGATGTAAGAGAAATGCTAGTGAGAAATAGGAAAGATGGGATAGAGTAAACCAAGGGAAGAAGGGTTATAAGGTCAGTGAATAGTGTGAAAGATTGAGGAGAAACTGCTAGGCAGGAGAGAGGAAGTCCTTGCTCCTGCATTCCTCTTACGTTCTTTTATACCTGAAGAGGACTTGTTAACCAGGTTGAAAACCTATTTAACGAACTGTCCTGGTTTCCCAAACTGTTAAAGGTATATTGTTTGCTATATTTTTAAATATGTTGTTTGAAGTTAGAGAAAAATTGACATTCAACTATAATATTTTATGAAATATATTGTTTGGAAAATTCACTAACATTACTTTTATTTTATATATAAAGATATTAGACTTAATGATTATTACAAAAAAACATATGTTTGATTAAAAAAAATTTCTATGTTTAAAACATCATTAAACTAGGAAAAATAAGGAAAATATAATAATAATAATAATCCTGAAGGTAGCTTTTCTCAAAAGAAAATAACTTTACTCAGTTACATAAGAACAGAAAATTTTAAAGATATAATCTCAAAATGATTTATACACACTTCAATCAAAAGCCTTAAATTATATTCTAGTAAGATTTAATTTGGAAAAGGTTTTTTTCAAATTAAATGTTACTGGAATAAAATTTAAGACTTTTGATTGAGTGTTTATTAAGTCATTCCAGTCTACTAAGAGGTGTTTTAACCCTCAAAATGCTTTATTTAAATTTTTGAACTTCTTTTACCAAATTTCAAAACTCCAGTTTATTTTTAATAATGGTTAGTGGTTTTTATCATTATCCTTCTCAAGAGTTTGCATCAATATCTTTCTAGTTGATTCTAATGTTTTTATTATTTGCATAAATAGTTAAGATTTTATTTTCTTTTATTATAATGTCATTTTTAGTCAGAAAAAATACTTTAAAAAATGTGTAGGCTATCAAACATCTTGAAAATATTTGAAACATTTTAAGAAATTTGAATTATTTTTTAAAAATTAAATCAACTGGTATTATAATTATATTTTAATAAAAATGTATAGTATATCAAAAATAGAGGACAACTTTTTCTGGCACATTATTCACATACTATAGAATAACAAGATTTAAAAAATTATTAGACTGATGATTGGAATAACTCCAGAAAAAAACATTGAATAGTAGGCGGGAAAAAAAATATAGTTTATTATTACATTTGCAAATATAAAATTGTGTTTATTATTATTATTATTTTGTTTGTTTAACTTAAATTTAAATTATAAAATTATCCATCTGTAAATTTTGTTTAACTTGATTCTTTTAAGAATTAAGTTAAACAAATATAAAAAATAACTTGAAAAATGTCTACAAATCCATTTAATATAATTTTTATCTGTTAAAAAAAACAATAAAATTGTAATTGCGTATTTATGTATATTTGTGCATGGATAATTTAATCAATAGATATTTTTCTTATAGTAATTATTTTTTAAAATTAGTATTTTCCTTTTTGTTTAATTAATATTAGATCTCATTAGAAATTGTGATCAAACCTTGTAAATTGTACAAGTGGAAGAAGAAGCCCAGAACATCTCAGTTTAAAAAAAAAGATCTGTTATGCATCCCACAAGAGATTACTTCAGACGTCTAGTATCTTTAAAAAAAGGTAACAGGTTTTTGAAAAAGAAATGGCAGATCTCATTTGTAAATCAGGTTTATCTTTTTTTGACCATAAGTCTGCCTGAAGAAAGATTTGCTCAATCTCAAGTAAGATTTAGAGGAGTCTTTTCTGTGGATTTACAACAGCAACAAGAAGCTAAGAAAAGTTTTAGTCAACACTGACTATGAGAAAGATAACCCATTGTCTGCAAAAACAAAAACTTTGCATTTTTATAATTATTCTAAAGATGGAGAAGAATAACGGGTTGTCAGCCAGCATAGAAGAGATAGCAGTGTTTGTTGCAACCTTAGACAAAATTATTGAAAAATTAACTTAAAGTTTACAATTGCAATGGAGCCTGGCTTAAACTGTAAAATGTTACCAACAAAAACATTTGTTTCAAGAGAAAAAGTCAGTTCCTGACTATAGCTTGTTCAAACAAATCAAATGACCACAAGCTTAAACTCCTTGTTATTGGCAAATCAAAAAACTAAGTTTTAAAAACATTAATGCAAAATTATCCTGTTAAGTATTCCAACCAAAAAATTACATGGATAGATCCCTTTTTATTTATGAAATGGATCCATTAAGATTTTGTTCTAAGCATAAAGCAATTTTTGGATGAAAATAATCTTCTACATAAGGTTTTCTTGAATTTGAATAATGCCTTGGTTTATCAGCTGGTTAGTAAGGATATTCCTCATATTCCTTTATTACCTCATAATGTAACACCTGTCATCCAGAACTTGATCAAATGCCTGGATAACTAGTGCCAACTTCTGAAATATCTGATGGAAGGTTTAGAAAATGACCAAATTGTAGTTCAAAGCCTAAAAAACATTAATGTAAATTACTGGTTGGCAGAATTTTGAAAGGATGTTAAGGAATTAATGCTTGTTAAAAACTGGAATTTTTATCATCATCAACCAAAAGGAAATCAAAATAACTCCTAAAGAAACCTCTCTTAGACCTTGCAAACAGTCTACTGGTTATTAAGGATCAAACTGGAAGTGGCATTGATGAATGAATGAATAATGAACAGAATGAGGATGACTTGTACACAAGTATTCTCATACAGATGGTCTAAATGCCATCAAAGCAACACTTTTGTATTGGACAGCAGGAAATGAAAAGCATCTACTGATATTTTGATGCTGAGGCAACTACAGAACATTGCAACAAAGAAGCGAGAAACTGCTATAAATCAAAAATCTTTTAAAGGACTTTAAAGAAAATTTAACACAACATGTATTTCAAAATTTGTTTTTGTCACCTTTTATCACTTTACTTTTAACTTTACCTTATGTGATAAACTATTCATATTAACATGTAACTATAAAAATGCACATTTTTATTTGTAAAATGATTGTATGTATTAGCTGCATAATAAATAATGTAAATGATGTAAAAACTGTTGTTGTTGTTGTATATAATTATATTCACTAAGGACTATGATCTGCACAATGATTTTAATGTACCCATGTTGAATGTTTAGAAAGTACAGTGGTGCCTCGTACTGTAAATTTAATTAATTCCTGGAGGACTCTGAATCACTTGAATCAGTTTTTCACATTAGAAGTAATGGAAAGTGAATTACACATATGCAAAGTCTTAAAGGCTACTAGTTATGAACCAGATAGAAAAAGTATTAACAAATAAACAACAGAAAATTTAACATTAAATGAAATATTTATTTGTTATAATCATATTATTTTATTTTCTATTAGAGTTTATTTGTTAGTTTTCTGGTATAAATTACAAAGTTAAGTAAAGTAAACTTTGTAAGCATTTTGTAATTACTTAAATTATTTGACCCAAGATGTTGAATTAATAAATTGCTAATTCAGTTTTGATCCATCTTCAGAAAAAGGTCTGCCTTCACTGTACTAAGTTATGAAAAGGTTTAAAAGATATCACAGAAATCTTTTTATATCTGTAATTATTTAATCTGAAATGACTGTAGTTATTTGTTTTATCCAAATTTTCAGTTATTAGAGGTAGCACCAGTTCACATTACTTGGATAATCAGATTATATGATTTGAAAAATTTTATAATTTTGTAATATTTCATGACACTAATTCAATTGTATTTAATTTGATGTTATATTTCAATTATATTACATTTCTAATCCCTTATTCAATAAAGTTAATTTTAATCTTTGTTTTATTTAAATATCTAAAAAAATTTTAATAATTAAACTGAAATTATTATTTTATGCTATTTTATTACTATTTCATAGCTGCATTAAAATTTAAAGTCTGATAGACTAAAGCTTTTAAAAAGTACCAGTATTTTATGTACTAGAAGGAAAGTACTTAACTGTGGATTTTATCTATGCATTCTTCTATTGTTCTCAGTTAGTATGGCAAGTGACCAGTATGGTTACATCTTCCAAATTTATTGGTCTAGAAGTGAAGATTGGACAGTGTTCTAGATAATGTTGTTATGATGCAATGCAACTGCATCATAAACAGAAGTTGTACATTTGAATTCTGCTCTGATTAAGTTTTTCTTCCACATTATTCTAATTGTATTAATCAGGATAATGACTTAATCATCCACTTTTAGTCCAAATTAATCATTCACTTGTTAGAGTCCAATTCACATCTTTTGAAATGTAAGCAAACATACCTATGCTATGATGGTGTTTCTTTGCTGTGAGAACAAGAAATTATATCAATACAACTGGTAGGAGCAGGATTGCCTTTTTCACTGAAAAGGATGAAACTCCAAGATTGGAACTTTCTGCATGTACTGTACCTTGTAGTATCAACTTGCAAAATTCACTATTGATGTTTTAGACCAGTGTTTCCCAAACTATGTTCTACAGAAGTAAATACATATTCTGCAAAAAATTATAAAAATTACTATGATCTTAAACATTTTTCTTGTTATAATTATTCCCTATTTAGTATTTATTTTGGCATTAGTACTTTCAACTGTTTTATATTTGATCTTATCTTATAATACAATGACATATCTGATTGAACTTTAGTATATATACTAAATTATTTATGCTAAACAATTTTTAAGGATATTTCCTATCTTGTTGGGATCACCAGCTATATTCCAATTAGAAAATTCTTGAATTATGTAATCCTGCATCTGCAGTGTGTAGTAATTACGGTTTAATTATGTTAAAATAAACAGTTAAACAAGTTTTAGTTAATCAGATTCTCCATTGGGAAATCTCAAGAAATATTATTTGTATTTTGACAGATGAAATTGGATAAAAATTGACTATCCAACATATTTCAGATCAATAAACTTTTCTGCAAATAATCATTTACTGTAATGTTGAGTTTAAAATTTCTTATCCATATCTTCATTAATCTCAGTGCAGAATGCTACAAATAACATATCAGATGTAAATATAATATAATAATATAAAAAAAAGACATCAAACTTTGAATACTAATTTCTAGTAATTTATAATTAGAAGTCAGCTATTGTCTACACATGTTGGAGATCATAGTAAGAATAGGATTAATTTATATTTAGATTCAAATAAAATTTTTTCATTCTAAAATTTAAACTATAAAAGAAACATGTTCATAATAATGAGCTCTACTAAAGAGTTCTGCAATAGAAAGGAAAGAAATAACAGATATTTTCTTATAAGCTACTGTTGGAGCTGAAGTTCTATTCTTCCTGTACAGTACTTGATCTCCATTGGAACTGTTACAATAATTAATTTACATAATAGTAATAATTTACAAACTAAATTTACTTCATAATAACACAATAGTTCCACAATTGATGAACTTTTTATAGTTAATTTAGTAGTTAATGCAGTAAAACACTCCAAAAATATCTTAAAAATTGTATTAATCATTTTTAATTTCTAAGGTATTTTTGTAGTATTTTACTATTCATCACTGCATTTCTCAGTAGTTATAGTTAATGTAGAATTTCAAATAAAACTGTTTGTTTCTTCAACTTAGCAGTTTGTTTATTGAATTGTGAACATGATACAAAGTTTCAGACAATTCTTTTAGAAAATATTCAAACCATATAAAAAGTTAAAATTTTGTTCTAAAATCTGTTTATTGGACTGCAATTGAAAAAATTGTAGACCTGTAAATTCCCACTGTCGTCTGCTGTCTGTCCTTCCTTATTCTCAAGAATGGTGTTAGATGAAAGTCCAGACTAGAATTGTAAAGTTTAGGGGCAGGAGGCCCCAATTAACTATATACAAACTTCCAGTTTAGACTGGAAGTCACATGACTTTAATTCAACAATTTTTTTTCCCTGAACAAAGTTACATAAATGACTGACGTGATTCTGTTGTTTCAGGAAAAGTATGTTGTACAGAGGCATGACACTACTAATTTGAGATGGAGAATATATGTTTTAAATTAAATAAATTGTGAATATGATTAAAAATTGTAGTTCGGCATTGTGATGATCTCGCAATAAATAATTGCTTGTTTTAATTTAAGATTTTGTGCTCTTTAATCTAACAGTTTTATATACAAAAAAATCTTAATGAAGTTTCAGTGAATTAAATTACTAAACTTAAAGATAAATTTGTTCTGTAGTGAAATATTTTTTTCTATTCATTGTCAAAACAATCCATTATAAAATTTTGTAAATAAATCAAAAAAATAAATAAATGATAACTAATAATCAAATACTTATATAAAACAGTATTTTCAAACTGAAATTTATTTAGGTAATGTGTCTGAATCTGAAAATTCCCAAAAGCACGAAATAAGAATGCAAGAATTTCACATCTAGACCAATATTCATTATTTTTCTTGATTTTCAAGGTATTCACAAAATTTTTTTCTGAAGAATTTTGGTTTGGTATTAGTGGAAAATACTACATTGTGTGCTGGACAAGTTTCTGAGTTGCATTTGTTGGGTGTAGTCTCAATTCCAAGAAAAGTTGTCTTGGTTACTGCTTTACAATAATGCTCCAGTTCATTCATTAGCATTTGTTCAATTTTTGGCAAAAAAAGTGCTGTGCTTTTACACCCCTTACTCTCTAGATCTTGCTTCAGCAGACTTTTTTTTACTTTCTAAGCTAAAATTAAAATTGGAAGGATATTATTTTTGATGTACTGTACATACCATTCATTCAATAAAGTATGACAGGAACTAAAGGCTGTTCCAGAAAAGGACTTTTCTCAGCAAGTTCTATATTGTATAGTTGTTGAAAAGCATGATTAGATAGCAAAGAGGACTACATTAAAGGACAACTATGAAAAAAATTACAGTATTTCTATAATAAAATCACTCTGGGAATTTTATTGTCACAACATATACAATGGTAGCTAAGCCTGCATTCTATAGCCGATTATAATCTAAATAGCCTGATTATTTTTGAGTTTATATATAAAATTAAAAATAATAAAATTTAAAGAAAAATGGTTAAACCTTAATCTTGTACTAAAATTAATTCTAATTAATATTAATGTTGAAGTTTAATTTAATAATTTAAGAAAATTCTGGAGGAACAGATTGTCTCAGTCATGAGCTTGCAACTTCTCATAGGTTTTTAGTTCTGCTCTGGGCTGATCGTTTCTTCCAAAATTTTTTAACTTAATAATTTTAAATTAAGTTCTAATTGTTAGTAGCGAGGTTGAGGCCAAAGTTTTAAATGTAAAAATGTGTACATCGGACGTTCAGCACTGCTTTCCTATAAGCCTAGAAGTTTGACAGTGGTGTTTGGAAAGTCAGTGGAATCATGCTGGACATTCCAAACACCATTGTCAAACTTCTAGGCTTACAGGAAAGTGGCGCTGAATGTCCGATGTACATGTTTTTGCATTTAAAACTTCAGCCTCAACCTCACTAGTAATTAAAATTAGTGCAAGATGATGGCCTAACTGCATAATTGTATACAAATTGTATTATTTATTTTTTGGTTGTCTTAACAATTTTCAATCAATTTTTTAATTAGAGTTTTTCCTAAGAACACTAAACATCTAAATGTGTTCAAATTCTTCTCAGTTTTTCTTGGGAAGTATAAATATTGGAAAATAACATTCAGAAAATTTCAGAAATCAAACTCAAATGCTTTCTGCATTCCTTATGAAAAAATAATTTAGCTAGAATTAAAGCAATAATGATCTACTCAGGAAACTCAAAAGAAAATTAATTTGATTTCTAAAAGATTTTAAACATTCTTTAATATTGTTTCCCAAAATGTATGCTTCTAAAGATAAGGAAAACTTTAAAACATACTTAGGTTTTTAATGTTCATAGAATGAGATTGTAATTAAAAGCATTAAATTGATTTATCTTTGTAATAATCAAATATTTACAAAAATTTATTGTGCTTACTTTCAAATGCATTCATATTTCTATATTCAGTTTTCTAGTATTTATACTTTGTTCTCTACTTCCTGTTAAACAGGTTTTTTTTTTTCTTATATGGTATGGATGACTTATCTTGAAATTGAATGAGATTTTATGTAGAACAAGTTGTTTTTATTGATAAAAATAACTGCATAACTGTATAAAATTGTATTTCTGTACCAGTAAATATCTAATTGATTTCACTCTTGCTAATTATTGTATCATTTTTTCCAGATGTATTATTATTATTAATTTTTGGGGGGAAGAAGTCATCCTATAAATAGAAATTCTTAATTATGTAAATTATGTAGTCAGATTTGAACATATTCTACAAAATTTATGAAATAATCTAATTTGTTTTTGATATTTAATACTCGTTAATATTTTATTTTTTCACTTTCTGGGATGATTCATAAAAATAACCATTATTGATTCATAACTCAAAATGAGTTTATTGTAAGTCTGGAAAATATTAATACATTGTCTATAAACTGTATATCAAAATATTAATATTTATTGAAATGATCTCTATTTAAATAAAACTTTGTTGTTTAATAATTGGGCTGCAATTTGAGAAAGTTGTAGACCTATAAATTCCCTCTGTATATCTCTTTTTTTCTTAATCTCAAGAATGGTATTAGAGAGATGAAAATCAAAGCCAGATATAGAAAGCTTAGGGGCAAAAAGCCTCAATTAACTATGTATGAACTTCTGGTTTAGACTAGAAGTCCAGTGATTTTGAAGTCAATAGTTCAAAAATTTTCCCCTGAATGGCATTACATAGATGATCAGCATTATTTGTTATCATCAGGAAAAGTATAATGTACAGGGGCAAGACACTGCTAATTTGAGATCGAGAACATATATTCTAAATTAAGTAAATTAAGAAAATGATTTTAAAAATTGAGCTTGGCATTGTGATGGTGACAATAACTTTTGTTTATTTTAAAATATAAAATGTATACAAGCTTTACACTTTATTTTATTGCTAATAATGTCTTCAAATTGACTGCTTAATAAATTAACTATGATTATCAAATTGAAAAACCATAACTAATCAGAAATTAGATTTGTAGATCCAGTAAAATCTATATGAGATTTTCTCATGTAATAAATTACATAATACAAGGTTAAAATAAAATAATAAGAATTTTAATTAAATTTAAATTTTTTAAATTTGGATTTTCAGTATTTTAATAAAAATTTCTTTATAGATATTTAAACTACTAGTTTATGTATTTTGTTTTGTAAACACTTCAATATATTGTCCAAATTTATTCTGAATATGAATTATATTAAATTAAATATGTGAAATATAAAATTATTATTGGAACTTTAAAAATTTACTGTATTTTCTGGCATGTAAGATGACTTTTTAGCCCAGGAAAATCTCAAAAGTCGGGGGTCGTCTTATAGGGCAAGTATATCCCAAACTCTATATTTTAACTGTAAAAGTCGAGGGTCATCTTATACACTGGAAAATACAGTAGTCTCCAAATTAAAAAGTTTAAGAAAATATTAGCTGAAAAAGATTGTATAAAGTTTAAAGTAACCAGACATCCTGAATTAGGAAGGATACACATGCTTTTATCATGTGCTGTCCCAAAAAATAACCAGCTTTCGGACTGTTTTATTATTATATTCAAAAATAGTCAATATTCATTTCACAAATTTTAAGTCAAAAATGAATTACATACAAATTATACTATAAAAAATTTTAGTATTCAATTTATAAAAACAGTAGTCCAATTGATGATTTACTCCCAGTCTGGCAATGTTGTCTATTAGAAAACAGTGTATGTACTGTACTGTACATTACATTCAAGTGTCAGTTGTGTGAATCAGTTAAAATAGAGTATTGATGCATTTTTCTAATTATCTAAGTTAAAAAAAAACCTTAATGGAAGCAAAGCTACATTCAGCCAAATTTAACTGTTAATTGTCACGATCACTGTAGGTCATTATTTTGCAAACAAGCATATGGATAAGCGAAATGCTTATTAGTTGGTCATAACATCTGTCATCAATGTCCAAAAGCTGGAAAACCAATGTTCTTTGACTGGAATTCATTGTATGACTAGGGATGTCACATCAAAGTGCATGTCTAATGTCTTGCTTTTTACATTTTAGGATATGGCCACTTCAATATAATTAATATGAAATTAATTCTCATATTTGATGACAGATGACAGATAAATAAGATTTTTAGCATTTTAAAAATTTCATAAATGCAATTAATCCTATATTTAACATAGATGAAGTTTTATTGTATACAATGAATATTTAGTGTGTGCTCATAGAGTTTACGAACATCTCAAATGACTTTGCAACATAACGTTATAACTATAAATAAAAATATCTGGTTCTGATGTGTAATCACAACTTAGCAAAACTGTCATTTGTCAAATCATTAACCATGCTTTTTGCTCTTGAGTTTATATTATTCATTATATTTATTTTTACATAAAACATTAATTGTAAAAATTTAATTGTAGTTAGATTAATTCTAATGGAATTTTATAAAGCTAAATAAATTGGTTTCTTGTGTTTGATATGTCCTAATATATAATTTTTTTTACAAGTAATCTAGTTTTATATAAATAAATGTAATGAATAATAAATTATTAGTGATAAGCAAAATTATAATATAGTAAATTTCATTTTATATCTTAAATTCTATTTATTTTTTATATAATTAAACACTCTATTTGTTAGTGATGCTCTTTTCAGTATGTATATAAAAGAAAAATCACAAGATTGTAAAATTTTATAGAATAAAAGCTGCTCTCTCTCATTTCTTACAAAATTTCACCATGTCTATTTGTAATAATTTAGATTATATTGGTTGTTAGAGTTAATAAAGTAATTATTGTCCAGTGTTTTTTTATAAATAAAATTTATCATAAGTCTTAATAATTGCTGTCAATATAATGAAAGACTGCAGCCATGAAGACAAGAAAAATTCACTTATTTATTCATAAAAGAAGGAAACTGTAAAACAGCTGTTGTTTTGATGAGGAAGTTTAATTTTTCAAAAGTTTATATATATTTTTTACATTATTATCTAACAGTAAATCAATATTAGTTGAAAGACAATACAAATACAGATACACATCAATGTCTGTTGTCTTAAAAATTCTATATTCCTTTATATAAAATAGAATAAAAAATTAAGATAATAATTATAGTTAATTCTGCATATGCATTTTTTATTTATATAGAAATTTTCAAATATATTTTTTTGTAACTTAAAGAAAAATTCTGACATTGGAGTAAGATGATAAATTATCATTGAATAAGTATATGTAGAGAGATGTCTTTTGTGTGTGATTCTAGGGGATTTAACAATCAAATAACCTTAAGTAATGAAAAAACCAATAATTTAATATGTAGAAAAAAAATTTGGTACAAATATATATTTTCTCCTCTTTTTTAGCATAAGTAAATACAGGGATCTCCTGCTTAACATCAGTAATTAATCAGTTTCTGAAAATCAGACGCACTGTTAGAATTTCAATATCTTAGCAGTAAAACATTTTTTGCTAGAATTTAACATTTTTGAACGGTCATCATCAGGCTACAAAACACTCAAAAATACAAACTTATCAAGCAAAAATGTAGGCTAAGTTAAAATTAGAACAGTTACAAAGTTTACAAAACATATTTAGAGTGGCAACTTACAATATTTTTTTTAAAAAATTAAATTAAAGTACAAATTATAACGAGCAATTATTTATTGTGACATCATCATAATGCCGGGCTACAATTTTTAATTTATTTAATTATTTAATTTAAAATATATGCTCTCTGCCTCAAATAAGTAGTGTCTTGCCCCTGTACATTATACTTTTCCATTAACAATAGTTGTGCCAGTTATCTATCTACATCTTTTGGAGGAAATTTTTGAATTGAAATAACATGACTTCCAGTTTGCATCAAAAGTTCATACATAGTTAATTAGGGTTTCCTGCCCTGTTTTTGCACTCCTTTCAAAATCTGGATCATTCGCTACGAATTTGATCAACAATTTTGGTTACTTTTACTAAAAAAATCCGTAGAGAAATTTTTTGGGTTCTTCGTTTTCAAAATCTCTATTTTCCAGTTCTGCATGACTTGTACTGCCAGTTCTTGAAATTCATTGTTGGGTAAGGCTTTCACCAGAAACCTGCAGTTAACTCCTCAATATCCTGCTCGTCTACATCTCCTAGTCCTGCTGTGTCAATTAGGTTGATTTTGGTCAACCTAACCATACAGCGATAGGCTCTTCTCGTTGAGAATTCTTGGATACCTTCAGCCATAACTTCTTCCACACTTCATTCGTGTATTTATCAGTTAATTCTTGCCAAGCAAAGTTGATATTTTCTATAGCATCCATGATGATATATTTTTTCCAAAATTGCACCAAACAAACATAGATTTAAAGGAAGTACAACTTTTTGCCACCTTTTTCCAATTGGTTTGTGTTTGTAAATAATCGTATTATATACAAATCAATGAAATGCCATGATAATTTGAATCAGCATAAATTTTGAGCTTTCTTTTAGGCTTCGAGCAGACCGCGTTATATTGAAGCAGTGTTAAGCGGGGTCTTACTGTACATTGTTCCATCACTTTTCATCTTATTTTTAAACACCTACAGCCTGATGATGACCATTTAACACAGGAAATGTTTTCTACAGTAAGTTTTCCTTTTTTCTCCTAGAATCTGTTTTTCTTTTTGCTTGTTGACATATTTCCAGTTTTCCTGCCAATGAAGTAATTAAATTGTAATATTGTCTTAACAATACTCTGACATTTTTAACATTGGAGAATTGACTGACTACTGTTAATGACATTATGAAAGTATGTTTAGGCTTTCTGTGTAGGAAGTGTTGATATATGATGATGATGGCTCTTCTAGTGTCAGCTATATTTGAGTGTGTCTACTTTTTTGACATCAGACACTTCTCAGAACATCTGAAATATGTTTCTAATATTCTAAGCAATAATAATTGAAATGTAACTGAGATTTTTTTCTGAAAATTTCATTATGATTATCATCAAGTTTAAAATTACAACCATAAATGAAGATAGGAGAATTTTTTGAAATACTTCATCTCAAATTTTTTCCTGGGAAAAATGTATTTTTCTTATTAAAGTTTCATCATCTTAATTATTGTAATTAACCATAAACTAGTTAGTAATGATATGATATAAAAGAAAATTTATATTCTTCATCCATAAAATTAGATTGAAGAGTAAAAATGCTATTTTGATAAGATTTGCTGAGTTTTAAGTAAATATTCATTTGATAAATTTATTTATAGAATTGATGTATAAAGTTCATTACATTAAGAATTAGGTTGTACTGTACCAGCAGGTCAATTGATCTTAAATATTTATTTTATTAAAATTTTATCACAAAATATCAATGTTCATTTTTACTAAAGTTAAATATAGTTTAGCAAATATAAATATTTTATTTCAATTTTAACAAAAAAAGAATTTATCTGTAAATAGGTCTGTTTAATTTTTACTTGAATTTATTAAGCTGAAATACAATCTAAATATAAAATGGTTATTTTTAGAAAAGTTGACATGTTGTCCTTGTATATATTCTGCATATGTCCTGAATTTTCATTTTTAGCTTTTGCTTTCCTATTAAAAATTTTTAAAAACTTCACAGTATTAAATATTATTATTATTATTATTTTCTTAATAATAATAATAATAAAGATGTATATAATTAAATATTAATAAGTATATCAAACAACGTAAAACCCGATATGTATATAGAAACATAACCAAACGATCACCTTAAATAATTGGGCTATAACATCGTTAATTTAATGATTAAGTAATTTTCTGCTAGAGATAGTTGTTAGGTGCCATCTCTTAACTAAATAAATTATTAAAAATTATAATTATTAATTTAGTTAAGAGATGGCACCTAACACATACTTCTAGTAGCAAGTTACTTAGTATTAATCATTAAATTAGTAGTGTTATAGCCTGATTATTTAAAGCAGTCATTTGGCTATGTTTAAATATTAATGTAACAATTATATATATAACAATTGTGTAAATAACACAAGAGTGTGTTAATTGCAATATTGTTAAATATGTAATTCTTAATTCAGTTTAAAACATAAATGATACTTATTAAAAACACAGAAGTAGAAATGATGATATTGGAAATTTGACTTATACAATATTTAAATTTAGCTGCAATGTTTTTGCTATGTGTAAACAAACAGTACATTGCTGAAATTAGCTACAGTAACCTATGTTCACTAAATCAAATCTTTTCATCTGCCTTCTGATGCAATTGCTTTACTATTATATCTATATTTTTTAAACAATTAGTTCTGTCATCCAGTTTCACTGCTTTTCTGTAAACATTCTAATGTTTCTGCTGATGCCAATTTTATAAACATTTAATGATTCATCTTTGCAGCAATATTTTTTTTGTAATCAAACAATAAGATATGAAAATTGTTTTTTTTTTTTTTTTTTTTTTTTTTTGCAGTTCTCTAGTATCGTTTTATCAATCTGAAATTTGTTCTTTGTTCCTCTGCTTTTCTTTTTATTTCCTTTTCTTTCCTTTTCCTTCCATTGGAAGGTTATTTTGTTTCTAAGTAGTTTTGTATTATTATTATATCTGTCATTAATTATTGTTCATTTATTTTTTATGTAGGTGGTATAACTGGTGGAATAGAGATCTGTATTACATTTCCAACAGAATATGTTAAAACACAGTTACAGTTAGATGAAAAATCTGGAAAACCCAGATATAATGGAATTGTTGATGTAGTACGACAGACTGTCAGACATCATGGAATTTCAGGATTATATAGAGGTTTAAGTGTTTTGTTATATGGTTCAATTCCAAAATCAGCTGTTAGGTATGAATTTACTCTTTTTAAAATTATAATTTATTAGAATAAGTTAAAAATAAAATTATTAAATTACTTTTATATAGATTTGGAACGTTTGAAGCATTGAAAAAACGAAATTTAGATGAGAAAGGAAATCTCCCACCAAGTAGTAGATTGTTATGTGGTTTGGGAGCAGGAGTAATGGAAGCTATTTTTGCTGTTACACCAATGGAAACTGTTAAAGTAAAATTTATTAATGATCAGACAGGACCAAATCCAAAATACAGAGGATTCTTCCATGGTGTTTCAGAAATTGTTAGAGAACAAGGTAAAGTTTTATTTTTAATATTGCTTCTCATCTGGTTAAGTTTTCATATATTAATAAACTACATTTAATTCAATTGTGATTTTATTTTCTGAGTTATTACACCGAGGACAGGATTCTTTTAATATTCTTCTACATTATTAACTTTTATTTCTTCCTCCAATATGCATTTTTCGCATAAGCCCCTCTTCAGTTGGAGTTACAATTATAAAAATTCAAATTTAATTGTTAAATGGCAAATCTTAATTCCAAATTCCTTATTTTTTCTAATCTTAAACATTATGTTAATAGAATATGCAATGACATGATGAATTGTAATGTTGTATCAGTATTAGGTAATGGTTAAGATTAGAAAAATAAGGAACTTAGAAGTAAAGTTTACCCTTTAACAATTGAAATTTGAATTTTTAAAATTGTAACTCTAACTGAAGAGAGGCTTATTGAAATGCTTATTGAAGGAAGAAATAAGTTAATAATGTAAAAGAATATTAAAAGAATCCTGTCCTTGGTGTAATAAGTCTGGAAATAAAATCACCATTGAAGTAAGTGTAGTGAATTAATACATGGTAAAGTTTTATAATCATTTACAGTATATGTATATATATACTGTAAATTATTATGTGTGTGCGTGTGTGTATATTTATATACACACACACGTACATACGTACCAATTTTTATTCAAACACTGTATTCATTTTCAATATTGTGTTTGAATATTTTAAATTCACATTCAATTTAAACTAGTTGCCAGAGCTACTATTTTAAATTGCATATTTTCTCTTCAGTTACTATTCAAGGATGGTTACTATTTTCTTTTCATATGCCTGTTTGATGTCCATTATTAATGAAGTGTATAAATATTTATTTACAAAAGTTTGATTTTTAAAATCAAAGTATACAGGGTGAGTCAAAAGTTTCTTAACACTCAATTATTATGCCTTTGTGTCCTTTATCATAGCTTAAATTTATCTTTGTATACTAGTACATTTATCAATTAACAGGACTTATACTGGAAAATTATGGATGCATATATTTAGTCTTACAGATCAGAAATAATATTTTTTATTTAGTTCACCTGAATATTATTTTTGATCTGTAAGACTAAATATTTGCATCCATAATTTTCCAGTATAATAAGTCCTGTTAATTGATAAATGTACTAGTATACAAAGATAAATTTAAGTTTCTTAACATCTTTATAAAATCAAACTTAGTTCAGCAGGAAAATTTTGATACAATAGAAACATGTTATACCATCCAGTTTGACAAATAATTGTTGCTCATAAGCATAGCATGTTTCTATCATTCCAAAGTTTTCCCTGTTCAACTCAGTTTGCTTTATAAGAGTGTTAAGTAACTTTTAACTTACCAGTTTCCATTTCAAGTGCAAGGTATCTTTTTCTTTGAGTGCTATTTTCACATTATAATGGTATTATAATGACAATCATAAACTGATAGTGTTTACCCATTAATTAAAACAATCAGTTTATAAAGTTGTGAATTGTGATATTAACACAGATCTAAAAAATTATTTTAATATTTCATTTTCATTTATTTACTTTATATTCCATTTATTTAACAAAAATTGCAATTAAATTTTATTACTGGTACACCAACCAAATGCCGAAATTCTATCAGGCTAGTATAAGGCTAATTACTAAATAAATTACGTAAGCAATTTGACTCTAGAGGGAGGTGTTAGGTGCCATCTTGTATTAACATTAATTTAAAAAATTAATTACTTGTTACTTATTAATTACTAATAAAACATTAATAATTATAATTTTTAATTAATTAATGTTAATATGAGATGGTGCCTAACGCCTTCCTCTAGAGTCAAATTGCTTATGTAATGATTTAGTAATTAGCCTTATACTAGCCTGATAGAATTTCGGCATTTGGTTGGTGTTTAGCTTTAGTATATCAGGTTTAGTGATGATGTTTAATTACTGGTACAATTCAAACAATTATTGAAATATTTATTAGAGACAGAATTTTTATATAACTATTGCAAAATTTCAAAAATATAATAACAAACTGATTACAGGTTTACGTGGAACATATCAAGGAGTGACAGCCACAATAATGAAGCAAGGAAGTAACCAAGCCATTCGTTTCTTCGTGATGGAATCATTAAAAGATTGGTATCGTGGCGGTGATCCAAATAAGAAAGTCAATAAATTGGTGGTTGGGATGTTCGGTGCATTTGCTGGAGCTGCATCAGTTTTTGGTAATACTCCAATTGATGTAGTGAAAACAAGAATGCAGGTACATAATCTTTTGCTTTAAAAAATATAAATACTGTAATTTCCTGTGAATAACTCACATTGGTACAGTACATACCCACAATAAATTGCTAGAAGGTAATTACAACCTTCACATAACTTCACGATATATACTTCACATCTCTGGAGTTTAACATAAACATTTCTTGACAAATTTTTGTTTGTTTCTGTTTTATTTATCAAATAATAATTTTGAGTTTCAAAAAATAAATATTCTACAGAACTGGATGATAATTAAATATAAACACCTTCCAAACCTTGAATTAGTCCAGTGCTTGGGTGTAAAGTTTTGAATTTAATAATAATAATAATTAAGAATAATAAATGCTAAAATAGTAATAAATATTATTTAATTAAATAGAAAAACAATTTTAGTATCGATAATATACAATGATATTTGTTTCAGAGTCAAATGCTTAACTTTATTTACTATGGAGAACTAAAGTTGGATAAAAACAAAAACTGGATTTTAAAATGTTATTATATAGAAAGGAAATAATCACTGAAAATTTACCAACTTTTAAGATACAAATTTAAGTAGGAATGTGTAATAATATCAATTAAAGCATGGAGTTTCAGAAAATGAATGAGGGAAGAACTAAAGACAAGGCATGCATAGTCATTTTCTTTGCTCATAACCCTGTAACATTTATGTTAAATATTATGATAAGCCTATATATGTATTTTTTTCTCAAACCGGGACAATTTTGAGAAAATAAAGCATACTAGGATAAGTACCTATGATTGAAAAGGCTAAATAAAGAAGTAGTTAACAAAAAACAACAATGAGTTAAAAGCAATTTTTAATACCTCAACTGAACATATCTTATTATTAAGAAGTTATTAACATTTATCACTAGAGTAAACTTTCTTTAAAAATTCTTTGTCAGTTAAATTGGTACCTTTTTAAAATATAACAATACATTTGAGGAAGTTCCTTCTGCTGCTACTAGGCTTGCCTTATGTTTTGCACGTTTCAAGTGATTTTTAATGTTCAAACACCCACCACGAGTTACTGAAAAGCACAGTTCACATTTCATTTTGTCAATACAATCAAAAACTTTTTTCAAAAATGGATAATCCTTTCTTAATTCATCAGTAAACACAGTTTCTTTTTGACATTTTGGAGATTAAACTAATTTAATGTACAGTACAAAATAATTGCAAATGCCAACTAGCAATTTGAACTCAACTAAGATTGGCACGTCATTATTGTGCATGTTCTATGTAATTTTCAGTGTTGCCAATTCTAATTGAAACAAAATATCTAAAAACTGAAATAAAAATATCTGAATCTCATTGGCGACATACTATAAGTTCTGTGAAAAAATATCTGGATGAAAAAATAAAACATCTAAATTAATTGGACCACATGCTATAAATTTTGGGGAACATCTAGACAACATTAAAGTACTTAGATCTAGATACAAAATATTTAGATTGGCAACAGTAAGTATAACAGAGGGGTTATTTTAGTTGCCAAATCGTCATTTTACCCGAGGCTGCACTATTTTTACTTCTTGTATATTTGGCACTTTTAAAATTTTACCAAATAACCAGGACAAAATGACAAATGGGCCAGGATGCAGGGACCACATCATGGAAACCAAGACAGTCTCAGTCAAAGTGGGATTTCTGGTAAGCCTAGATATATACCTGCCTTAAAGTAGTCTTTTAAGTGCAGAGAGCCTATGCATTACTTACAGGAAATTACAGTAAATAATTAGAAATATAATTGCATTTTTATTAAAAAGTATAATTTGATTTTAGGGTCTTGAAGCACACAAATATAAAAATACACTTGATTGTGTGTTGAAAATTGCACGACAAGAAGGATTTATTGCGTAAGTTACATAAATTGTTAAGTTTTCTAAAAATTTTATATATTATATTTAATTCCTTTTTTAATTGAAAATTTTATTTCTGTACAGATTTTATAAAGGTACCATTCCTCGGTTAAGTAGAGTTTGCCTCGATGTTGCCATTACATTTATGATATATGATTCATTTATGGATCTTTTTAATCGTTTCTGGAAAACAGACTAGTCAAATGGCATCAGAAGAGCTTAAAATCATACTAATTTAGATAGTTAAGCTGAAAGTTTCAACATTTGTTTTCTTCAAAATACTTTTAAAAAGTTTTCTGTTTTTAGTTGTATTTTAAAACTGCCCACAATAGAAATAAGTGGGTCGTAACTTGAACATTACGATAATTTTTATTTCCATTTATGCTCAACAAATACATTTTATTTTGCACAATTTTAAAACATACTTTCCAAAAAATTCATAATTTTGTTAACAATATATTTAATTATTGTACTTTTCACTTAAAGGTGCTAGTGATAAAAAAGAAATTGATACACTTAATTACAGATAAATTTTATTTTGTAACTTGAAACTACCAAACACAAAAAATAACAAACTGGGATCACTTTAAACATTCCTTGTAGAATGCAGAATTGATTATATTTTTGTAAGATGAACAAGCATTCCTCAGTCAAATTTTACATTGGAAAATGTCTTTGATAGCTAAATTGATTAAGGTCAATCTTATGAAATGTTATGTTGTGATGAATATCTTTGTAATTGTGCAATTTAGTAGTAAGATTATACACAATCAGAAAATAAATTGGTGCATTAAGTTATTGTTTATACAATGTAAGTTTTAAACAATATTGTAAAATTGTTTATATACATTATATATATATACATATATATAATTGGGGTAAATTTGCTATTTGTAAAAGTTGTAAAACAATGTGTTATAGTTATTTAGATGATAAAAGTTATATCAAAAATATACAAAACAAAATAAATATTGTATAATAAAATATAATATAAAAAGGTTTGTTTAATTTGATTAATTAATTTTAATTTTTCAAGCTGTAGCAGCAGCACACTCAGATTTTACTTTTTGGGGAGAGCCAAGTTGAATGAATAAAAAAAATTTTTTAATATAAATTCAATAAAATTCCCATCTTATGTGACTACTAATTCATAAGTAGTACAGAAATAGAAAACATGAGACAATATAAATAAAAAAATAAATTCTAATTAGGAAAAGATTTTTGGAAAATTTTCTACTGTTTGTTTTCCTTTTTCTTTGGAGGGGCCAGAGCTCTTTTCTCTCCTCTGGGTGTGCCTCTGAGCAGTGCTGCCCAACTTTTCAATTCTCAGGCCAGATTGCATATTGGCTGGATTTGTACCATTTTTCTTTTTTGTTATGCTTTGTGTGTGTTTGTCTTCATTAAAAAACCTGTCACTGGATTTGCCTGGCTTTAAGGTGTCCCCTTGGTTATGGGGTTGCCATTTCAAAGAACTGGTAATGGTTTTGCCACAGCCAATTGATTACAAGTGACATTTAAATAGAGTTACTGAGAATCTAGAGTTACTCTAGATAAGCAAAGAACAAGAAGTTTTACTCTACATAAAATTACTCTTTTGAATGATTACTGCCTGTTTCTCAGTGAGGCATATTGTTAACTAAAGATATTAGCTATGGTTCAGAACTTTGCAGAATATACTTAAGACTGACTGTGTAGGCTTTTAGTTGGCAGTGAAAAATGATTCTCTTGCTGTATGCAATGGGGAGATGGAAATATCTTTATATTTGCACTAAACTTGGTCATTTCATTTTCTACTGTAAATGTAGAGCGTTTTTTTTCCTATGAACCTAGCGAAGAGAAATTACATAATACTAATATGTATTACGTAATTTCTTTTTGCTAGGTTCATAGAAAAAATGTATTATGTAATCGAATACAACAAACAGCACTTGATGTTCTTTGTAATGTATTTGACGTGGCTTAAAATTTTTAAATGATGTGACAGCATAATTTCAGTTAACAAAGAACGCAAAATTTAATTTGACAGTTTATGATGATTAAGGGGAATTTTGGGTGCAAAAAGTTTTCTAAAGAAAGAAGCATGTTTGTTTAATTACTCTAAACAATGCAGAAATGTTTAAGTATGTGAACTAATGTAGGATGGAATTTAAATTGAGCGTAAGAGGAATGACGTTTATCCATCCATTTTTATCATATTAAGCCTACATCAGAAACTCGTTAATGATAGTAAATTTTTTAATTGCGTGATAAAATTAATTTTCCTCTCCCAAAAGATTCTTATAAAATGAAAAGTATCATCATCTGTTGAGATGACAGGAGAATTTGGGAGCCTATTTTGTGATAACTTCTCCAAGATTAACAGTTTTGCCCAAACTTGCTAATAGCTTTTGCAAATCCTTTCAAGTTCTTAATTTTCTTTGATAATGTTCCATTGATTTTCTTAGGTCATTCCATTTCAAGTGATCAAGGTCTCCAGCTCAACCACCTCAGATTTCAAAAAAATTTGGCACAGAGGCAGTTAAGGAACTTTAACTAAACCATGCAAAATATAGCTCTGATAGCATGGTTCCGATACATAAACCAAAACATGAAGGCACCTCGTGTCACTTCTGTGCGCTCAGTGATTAAACAGCCAACTTGTCCAATGGTTTTGACTAAGCAATTAGGGTAAGTCAGTTTCAAGTGGACAATTCAGATATGCCAACAGAAGCTTCTAATAAAATGTACTATTCACAAATCTTCACCAAAAGTTTGAATAAAACTCATTCTCGTGGATCTCAAGCCACATTTCAATTGCCTGAAATCGGGAAGACTACATTCTTAAGCAGTAAAAAATCAAGGTTCGGGTGTGTAAAAAAATTTGTGTAATTTCAAGTATACAGCTGTCAAAATACGCCCACTGAAAAATGCAAAAAAAAAAAAAAATTGAAACTGAATTTTTCCAGCATTCAGAGGCAAAATAGGGAGGCTTCTTACAAAAAAATTCGGTTTTGCTGCATTGGAAAGAACATCTTTCCTTATATCGAAATATATGATTTTAATTTTATGCCCGACTCTGCTAAGGGCAAAACTGTGGCATTAAATACAGTGGCGTAGCTATAGATTGATCCGCCCGGGCGGTCTGTCAATTGCTACTCTTTGGGAAATATACGGGCGAATTCTCTGGGCTTGCTTAGCATGCGCCGCATGCTTAAAAGAGAGTTTTGACTCAATATATTTTTTATATGAGAACGAATATGCCAATAATAATTTATTCTAACGTGTAAACTCTGTCATTTGAGTTTGCTTTTACATTGGCAGCTAGCGGCTAGCCGTTTTAAGTCAGTGCCATGCTTGCGGGAACTCGATCGCTTGCTCGTGTGCAGGTTTTCCGTGGCAAACAAGTGCGTGCGCATGACGTCATTCGAAGCATTTAACGGCCAGATTGTATCGAAAGCTTGCGGTCGCCAGTCAGCATACATATATTATGTACAGGAGCAGATCTACATAGGGACTAATACAGCTTAAGCCCACAAAAATTGAATTACTTTTTCATTATAATATATGATGATATTAAAAATTTATTTCATGTGTAGATATAATGGACTTTATAATAGTCCATACTTTTTTATTCACACCAAATAACGTTTCTGCCTATTGTTTATTGCTAGAGATAGGCCTATTATAACTTTTAGCATGCCCAAAAATTTTGGTCAGGATTTGCCTCTGGAAATACATAATACGCACCAAACCTATTTAGACAACACTTTTCAATGGCAGTCATAATTTTTGTAATTGTTAACTGGGAATAGTTGATATTATTATTATTATTATTATTGTAAAAATTTAAATTTTTTTAATGCTAAATATGCCCCTCTGCCCACCTCTAGCTATGCCACTGATTAAACATAATTATATCTGAATCAAGACTTGATTGTGCGAAACAAAAGCCACACGTTTGGAATTATACAAGACTATTCAATGCAAATTATTCTGTGAGCTCACTAACTGGTGGTCATTAAGTAATTAGATTAAAACATGCTGAACATGCTTGCTGAGCTATGCTCACCCAAATATTAAGCAAAAAGTTAGCAAGGATTTTAATTGTTTTCTAAAACCAATTTGTTTTCAGAGTAATCTTGTTTTGTTTCATTTTAGACTAATAGAATCAGAATAAGCATTCTTTAAGAGTTAGTTATGAATGTTTGTACTCCCATGATGAGGGGAATTAGTGACTAGAATCAATCCGATGATTCTCAAAACTATGCCAAGAGGCTACGGGTACTTGCATTGGTCCATTGTGGCAAAGCCACTGCCAGTTCTTTGAATTGGTAGCCCCATAACCGAGGAGACATACCTTAAAACCAAGCAAATCCAGTCACAGGTTTTTTAACGAAGACACACACACAGCATAACTTATGCTTTGTGTGTGTCTTCGTTAAAAAAGAACAACAGAAGAAGAATGGTACAAATGGATATCTTTACCATTTGGGATGCCTGATGTTGAAACAAGCAGACCGTCAAAGGAAGAACGTTTTTAAACTGGCAAAAATTGCAGGAACGAGAACCACCACTTTAAGTAAATGACTAATAGTACCATTCAGATGAGTCGAATTTCAAATTATACTTTTGGATTTTCAGTAAGAATTTTTTACTGATGATCAAACTGTCCTGTCAGTATGTAGTTTGCTTGTATGATGGAAAATGGTGGGTTGTAATTTCGTGAAAACTTCAAAGAGGTGCGCTTGTCGATTTTTATTCACATGCTCCTTGTAGGTTATAAAAGGGCCTCACTTTGGATTTTTTTTATTTTACAAAATTATGCTTTCATAAAACTTGATGTGCACATTTCTCATTGTTCTACACAGTCAACTGACCAACCGATTCTAGTTACTTTTTCGACTGTTATATATAACGGGAAGTGTAGCGTTCGATCGAAAAATGACTCCCCGAAGATTTTTACATTTTTGGACTCGCGACCTTGAAACGTCGAAATGAAAAAAAAAAAATCTGGAGTTTTTTTGTGTTTGGGGGACAATTTTGTTCACCCTCTTTGAAGGATGAACAAATTTATGTCCCCCCAAACTTTTCTTACAACTTTCAGTGGCGCCATGTGTTAAATATAAAAAAAGTTTTTTAATATCATACCTAAGCCGTTTTCCCATTTTATAATAAAATATTAATTTTGAGGGTCGGGATGGGTTTTATAAAAAATTGTAAAAGCTAATAACGAGTAAAATCATATATCTCGAGTAAGATCGGACTTAATGATAACAGAACCGGAAAAATAAAAATTCATGATGTTTTTACTTGTTTTAATTCATAAATTGTAAATTCTTGATATAACATTTATTTCTTGATTTTATGCAATTTAAGAGTATGTTTCGAAGTGTTCTATGCACACGCACAAAATTAAGACATAAATACTAGTTAATATAAATTTTCGTGTTAACATTGTCTTAATTAAACAACAAATAACTATATTGTGAAGTTAATTTCTCAGTCCAAATTCTGTGAATTTTCTTTGCGCGAAGGACATCACAATCATACTCATTCCATTGGCGATAAAACTTCTTAAAGATCCAGGTAGAATACCTCGATATAAAGCAAATATTCCCCCTTTTTCGAAAATAATAGCACGAAGTCTTTTTATAGAAGATTGGTCTCTGAAAATCAAATTGATAAATTATGTTTCTGAATTGCTATATGATCTGATAACTATTTTAACATTTTGAAAAAAGAAAGAAATGTCTAACTTTTAATTAGACATTTTATAAAATATTGCAACAGTTTGCATCATAAAATACTCACTTTCCATAATTACCCTGAACTTGAGATTTTACGTATTCTAAAGGCCAAACTGTCCACCAAGCCATTGTTGCAGCAATTCCACACACTAAGAAAGGGCCCAAAATTGGTCTTTGAAATTGTTCACTAAAATGTCTTCGTCCAGCGTCGATAAAAATAAAGAAACTAGTCAAGAGACCAAAATTTCTTGTTAGAGTAATTCCAAACCCCTGTTGATGATAAAGTATTAGTATTAGAAGAAAAATTCTTAAAATTTGAATGTTTGAAACAACATTTATAAATTAAACTGAATAAAATAGGTAACTTTCAGTATTTGCGAGGGTTAGGTTCCTTGGAAATTTCGCGAATTTCAAATAGAAAGGTCTATGAAAAATTATAGTTAGGTTCCTGTGAATCAAGTCAATGTGGCTGAGCTAAAGGATGTTGCTGTCTCGGGAATATAGACTCATCAGCAAAAGTTTAAATAAGTTGTTATAATTTGCTTATAAACATGTGATTAAAATAATAATAAAATAGATACTGTCAGAGATAATGTTTTTTTTTTTAACTCTCCACAATCGTCTTAAAAGTATGATTGTGGAATGTTACAACAGTACAGAAAAATGGAGTTAATGTTTGATGACTTAAAGCTCCATAAACTTGCGCTCAGAAAAATAAGGTCAGATTCTTGCAACTGCTTGCACAACGTGTCAAAAATATGAAAATTGGAGATAAAGTGCGTTTTTACAAGTACTGTACTATAATGGAAATATTGTAAAAGCAATTTTGCGAATAGTCGTTTGGTTGGTCACAACTTTTCAGTTGAGTAGACAAAAGCGCAAATTCCAAATTTTCCTCAATAGCAAGGAATTGCTTATGCGTGTGTATTCCAAAGAGAAATTTAAATTGATAATTATCTTAAAAAAATGAATAAATATTTTCTAGAAATTAAGACCATAATTTTTAAAAAGTAATAATTTAAAATAGATTATAAATGTCTTTATATTAGACTTACATAAATATTTTTGAAACTTTAATTCATAATTTACTATCTAATTTACAAATTTGCTCTAATTTCTAACATATTCAAACAAAACAAACAAATCAAAAAATATCTAAATTAGATATTATTTGTAAATTAGATTAGAAAATGCACGTGTAATCCTATTTGTTTTTAAATTAAATTTGCATTTAGTTCATTGTGAATATCTTATATATTTTTTTAACTGGCATACTAAAAGTTAAAACTCGAGATACATAAATATTTATATTTACTCAAAAATTTATTATGTTATTCTCAACCAAATATTTGCGTTAAAGGATTTAAAAATTTAGATATAATGTGTTATTTAATTGTTAATTGAAAATATTGCATATATAAGCAAAGATATAGATACAAAATTTTACTCTCAAACGTTTCACTTTTTTAAATCTGAGATTTGATTTCTTGAAAAAGAACAGGTGATATATTAATATTTAAAACAATCTTTTGTATATTGTTTATTTGTTTATACTGTATTATTGTTTCAAACTGATCTAACGATTTTG
Source organism: Centruroides vittatus (assembly GCF_030686945.1). Classification (NCBI taxonomy): domain Eukaryota; kingdom Metazoa; phylum Arthropoda; class Arachnida; order Scorpiones; family Buthidae; genus Centruroides; species Centruroides vittatus. The sequence goes on from NW_027122671.1 coordinate 698,936, forward strand.
CATGACTTCAATTTTTCCATTTTAAATTTTATCTACTTCTAAATACGGCATTATGAATCTAGTTATATAAAATTCCCTAATATATGCAATACTTGTCTTCATAAAGAAAGTTTTATTATAAGAAATGTCACATTATTTATATAAATTGACAAAATAAGAGGCTTGAAATATTTGTAAATATTCTATAATACTTAGTAAAAAGATAGTAAATGCCAAAGAAAGTTTATACTGTACTATCCGTGAAAAGTTATTTATGAAAACAGATAAATATTTTTATAGATGTTTATCTGTTATAAATAATTCTTGTCAATATTTCCATCGGCTTTCAATATCAAGTTAATATTCTCTCAAATAATAGTTGATATAATAATATTTTATGATTTATATATTCGAGTGACCATATGAATAATTTACGATTACTTTATAGATAAGCGAAGAGCTATATGATACATAAATAGTTCGAATAGAAACGATTTACTTGCCGTATAAATCTTCCTAAATGTCCAAGTATGACCAACTTGTCGTTTTATCTATTAATTAATAAAACTATTTTTATTATTTTGTATTATCATTATAATAAAAACATAATTATATTTAATAAACAATTGGGAAAAAGTAGTTATGAAACCTTCGCATATTCTAAAGGGCACTCAATAATAGCTCGTGTAGCACCTGCCATTAGACCTCCCGCAATGACCCTTCTAATGAAATAAATTAATACCGAAAGAATTAACATTTTCACGAATTCATATTATAAATTTAATAATTCATTTGTAATTTATTCAAATAAATGAAAAAAACTCACATCTGTAATCCACGCGTTAAAGGAATTTCTGTTTTTCCAATATCATTATCTAAATATGTATAACTTATAATAATAACAATAGTTAGAAGCCAGTTATTGGAAAATAAATTATAATATTCGTTATTATTATTATCGTCAAGTTATTATCCAATATATACTAACTTACGCAGCTTCAAAAATTGCAAATTGACTTGATCGATATATTCCCGATCCTATAAACGGCGGAATACAACCTCTAAATAACATTACGGTAATTGCATTGACGGATTCAAATCTTTTAAATATTTTTTGTTAAATATTATAATATTTACCTGTATAAACCTACAACTCCTTGAGATTTAAATACTTTGATAAATGTTTGCACCATTCCTGTTTTTTCGAATCCAGATTGAGCTTGCATTTTAGTTTTAATAGTATCGAACGGGTGTCCAACGGCGACATTTGTAAGACCGTAAAGTACTCCGGCTAGAAAGAGAAAGTTAAAACAATTCATTTTTTTTAAATTAAATTGTTTATTTTTCACTTACCTCCTAAAGCAATAACTCCTTCTTTAAACCAATGAGTTCTTAATTCGTTGTGAGTCATAATTCTTTATGATCGTCTATAACGTGTCTAATGTTATATATTTTATTAGAGAAAATGTCTTTTCGAAGATCGCTCTTATATTGACCTTTTATAAACAAATTGTGGACTTTGATTCTTAGTTCACGAGAAGTAGCAAAAAGTAGTAATTTAAACTGTCAATGATTTTAATTTAAAAAAAAAAGGTTCAATAGTTTCTTAAAGCTACTTTATTAATAAATGTATAATAAAAAAATAACGTAAGGTAATATCTAATACCAGATAGAGAACACTATCCTTTTTTCTGTTCAATATAATTTGAATTTAAAAGATTAATTTAATAAAAGTAATTTAATAATTTACATCAAATATTAATAAAAATCTATAAAATATGCAAATTTTAACACGTATTAACATATACATATTATAAGCATTTTTTCATGGGTTGGAGCATTAAAAAATTTCTTGTGGTTAGCACGAAAATTAGAATTTCGACAATCAGGCGTGTGGAAATTTTCTTTGCTCTTCAACAATATCATTTTCAAAAAGTAAAAAATATTTCGAAATGTTTATTTCATCAAAATGGTTCACAATTTAAATCATAATAATTATATCCAACTGGAATTAACTATGAGATCACTTTCTGCACAATAGAAGCAAGCTATCGCTCTCGTTAATCAGTCAGGAAAACTGCCTCACGTATTGATGTCAGTGTAAGAAATGTGTCTAAAATAGGGTAGAGAGCAATGCCGAGAAAAATTACCTAGTCAACTAAAAGCTCCAAGAGCGAAATATTGGGAGAAGAGCAACAAATCGAAAAATTGAAACTGTAACTGTTAAAAAAGACTTAGAAGAATATCATGGATTAAATATTAGGAATACAGAATTAGCACATTATAAACAATAGCTTTTCTGCCATCATTTTTGCATTTGTTAACGTATTTAAAAATTTCTAGGGTTTTTGAAAAGCTGCAAAGTGTTGTAATTAAATTTATATATTGTATATAAATGAGGATGTTTGTTTGTTCACTCCTAGGCCGTTCGACTAATTGCTACGAAACTCGAAAGTTAGGTTTATATACTTCTAACTTCGACAATATCGTACTGTGCGGTTCATCTCACCCCAAAACATCGATTGGATTTCTGTAAATCGATTAATTTCTATCTACATTCGATTTGATGTAGCACCACTATTGGCAAAACATTTAACAAAATAATAAACTAAATATAATTCTGATTAAAAAAAAATACAATTTTAAAAAATATATGTTATATTTACTTAATTATTGGACAATTATAAAACGCGAAATGGAGGCGCTGTATCATCAATAAGTCAGTTAGCACTTAGCACCTATCTGCGTGGAATCGAAAGTGTTAGCTTGTGAAAAGTCCATAGACATCAAATGACATTTGATGATAGGGAAGCTGTGTTTCTGTAAGAAGCCGACTTACAGGGGCAATCAATTAATTGCGCGTCAGGGCCCGTTCGTATTCGTTTGTTCGATAAGCCAGTAAAAACCGTATACTTCTTTAAATGTATTTTTAATAGATTATCTGACGTACTTAATAAATAAGAAAGTTCAATATAATTACCTCCGTTATTAGACTCAATAAATTCCCTATGCCCTCTAAATACCAATTCTTGCTTTGAGAAAAAAACATGTAAAATCTATTAATTTAGATATATCTATTAATCGTAATTATCTCGTTATAATTTTCAATATTTATTTTATATTGTCTACCAATGTTAAATTCTATTCCTCTTTGATTTCCAAATTGCTTCAATTTTACGAAAGAATCGTCATTCGTCATAAATTTTATCGTCAAAATGTCGAAATTTTTTTGTTGACGTATTTATATTTAATTTAGGCATTGATATTTCTCTTTTAATAATGTTTTCTTTTTCATTATACGGTCTTGAGCCAAAACTTTTTTAAAATAAATTTTTTTAATTTTTTAATAATTTTAAATAAATTGATTAAAAAATTTATTTTAAAATCATAAATTAAAATCATAAAAAAACTTATTTGGTGAAACAAAATGTGTGACGAATATACATGCCTAGTACAAAAAATTCTTCAATTGTATGAATGTACTTTTAAAGAAACTTATAATTAAATATAACTTTGTGAAGAAACGTACATAAAAATAACAAAATATTCTTTACTTTTTAAATCTTAAAACAATCCACTTAATGAAATAGCTCCCTACGAGTGGCTAATGAATGGAATCAGAGACTGTCCTGGTAGGTGTGCGGCGCGTGCATGCACGCAGGTTGCCAAATCCCGAGGGTGCCGATACCGGTCAATGTCAAATGCCTCTTTTGTCGCATCACTAGTATATATCAAAGGACGCGACAGGGTTGTTGTAGATTTTAAACGTTTCTCACCATAGTTGTAAAAATCTAAATATGTTAAACTTAACAGATTGTCCATCGTTCGTTTTCTAACTAATTCGTTTTAGGACCAAGTGTTCACGGAAATTTCCAAAATATACAAGTCTTCGGTCACTCTCATTGAACTGGAGAAATTTCTGTCTTTATTACATCTAATATTACGAAGAGATCAGACCCCACTGTACTCGGCAAGAGATTGGTTTGGTTAAGCTTCTGTTTAAGTAAAATTTCGGCTCTTTCATCGGGGTTTTATTTATGTTTCTAATTCCCTAATCGCTTAATTATTTAACTAGTACTTAAGTACAAATAAGTTGAAACCGGTTACTTTGTACTTGAATATCTGTAGTCTTGGGAAAGAAGTGGAAAGAAATTTTTATGACAACCGATACATAAATCGTAAATTTAAGGAAAATAAATTCTAGAGCTTTTTTGTACCATTGTACTGTACATTATAATTTTTTACGCAAAGTACAAAAATTTTTACAAAAATATTACTTTCAGGTTAACTACTTTCAAATTAAAATTTAACTTGGACAATTTTCTTCCCGACACCAGACGGTAGAATCACGATAAGTAGCATGAGTTTTACACCTTCTTTTAATTTAATATCGTAATATTTAATTTAAGGATTTTGATAAGTAATAACCAGGTTTTTTCTTATTCCGATTATTATATAAGCTAGAATTTTAGTAATATTTCACATTCTAATTTTATATAACATTCACTCGATATACTTTTTAAAAACTATACTAATACATAACATATATCTTAAATATTTGGCGCTATGATTACATGAAACATTCAATCGATACACAAGTTTATTTCTCTTTAAAACTATTCTCACAATAGATAGATAACACGTGTCTTAAATATTTGGCGCTATGATTACATGAAACATTCAATCGATACACAAGTTTATTTCTCTTTAAAACTATTCTCACAATAGATAGATAACACGTGTCTTAAATATTTGGCGCTATGATTACATGAAACATTCAATCGATACACAATAAATATCGTAATATTTTTCGTTCTAATTTATTTTTCTGTATAAAAACAGTTTCACAACACAAAAATTGGTAGCAAAGGGGTTTTAAGGAACAGCATCTTTGTTACAATATAATAACTTTTTTTTTTTTTTTTTTTTTTTAACTCTTTCCGCCCTGTGGGCACTAAGAGGGCCTCTTTTAGTAGGCCCATTATGGGTTCGGCCAGGCCCACAATGGGGCGACCGGGTGGTGAGGGACGGGGCCCGACATATCCGAACGGACCACCCCCGAAAAATTCCTGGGGATTATTCGACCCGTTCGGATTCAATCCCGGGTCCCCCAGAGCGGTAGGCTGCCACCTTTACCGCTCGGCCATCCGGCCATATAATAACTTTTTAGTATATGTTTTATATGCAATTTTTATAATTTGTAGTTATTTATATTTTGAACGTAATTTTTTTATTCGTTGCTATATTGATTTTTATATGAAAAATCTGTATTGAAACTTCACATCCTTTAATAGGAAAGTTTGATGAAAATGTCATAAAAATTAAATTTTCGTAGTTTATTTTAGTTTGCCGAATGAATCGAATAGCAACGAATATCCAGTTTTATTCCTCGATTGTTATTCTGTCGAGCAATCGGGGTCAGTTTCTGGAAATCAAAAAACTACCACAAAATGGGTGTCGCCTTGACGTGGCTTTGTGGCTTAATGTGTGAAAATTTTATCGAAGTTCTAAAGATAATTTTTTCCACAGACTAAGAACACCCGACAGAAATTTGAAATGTTTTTAAGTACAATTTTTTTCAAGCAGTTTTTTTTGTCAATTACGCTAAAACACAAAGCAATAAATGTGTTGAATCTATTGCTTTATTCAGGTAAAAACAGAAACATAAAATGTATTGTATTAATTTGAGAAAGATCATGGTGGTATGATTAAGTAAACATTTTCCATTAAGTGGTGAGTAACCAAGGCTGCTCAGAATGCTGATGTCAAACTTCACAGCAGAAATTTATACGAATAAACGTTGCGTTGAACTACTTCCAAATCTAATGAAATTAAATGAATAGTGACGCATGAATGTGTTTTGATAATTTGGGTAACGTAGATATTCATGTTTTAACCAGTGGCGTAGCGTGGGTGTCAGCCGCCCGAGGCGGAGGAAAATTTCGCCGCCCCCTTATTTAGATATTTTTACAAGATATTATTATTTATTGTGAAATTTTGCCGCCCCCTATAAGTGCCGCCCGGGGCGGGCCCTGCCGCCCCCACTACGCTACGCCACTGTAACTACAAAAATTTTCTTACGTAAGTGTTTATCACAGAAAGTGACCAATCTACCACATTTTAAAAATTCTTTATTCTTTTATTTAAATAATTTTTATAATGTGTTAGATTGGGCACTTTGTGTGATAAACTCTTACGTAAGATAATCTAATAAAGCAAATACTGTAATATAATTTAATAAAAGAGTTAGAAGTACGAAATAATGTAATAATCTTTGCTGTTATTTTTTTCCCGAGCAACGCCGGGCTCATCTGCTAGTTTCTTATCTTTTGTGCTTAACCTAATAGAAATGTTTTACGATAATAGAAACCAATAAACTAATTATTGTAAAAGTATGTAAACATTTTTTTGACTTGCTGTATATATTAAAAACCAATTTTACATCTTTGATTAAAATTGCATTTAAAAATAGAAATCGGGATTAGTAGGAGAGAAGCACACTGAACTCAAAATAGCTTTATGGCATCGATTGTATTCAGAATTGTGACGCTTGTGAGACAGAGAAAAACGTTATATTGTATTTAAAACGTTTTTATTTACGTTTTAATGATAACATTTTAGTTTACATTTAGGTTCTCGAGACTCTAAATGTAAGATAGCCTACTAAAGTAAAGATTTGAAGACACACTGCTGGCATTACCTAGCGTAAAATCGGGCCACAACAGTAATCATTTACTGTTGTGGCCTGATTTTACGCTAGGTAATTCTAGGCAATGCCCTATTAGAGACATAGCTCTATGTCGAGTTTTGATATAATAGGATAATTTTGTGGGTGAGTTTTTGTCAATAAATGTATTATGCATTAATCCATTTATCCGAATCGTCGAGAAATGCAAAAATATTTGGGGATTTTTTCCACATGTATGGATTTAGTCTGTGTAGGGAGCATGATCCAGTTTGAAGTTTAGTAACTCCTGTGCCTTCTGTCTAAAATTTCAAAAATTTTACAGGGACGTTTGTGTATTAAAAGAATAACGCTAGCAAATTTTGATGGTTAAAGGTCGAGGAGGAGAGACATTATATGTGATAAATATTATTTTAAACATTCACTAGACTTCTGTATTTACGCATTGATTTTTAAAAATATGAAAGAATAAAATATTTTATGCATTATTTATCATTTTGTTTTATTCATTTACCTGAAAGGAAGTGATGAATATTCATTGCAGTCTATATATTTAAAATTTCATGCGATAAAAATTACTGCACAACTAACAGCCAATCTGAAAAATGATAAACATATTATATTTATATAAAAATACTTTTTATTAAATTATCAAGCAATAAACACAGTGATTCAAAAGTCTAAATATAAAACAAAACTCCGAAAATATTGTGTGTATATACACATAATATCAGATGGATTAATATGCATTTTCCACGAGTGGGAGGAATGTATTCATAAATCCATTCAAGTAATGGCATATTGTATGACTTATAGGAGATTGTATAATAATACAGTGAGCTCTTCGCCTACATTTAGAGACCTGGATCACCCTGTATAATATATGTATAAAATAACTAACGATTAACTCTCAACGTTTATGTTACGTTTTAACAAAATAAATACAAGAAATCAGTTTGTATTTAATTAATTTTTAAAAAGTGGTAATAAATTACACCATTCATTTATTTCTAATTTTTAATATCAAATTCAAGATAAATTTATTATAATTTTCACAATCAATATCATATTAGGAATGTACACAGGGCAATTTAAACGGTGCAAATAATTAATTTATTCCAATAAACAGAGATGAATGTTTTACATTTGTTTTTGCTGTAAACCATAGAGATTTGACTCACAATGCTAAGAATATTCGATAAAATTAACGATTTTTAAGAACCTAATAAAATATTTTTCTCTTTTTAAATGCTTTTGTTTCTTTTTAATTTAACGCAAGTAAAATTATAAGTTATAAGAAACTGGATGTTTTCCAATTTTTATATTTAAAATGTATAATTTGTAAAAGAAAATTTATAATTTTTTTTTTTTAAAGAATTAGATAAAATTCATACCTGAATGCCATTTTCCCAAGGAATCTACCAACAGCTTCGGTGTTACAGATGATAACTGTAAAAAAATTAACCATGCATACGTTAATACTGTTATAGATAGGAATCCCTATCTTATATCGAAATGCAAAGAACAACTTTATGTTAAAGTAAGAAAAAAAAAAAATACACGACATTATTTACTGTATAGACTTTAAATTTACTTGTAAATTTCTCTTCCAAATTAAAATCTAATTCTCTTGTTAAAATAAATACTGTATTTATACATCCAAAACAGGACAATATGAACTTAATTATTCGAGTTAAACGACACCGGAAAAACCGGAAAACGAAAATGCTGAACAACAAGGAAATTGAATAAAATAACATAAATTGTTTTGTTTAAAACATAGATTTATTAAATAAATAGTACAATGTGAAACATATATAAGTATATAATTAAACAATAACACAATTGAAAACGAATATTTTAAATTATTATTGCATTTAAAATAATTATAAAATATTTTAATACGTTTTAAAATGTTTAAAAACGCTTTTAATAGTCATTTTTTTTTTTCGATTGAGGTAAGTGATAGCGGAGATGGAGTCATACCATCCTACCAAATATATCATTATAGTGCATTTACACAAACACACATCATGATTAAATTGTACATTTGATTATATATATACGAGGTTCCGGAGATGGGCACTTCCCTTTTATCTTTATTACAAGTGGATGAAATTTGAGTTACAAGATAGGATAGGATACAAAACTACTTATATAAAAACGTTTTTTTTTTTAAAAAAACAAGATCCAATAAATGAATTATTTATTTTCTCAACGGTTTGGTTTAGTTAATTCCAAAACAAACCTCATTTAGGGCGCTTTTACACCATTAGGGTGTACGCCCGGACGGATTATTAATCCCGAGCCTGAATGTCGGCCAGATGAATAGCAGGGCATTGCGAGGCATGAAACATCCCGCACCACAACTGTCCGTGTGCGGTGAAAAACGTCATGTCTTGCGACTGGAGTAGTTGCGCGTATTTAGCCGAACGGTCAAGCACCCAAATCGTGTAAAAACTGCCTTAGGCCTAACTTCCTTTGCGGAATATCTTCCGCTCCTACAGCAATTGTCCCAGGAGATAGAGCGATGGGCCAACGCTTTTCTCTTTAACCAAACCAGTGGCGTAGCGAGGGGGGTGCAAGGGGGTCTATCATGCACCGGGCGCCACTCGCAGAGGGGCGCCCAAATGGTCTCTAAGACAAACTATGTGTTTCTGGAGGGGGAGGGGGCGCCAATAAAGTGTCGTGCCCCGGCGCCAGCTATGTTCGCTACGCCACTAAACCAAACAAGGAAAAAACAACGAAACTATGTGATTGGCCCGAGAAAATGAATCGACGCCTTGACCGCGATGGATTGATCACTGAACGAGAATCACAGAGGAGAACAAATAAACATAAAAGGTTGAAAAAGTGTGGGTATTGAGAACTCTAGACGAGTCTAGAGATAGCAGTCGAACTACCTTCGACTCTTCGCTATCTAACTTCGAACTACCGCTAATAACGTCCAATTTTCCATCGTGTACCGTAAAACCAACATTCAAGGACATGACCGAACCACTGACATTCAAGGTCAACCGCTTTCAACAAACTCAGGTGAGATCGGGGTAACGCTCACTCGCTCGCTCTGTTTCTGTCTCTGTCTCTCTCTCTCGTGTATGTTCAAACTTACTTTTGTAAAAGCATTATTCTTCTGTACTTTCAAACTAAATAAATAGTTTTTATTGTAAATGAGAGTTTTGTCACTCTCCATCACAAATTAACGCGACGCGATGTCGATAAATTTTGCATGTTGAGGTTCGCCCAGATCAATCGCTCCGGCCGCTAAAAGACGAAACTTTACAACTATTATCTCTGATAGTTTCTGTAGAATATTTAAATGAATTGAGTGAAATTCCTATCGTAATCGTAGTCACACTCTTGTTTCGGATTTGAAAGGGTTCTTAGTTTTAACAGACCAGAAAACACCGAATGTAATGTTTTTGCCATCTGAAAATAAAATTATGATTTACTGATAATACTTGCAAAAAAGAATTCGATTGTATAGCTTAATTAGATAAATAATGAAACCTTAAAAGGGATTTTTTTGTCTACGATCAAAATTCCTCCCATTGAAAGACTCAACGAGACTTTTCCGAATCTTTTCATGAAATTCAAAATCTGAAAGAACAAACAAAAAGTTAGGTTCATTATAACGAGAGACAAACATTAAATTTGCATACTTTTAATTTTCGTTTCAGTTCAATTGCACATCCGGCAAATTGTCTGATATCCTGAAAAGTGTTCTGCATCTGGAAAGAACAGAAAAATCAAAAATGAAAGGAGAAAAACAATCCGAACGCAAAGGATAAAATATACTTACATTGAATGCCAAGGAACAGAGCAAACATCCAAGTATTATGCAAATAAAAGTGAGTATTACGAGAGGTGTTAAGTATGAACGTCGTAAACCTGCATTCGTTTCTAAAAATAAATACACGTAACACCAAAAGCTTGTTGCCCAAAGAATGCCAAAGTAGACAGTACCGCAGAGAATTTTGAATTTCGTGTTGAATTGCTGCACAAAATTCCAAAGTTCTTCGTGATGGAACATAAATTCATTCAGTTTCCTTGGTAAATGCGAATCGTTTTTCTTGATAGCAAAAAGTTCGCGAGAAAGTTGTTCAAATTCCTTATTACAGATATAAAACATTAACATTCCCTGCAGTATGCCATAACAAATACCTCCAATGACAAACCAGACGTGTAAACTTTGAACGACTTTACAATAAAGACTTTCTTCAACAATTTTCTGCTTCATTTTTATTTCAGGACTTACGGCATGTTGGATTTTAGATGAAACGACATATACAGTTATAATCGAAGAGACGAGCAGAGTAGAATTTCTAATTATGGCATTATTTTTGTCAAATATTTTCTTGAGAAAGTATGGATTTCTTAATGTAGGTTTTAAATTGAATTTAACCTTTTTGATGAATGTAAATGCAACGGAATAAATCAAATATATTACTGCAATTACCATTCTCAACAGTACGGGTTTTCTTTTGACTGACTTGGAATCGTCATCATACTTGTCATGCCATTTAATGCAGATCGCAAAATCGTCCCAACCCGGAATCGATTGCCATATGGAAATAATTGCAACCTTCCATAATAGCACTTCTATAAACCGAATATATATTTTTGTCAGTTTTGTATTTTTCTGTATCTCGTCTCGATATTCGCAGTTACATGGTTCAAATGGCTGTAAACCAACGATTAAGACTGTTCTCCAGTATGGACTAAGGAAACAGCTCATACACACTTCAGATGAATTCGAGCTCATTTTCCGACAACCTCCACGTTCAAGAGAGAGATTTTTAATGTCTTAATATTTTTTAAATAAAATATATGGCTTACGTAAATTTATTGTTTGTGACGGTTAAAATCTTTACCATAATAAATTACTATAATAATTATAAATTATCATAATAATAAGTGTCATGTGAAACTCGAATAAAACATTAGCATAATTGAAGTTATCGATCAATTAAATGTTTATTCGAAAACTACAACTACATGAAATTAATATCCACTGGTGTAACCGTATTTTATTAAAAAGCAAAAACGAATGATTTGCCGACCTTATTTTATAAAAATGAAATGTTTCCTCTAGTCTCTCAATGAAAAGATTTAATTTAATTTACTGCTTTTTATTTTTAAATCATTTGCAAAAAAACATTTGCAACAATTGGCGTAATATTTTATAGTTTGGCTTTTAAAAAAATGTACTGAAATGCAAGCTTTTAAGCATTCAAAAAACCAAAATTCGTCATTTTTTTTACATTTTCTAGGCATGATTTAATTATTCGGGTATAATGATTAATTAACATTCGTATGATGAGTAATATCACTATCACACTATTGTTCTACACAAAGTGATATGAGATAACCAAAATTTTTCACGTTTAGGCCTACTATTTTATTGTTTATCTAAAGTAAAAGACTGGATTACTAGGATTCTGGATTCTAGAGCTTCACATAACACTTAAAAAAATATTTACTATAATAAATTTCTTATGTATAAATATAAATATGTCTATGTAATCGTCACAAACAATATATTTAATAAGAACTATTAAGACATTAAAAAAATCTCTCTCTTGAACGTGGATGTTGATGAGAAATGAGCTCGAATTCATATGTATTATTTTAAAAAGCGCAGATGTGATAGTTGATTTGCGACCAAATACAAAATTTCTTTACGTTTCGAAAAATTAGGAACATAATAATTTTGTAGATTTTATATTTTATGTAACGTAAAATAAATATTTTATACGATGATAATTTTATGATCTTGTTACGTAACACTTCAATATGAAAATCTGACAATAATTCAGTTATAACTTTACAGAGAGACATTTAAATTAATCAAAATTTATTGTTAAATCCAAAAATATAATAGAATGTCAAAGTTTTTCTTTGATAAAATTGACAGAGTGAGTGAGCGTGAGTCTGTTGATAATTATTAAAATTTTATGTAAATGAATTATTTCATTTTAGGAAGTGATTATTCTTGAAGTTGATAATGGACAGCGATGTCTCTTCTGCAAAGATAAATGCCCCGGATTCAGTCCTCACGCCTGGAGGTTTGCAATATTTATTTTCTTCCATAATTGAATAATTAATTAAATAGTCAGAAATTTAAATTTAAAAAAATAAATAAAACACATTTTTATAGAATCATATGCAACAATTGTAAATGTTCACGTTACTCTCATGATATTTATCATCAGAATTTCGTGGATGTAAAAGATAGAATTGGTTTCAATGATTTATCAAATGCAAATAAAATCAATTTAAAAGAAATAACACTAAATGAAGGATATTCTTGGATACCATTTGGATTGACTGCAGAAAAAGTTATTTATAGATTTTGTAAAATTTAAATGAAATTAAAACGATAATTTAAACTGATTTTAAACGTTTATCAGATTAAGGAATATTTCCTACAAATTCCTTCACGAAAAGTTCCCCGTTTAGGAACTGTAGGAGAAAACTATCGAAATCAACAACTGATGTTGCAATTACCTAAACAGGATTTTGCTTTGAGATATTGCAAATTTTTAGATTACGATTATCAAAATAACTTTTATGATTTCAAAAATGAAAGAGATAAAAATGCGTTAGATATCGGATATGTAAAAGAAGTCATAGATAGCTCATCGGTAAGAACCATTTATAATAATTATTATTATATAACTATTTAAAAGTATAAAAATGTATTCACAGAACTGTTATCATTGTACAAAACTTGTGATCCAAGGAAGTCTTGTAATAATTGCACCCAAATTTGGAGAGGGAGTTTGCTGGCATCCAGTTTGTTTCATATGCTGTATATGTAAAGAATTGTTGGTAGATCTGGTATATTGCTTGAAAGATCAGAAATTATATTGCGAACGCCATTATGCAGAAGTGTTTAGACCACGTTGTGCAGCTTGTGATGAGGTTCGTAAAATAATTATAATATATGGTAATAATAATAAATGTGTAACGTAAACGGTGTTCTTCTAGCTTATCTTTGCCAGAGAATGTGTCAAAGCAATGCAGAAAGATTGGCATGTAACACACTTTTGCTGTGAAAAATGTGATAATTCTCTCAGTGGACAAAGCTTTGTAATTAGAGAGGAACATCCATACTGTATCCAATGTTATGAGACAGAATTTTCAAATATCTGCGATGGATGTGGGAAAATAATTGGAATTGATTCAAAAGTTAGTTATTTTTTTAAGCCGTTAGAAGTTTTATACACGTTTAAATCTTATAAATAAAATATGTTTCAGGATCTTTCTTATAAAAACAGACATTGGCACGAAGAATGTTTTGTATGTTGCAAATGCCACGAAAAACTAATTAATAAGCAATTTTTATTACAAGAAAGAAATATTTATTGTAGCACTTGTCACGATACCTCCCAAAGCAGCAAGTGTCAAGGATGCAAGGAAGTTTTTCAGGCTGGTATGAAGATTATTATTGTATTGCATATGTTAAATATTTTCTGAATTTATATTTAAAAGTAAATACTGTATTTTATATTTAAATATACATTTAATAATTTCATAAGGTATTAAGAAAGTGGAATATAAAAGAAAGCAATGGCACGAAAAGTGTTTCTGCTGCAACATATGTCAAAATCCAATCAAAATTGAAAATTTTATTCCAAAAGACAATGAAATCTATTGCAGCTCTTGTTATGAACAAAAATTCTTTGTAAAATGTATTAAATGCAAACATATAATTACAACTGATGAATTGAAGTATCGTAATGAATCATGGCATACGGATTGTTTTTGTTGTACTAATTGTCAGATAAATCTTGCTGGGCAACAGTTTACTTCACACAATGAGAAACCTTATTGTTTCGAATGTTTCGTTGAGACGTTCGCCAAACAATGTACAGCGTGTAAAAAGCCTATTTTCAGTTAAATATGTTTTAAGTAGTTTCGAAAATAAACATAAGAGGAACTTTAAGTACTACATTTTATTTAATTTATTTTTTTAGATACCGGAGGAACTCGTTTTGTATGTTTTGAAAATCAAGCCTGGCATCCCGACTGCTTTTTGTGCACTAAATGCAATAAATCATTAGTCGGAAAAGGATTTATAAGTGATGGATCATCAAAAATGTGTCCCGAATGCGCAAATTAAGACGTTATGAAAATTATAGAAAATTCAGATAATTTAGATTTTTAATAAATAATTTTTAAATATTGTTTAAATGTTTCTTTATCAGCCAGTAGCCATACTAGAGGGTTCGAGGAGTACGAACTACACAGTGTATCACACCAAAATGACACACAAAGTTTTGTTTTGTCTGTGTTTGTTGGTAACTCTTTGGCATCTGCTTCGCTATCATGGACTGATTGCATTCTCAGATGATCTGATTCGTAGTCACTGTCAGGAAGAAAAATATCGTCATTGGAGAAATTGTCATTTTTCTCCAAATGTTCTGAAGATAAATTCTCATAAGCAACAGGATAATGATATGTCATTTTATCTATATATATAAAAACGAATGTGTGTGTTTTTGTCCTTCATGCATTACCACACCATTTATCCGATTGCCATGAAACTTTGGGAAGTTGTTTAATACATTCCCGCGAAGGTTTGTGGCATATGTGAAGATCACCATTTCCCCCCTTTCAAAAATATATTTATATATGGATTAAGGCTTTTATGTCCAACAGATGGCGCTAACTTCAGACGACCTAAGTTTGTTTTTCTGTGAGAATGGACCTAAGCAGATCATTTTCTACCTATCTATATAAATAAAATACAACGTTTGTTTGTTCCTACCGATTCCTTTGAAATTTTGACACAACGTTGCATTCGAATATGCACGTGTTTTTATATAATATACATGTCGAAATTCCCCCTACGGGGGGAGATGGACGGGATTAAGGCTTACCGTGAAGAACTCTGCTTCTATTTATACTATTTTACATGCGGTTTTTTGCGTTTTTAATTGCGTTTTAATAGGTGACGTCAACAGAATATACACTAAAAAGGGATTTTTTGAAATTGTGTATAAATGTGTAACACTTCCCCCCACGGGGGAAGTGTTACACATTTATAATAGATACATTTTGAGCCACAACAACGCGTGGCCGGGTCAGCTAGTATTTAATAAAATAAAAGATGTCTGAGACATCTTTTAATTCAATAAATATAAAATGACTTAAATAATAAAAAAAATTTAAATTTTAGAAACAAAAACGAAAAGCATGGTACTTTATTCGCTGAATCCTGAATCGCGTAGAGTTAAAAACACTCAGATACACTTAAGCACCTGCTCAAGCTATGAAATTATACCCTGCAAATTGTGACACAAACATCAACATCTTAACTCCAGCTACTTAAAAATCTGGTGGCTTACGTGTATTTTGAAATTAATACAGCAATTTTAAAAACACTGGGGTTGATTTAACTATTGAATCTTCAAAGAACAGGTTGCTTGCTAAACAAGCGATCAGTAGGAAAAATCTTAGCTGTTCACTGTATGAACCCGAACCTGAATTAATTAGAGATGCAGTACAAGGAGTTTGCCACCAATGGTATAAGAAACAACAAGAAGAGCATAAAGATTGTGCAGTACTGTTAATGGAAAAGAAGAACAGAGTAGCTGTGAAATAACATTAACTACTGTGTAAATTAGGTAATAAATGATTTTTTAAATTTATATTATAGTGTCTGTAATTATAACAGCATGAATGTACTATGATAAAGTATTTATAGGTAATTACATTTTAACCATGAATTTTTCTGGGTAAATAAGCTGGGTTTTTAAAATCCCCATCTAGGTTTTCTCCCATCCAGACCCAAGTTTTTTCATATGTCACGAGTGGCAACCAGTGTTGCCGTTCGTAGTACATTTGTACTTTTCGGATACATTTTGCTTTTTCGAGAGCATTGAAAGTACACTTAGATTTTTAGTACATTTTGATTACATTATAATATTTCAGTACCATTTACGGTACAAAATAATATTTCATGTCTTAACGAGAAAATGCGAAAAAATTAGTTTAATAAAGTCACACTAGTGTGACTAGTGTCACTGATTGATAATTTGATTTACCCAATCACAACATACACACGGTGTATGTCGTGTATGTCTGTCGACGTCAACAACATACAATTGCAAATGTCTTGAGTAAATGGTCCTCTTTCACACGTGTCAAACGTTTCAGTCGTCTGCACATTTTTATGAGGACCTTGACAAAATTTTTCACGTCACGTGGTCCAAACAATTCAACTCTGTCAAACAAAAATAATGGACAAGTAAGGAAAGCAATGATTTTAAACTTTTGTCGTCAATAATATCAAAATATCCTTTAAGTCAGAGTCGAATTATTACAGAAAATAGTTTTGAAATTGTACGAGTATAATATAAATACTTTTATACTATTTTCTACCACTATAATTTAATTCTTAAATTATGAACTTCAATTTTAGTAATCTTGGTAAAAGAAATAACTTTTGTTAATTTGAATCTATCCATGCATATTTAATTTATAATTATTTTTTATCCATCACTATTATATTTATAAAAAATCAATTTTTAATGCTGTAACTAATAATCTACGTTAACAAAAAACCATACAAACTATTTTCATAAAATCTTTTTATGAAATATTTCATTTTAAAGTATTCGTATTTAACCAGTATTCATGAAGCGGCCGGATGGCCGAGCGGGCAATACGGTACTCCCCTTAGGCACTTGCTGGTGTTGCAACTTCCTAGCGCTTTCAGGATATAGGACCTCCCGATTTATTCCTCTAAACATGAGCGGTTATCCTCCTCCGTACCAACAGTACCCACCCGGACCTCCACCGCCCGGAGGATGCTATTCTCCCGGAAGCAATCCCGGCGGCTACTATCCGCCTCCCGGTCCTCCTCCGCCGGGAATGTATCCGCCGCAGGTTTCTCCCGGCGGAGCTTATCCTCCTCCCGGTCAACCTGCCGTCACCACCGTAGTCGTAGAGGAGAAGAAAGACAACGACTGCGCTCGAGACTGCTGTTTGTGTGCTCTTTGCATGGCCCTTTGTTGTTTCTGTTGCAGTGACTGAAGACTTCTAATTTTTTAAGTGCGTTCGAAATCAAACTTGAACCAAAGTGCCTTTTTGCGTCGCATAGGAACGACCTGTAATACTTTGTTTATATATGTATATTGGAAACTATTTTTGCATTCCAGGAAGATCAGTTGTGGATTTTAATATTGTATATTTAAAAGTTATTTAATCATTGTGTATGGATTATACGTAATTTTGTTAAAGATTTATATCTGCATAAGTTGTCACGAATATAAAACTACAAGACAACGGTATAGGGGGACCGATTTATGTAAAATAAGTTTTTATATAATTGATTTAATTTAGAACTTTTGTATGTGTAACTGTGTAATTTTTTTTGAACTTTTGTCAAAAAACTTTATACATATATATAAAAATTTAATTCAATAAAAAAAAAAAAAAGATGGCCGAGCGGTCAAGGTTAGCAGCCTGCCGCCATGGGGGACCCGGGATCGAATCCGGACGGGTCGAAAAATCCCCAGGAATTTTTTGGGGGGTGGTCCATTCGGATATGTCGGTCCCCTCCCTCACCACCCGGCCGCCCCATTGTGGGCCTGGCCGAACCCATAATGGGCCTACTAAAAGAGGCCCTCTTAGTGCCCACTGGGCGGAAAGAGTTATAAAAAAAAAAAAAAAAACCAGTATTCATGAATATGAATTTTAAATAAGCACAAAAATTGAGTATGATTATATATTAATATCAAAAGTAACCAACCATAGAAATAGTACATTTTTTGAAGGAGCTTCAGTACGTTTTGAAATTTCATTGCGGCAACGCTGGTGGCAACCTGATAGTGAATGACCTCGTGGTTGTGGCTGTGGCTGGCGAAGTTTGAACGATCGCGCTCAAAACCAGCGATACTATAGATGATTGGAGAATGAGAACAAGACCCGCCGTGAGCGTTGAAGTGATTCCGCTTAGTAGTGAGTTTCCGAGACAGTCTTGTCCCAAATACGGCCTTGCCGTTTTACTTGTTAAAATTGGTTAAATTTCGCTATGGTAGACAAAATGGCGGCTCTTCTCTGATCCAGCAAACAGAAGAAAGGAAACAACGGGGAGGCACGTTCTAACCTAACCTAATCTAACCTATTCGAATAATTTGGTTAGTAACGATTATGGTAATTTATTAGAATAGGTTAGGTTAAAACGTGCCTCCCCGCTGTTTCCTTTCTTCTGTTTGCTGGATCAGAGACGAGCCGCCATTTTGTCATAGGGAAATTTAACCTTAAAATTTTATCTATAATATTAATATTGAAACGTCATTGTGAAAAATTTTAGATAGAATTCATTAATTTGGGGAAATTTCGTTGACACTCGGGATAATTGACTATCTGGCAACTTGCAGTAATGTTACTTTGGATCTGAAACGGAAGGCGCATGTTTTCCTACAGAAAGAAAGAAGAAAAACTGAATTATCTCAGCTGTAAGAAATTCAGGACCAACCAACAGTTTAAAGAGTAAGAATAAGATCAATAAATTAAATACAAATGCAATGTATGCGAAATATATAAATTAAGACAAGATTCTACGTGTTTTGGGTGTTGCTTTGTTTATACACAATGGCTAACGGCCATTTTTCCGTTGTGTTTATTTTATAAAGTCGGTTGATAATATGATCCTGCAAAATGGCATCGAGTATTATCATGTAATAACCAATAGAACTTGTTTAATTTTGCTATGATGCTTCATTATATATATCAGGTGGGCAAGCAAGAGTTCAGTGGGAGCCGAAATGTAGGTTTTGCAAAATGCATGGGAGCCGCAATTCTGTACTGTTTTGGTGGATAGTATGGTAAGGCAGGGAAGGATAGGGAATCCCCCATCTGGGTCGAGAACTTTAATAGATTTGAAATGTCAATTTAATTTATTGCACCAACTTGGAAATAAATTACTGAATATTACATATATATAATTACATATTTTCACAAAATTGTGGAAATAAAATTGTAAAAATATTAATAAAAAGCAGAAATTAACACTTTCAGCAAGAGCTGCATTTGCCCATGTCTGATATATATCTTCAGTATAAGCATGAAGCATCACAAGCTACTGGTAATAAGCAATATTGATTGCATACTGTTACTTATAAGCAGTAACAAGTTAAAAGTATTATAAGTCTTGTAGTAACTTGTAATTTTTAATATAGTAAATAGGGCCCTGGTCTGTTCTGATTGTTTGATCATAGTATATTTTGTATTGTTTTATAAAAACCGATTAGTGTGGGTTTTGTGATTACAATCTTTTTATGTATTATGTTCACTTAAATTGTCATAATCAAAAAGCAATTTATTATTCAGCATATGGATTGCATCCTGCTCCAGTTAATATCTGTACCCAGTACCATGCTGGACAAGGTCAAGGTATAGCTAAATAATAATGATGAGTAACTAGAAAAATTATAATTTAGCTGTCTTATTTGTTCACAATTAACAAGGTAGAGTATAATAATGTAAAGTTAATTGGAATTGAGAGAATTTTTACCACAATTCTGATTTAAATCATTTAATATCATTTAAATTCATTCAACTTCAGTTGCATTATTTTATGCAAAATAAACAAAATGAAAATTTAGAGAAAAAAGTTTTGCCATTCTGTTGTTGCATAACAAATGACCAAGGACAATTTAAATACTGTATTTTAAACACACTTTTCTTTCTTAATTTATTATTTTTGTAAACAATTAGATTCATTTAAATAAAATTTTAAAATAAAGCATATAAGTACTTTTATTAATTTAATAAAAATTTTATGACAGGTTTTCTAGTGGAAGTCAAAATAAATGTTTCATATATCTTTCTAGAAAAAAATTATTTGAAGACATTTTACCTGTAAACTAAAAATTAAAAGAGGTGGGTTCCATGGACATGACATCTTCCCAAACTCACATGCGACGTGTCCATCCCATAAAACTCGTGGACAGTGACCAAAAACAAATTTTTGGAGGGCCGATGTGGCTAGTTTGCCCGTTGGTGAATCAGAGGTGGGTTGAATCAGTAAATTTGAAAATAAAATATTTTAACAATTGAATGGAATGTTATATTACTGAAAAGATTATCAGATTTATATCACTACTCTGTTTTGTTGTTTTATTTCATAATTTCTTAAAAGTTAATCTTAAATCTCTTCCATTTTTAGATGATTCATATAATGAAAAGTAAAGAAAACTACTGTCAAAATACATATTTTAGGGTTTTGATATTTCAGTTTCATCTACTAGTATAAAAAATAATAATTTAAATTTTTTTTTCTGAACTTTTAAATAATTTTTGAAAAATTTACAATCGTAGTACTAGCTATTTTATAAATTAAATATTTACCTGAATTGCCTCTTAATAATTTTTGATGATGTTCAAACTATGAACCTATATTCATATGTCTTATGTTATCAAAGTAATATTTCAAAATAACACTAACAATAAATTAGTTTAAGTTTCTTATAAAACAATATTTAATGTATTAAATAATGCAAAAATATTTTTTAATTGTCAATTTTTAAAATTTTCAGGTTATCAAATGTTTTATCTGATCAGTTAACAATTGCTACTTTACAACTGGTTAATATTAGACAAAAATAAACATTGCAAAAACCTAACAAACCAATGAGAGAATTATACACAAAGTGCAAACATTTTTCCTGTGTTAAATGGGGCATCGTCAGGCAATAAACTGCCGAGAAGATACGGGATTGCCAAACACATGTAGGGGAAAGGGGTGTATGACAAGGTAGCTGCAGCACTGTTTAAACGTGACAAAATGGCATGGGTAGTACCATTTTGGATGATCTCCACGTGGAGTCCTTTGTTTGAACTGAAAATGCCCAAAGTGGAATTGCAAGCCACAGTAAAGATTATGGGCAATTCTGTCGCAGGGAATATCTAATACTTTCATCTGGTGATTTTCTCCTGTTTTGATGGTTGATTTGGATTCTGGGGCAGTTTGATGCCTGTCCAATTGGTTGGTGAAGTGTCTGTTTTTGTTAGCCAGATTAGTCATATTACAATATAGGAGGTTTTGACCTTGATTGAACAAGCAAACTAAAATATAACGACACTGGTGCAGTAGAATCACAAAAATAAATGCTGTAGTCAATCCAGAGACATTCACAAAGATATTTGTGATATAAAGATGTCAAAATAAAAGACTAGAACCAATAAAATAGGAAAAAAATACTTCACCTCAGGGTGGGCTTGAACCATGTTTATTTTCATTAAATCTATACAGCATTAAAATAACATGCATATTGGATATATAATAGATGGACAGCATGTATGTAACAAATTGTCCAGAGGATGGCACTTCAAGGACATGACAAAAATAAGGTAAGGTAACAATACAAGAATAAGTAGATTACATATTGTTACACAAATGAAGGCTTATACAGAAAATAGCATAATTACGCAGGTAGATGAATGTGACATAAATATATAGACAAACAATGAATGCTGTAATATACAAATAGTGTTACAAGTATACATAGCATTAGTGCACAGTTTTGGAATATAGAATACTGATTACAATAGTGAGAAGTTACCTGATGATGGGTAGGGTGAGGACCACATCTTTGACTCCATATTCTGGGCCTGAATTTAAGTATATTGGTTATAATGAATTTGAGCATTCTAATCAGGTAACCAACAGGAGAGCCACAGAGTTTGAAAAGCTCTTTATTATGAGTGTCAGTCTCTCCCATGGAGCCAAAAACAGTTGTGTCATTGATGACACGGTCATTTCCCATGCCATCCAAGTGGGTAATGCGCAAATGACCCTCTTGGATACAATCCAAACATCAGCATCACAGATGTATGTTATCTCAGAATGATGGCTTTCAGATTGGAGCAATCAATGAAATTTGCTTTTTTTCCATTATTCCATGTGACCATTTAGGTAATTTAGTATGTGTTATACTAAATTCTGTCATCTGTCATCGTCTGTGGAGGCAACAGGTGCAGGCCAGTATCTGGTTTTTATTAGAAGTAATATTTCATGATGGATGGCATTGTGGACTAGCACATCCTTGCAGTTCAGATCTGCGTGGCACAGCACGATGACTGGGGATAGGGGATGTTAAGTCCACCATCCTCTGGGAGGGAGTAAAAGGCAGTCTGTGCAGTTTGCATTGGAAGTCCAATGTATTTCCAAATGGAATCTCTAAGTGCTTTGCCAAGTTTTTTGGCATAAGAGGTGCCCAGCCCATTTAGCTGGATGAAATACTCCCAATGGGGACAGATGAAGGTGCAGAGTATATAGTGTTTTTGATGGATAAGAAGAGGGCTCAATGCAGTTTTATTTAATAGTAACTTTATATCATTTAGAAGTTGCCAGAAAAAAGACCAGATATCACCTGCAGTTTTCACAGTTGGTTACTGAGGTAATGTCAAGAATCCTTAGAGGGGATAGGTTTGATGATGTGAGTGCCGACTAAGGGAGATGTCCAGATCTTGTGTGGAGAACAGACCTTTATAGGAGCTTTTTGTGCCTTCACAAGTGAGAAGTTTGCATTTGTTAATGTTAAAGGAAAGACTTGAATTTTTGCTGAAATCTATAACCGATTCATGGAGCTGGGTTAGGTGTTGAGGAGTTTTGGAAAGGATAGTAAGATCATCAGCATAAAGAAAGTGATTGATTCCCTGGCTTGTCCTCAGTAACTTGTTTAATACTTTCAACAGATTCTTTAAAATTAAAAACGAGAGGCGAGGATGGATCTCTGTTTAATGCCACTATGCTGAGGAATGACTTATGTCATATACCCCTTCCCCTACATGTGTTTGGCAGTCCCATGTCTTCTCAGCAGTTTGTTGCCTGATGATGCCTGTTTAACACAGGTGAAAATGTTTGCACTTTGTGTATAATTTCTCATTGGTTTGTTAGGTTTTTGCAGTGTTTATTTTTATCTGGTCCATCAACAAAATTAATTCTTAGTGAAAAATAGTAAGTAAAATATTTATTTTAATAACTATTTCTAAAATTGTTTTAATCCTTATAGAAATATTATTGAGTGAGCTTAATCAATCCTGTTTAAACACGAAAGATAGACAACATAATTTGAAACT
Source organism: Centruroides vittatus (assembly GCF_030686945.1). Lineage (NCBI taxonomy): Eukaryota > Metazoa > Arthropoda > Arachnida > Scorpiones > Buthidae > Centruroides > Centruroides vittatus. Next base: position 722,700 of record NW_027122671.1, read on the forward strand.
TAATATAATTAATGAACTATCATTATAAATAATAATTATTTCTAAAAGTTGATTCTAAATAAATTGACTTTCAAAGAATGTCATTCAAAATAATAGAGTATTTTTAGTTAAGTCCCCATCTCCACCAGGTCAGCAAACTTGCAACACGCAACGGAGAAAAATTTCAGCACGGGATATACTAATATACGTCAGGTTACATTGTTTCGATTTAAGTCATTCTCGATTATAAGTTGTTTGTCAAAAAAAATATATGTAAAAATAAAAATCGAGTTTAAGTCATTTTATTTGATTTTACGTCTGTCCGCTACAAGTATTGAAGTCGTAATATCACTAGAAAAGCATTAGAAGCACATAAAAATCATGTTACTATACAATAAACAAGAATAAAAGTATATAAAATCATATTAAAATACGTACATTTACAGTAAATGTTAATACTGTACATCATAAATCCTAGAGAACGAAATATGAAAACATCTGTGAGTCTGTGTTGTCATCTTATTTAGTGGTCTTTATTGGTAAATTTAACGTAAATTAGTTTATTTTCTATTATTGAAAAATAATTTTAATAACCGCATTTGTCATTTAACCTTACAAAATCATTTTATTTTATAATGTCTTAGAGCAAACCACATTACAGTACATTGCAGACTCTCTATTTGTTAAACATGTACATATACAAGTATGTACGTGTAAAATCAAGTTTGTCATTTTATTTGATTTTCGTACATGTATTCGTAAATTTAGATAAATTTTAGTTTTTAATATAGTACAGAAAAAAAGTAATTTGTTTGTAAGCTTAAAATAGATTCTTATTAACCATATATTATTAAAAATACATTAATAAATAAAATACAGAACTGGGAATGGTTATTTGTGGTTTAGCCTAGTGACAAGTAAATTCGACTTAAGTCACCTCTCCTCGAACTAATTACCGACCTAAGGTGAGGTATACCTGTATTAAGTATGAAAAAATACATCATCATCTGTTATACGAACAACCCCAGTCCCCAATTGATTTGGATAATCGATGCTCTACTGTAGTTGCCAAAACTAAAATATGTGATATTGTGTAATTATTGCAAGCTGGTGAAATAATCTCATTAATTCATTGATTTTTTTTAACACTCCTGACCAACCAAACATAAAATATAGTACATTTCAGAGTTTTGAAAAACATGAGGTGAAAATTCATCTAGGGATCAAGCATTTGGTGCATTAAATTCCAAAAATATATGAAATTGAAAGATGCTACATGATGTAATGTTAACATTGTGGTTTATGAATATTGAAGGGACTGGTGAAAAAATATGCTAAATGAAGTTTCTACTGAATTGTTTAAAGTGATAAGAAATACTTTGTTTTCAAATTTATTGGAAGTTCTGATATTTTGTAGTAAAAATAAATGATTTGATATAATTGTAAAACAGTTTATAGAAATTTTTATGTCATGATGAAAGTGCAGGGGTCCTGAAATTGGCCAATTGTGTGGGCCAAACCATTTTTCTGTGAGATGCATGTGGCATCTATTAGATGGAAAAATGGTGAGAATGCACTCACTGAACAGTTTGAAAGTTTATTTTCATAATTAAACATTATGTATTTTCTAGTACATTTATAAATTTTATTATTTATGCAGGAGAATGTGAACAAAATGCTGTAATGATTGAAGATGGCACTGGAGAAGATTTAGCTGTAAAATTTGCACAATGATGTAGAAATGAATATATCAACCAAGTTCATTTTATTTGGTTCTGTAATTTGACATCATATAATGTAAAAAAAAAATATATATATATATATATATTTTTATATGTATGAATTAAAGCTCTTTTTAAACTTTTATTAATTCTTTATATTCATTCTTAGACTATCCTACTTTAGTTTAATATTATAACAATTTGATACTTCAACAGAAATAACTTTATAATTACAAATCTTAATTACATCATTTTTGTAATTTATTTCATTTGATGTAGGTAACTGACATATTTAATATTCTTTTGATATTTAAAAGTTGTACTAAATTAGTTGTAAATATATATGAATAATAATTTCACGATTTTATTGTTAAAAATTCAGAAGTAAGTATTTATTTAGTTACACACAATTAACAATTGCAAATAAAAATTTCTCCAATTAGTTGAAAAATCATTTTATATATATAAGATTTTAAAGATAAATTATACATTAAACAAAAATACATGACAATTGTATGAGTTAGTTTTAAAGGAGATACAGTAGACTCAGTTTCTAATAACTTAATGATTTTCCAAGAACTAATGTCATAGTAAATTGATAAGGTGTAGAAAGACAGAGACCCTAGCAAATCAATTCTATGGTCATGAAACATAAGGAATGACGAGACTCCAAATTGTAGTAGTAACATGGATGAAAATTTGTTTTCATGAATTCCATTTATAATGAAAATATAGAAGTTTGTTAAATCTGGAATCTAAGGAACTAGAATGGTATTGTATTTTTGCAAAATTCAATACCTGATCTGAACATTAGAAGCAAATACTGGTACAAAAAATAATTTGTTTATGTACTGTACATTCTTTAATCTGACGATGGTACAGTGCAGCAGTGTGTTGACTGACTGAAAAAACTGTAAAAAACATTTACAATGATTAATGTTCATATGTTTTCCAGTCTTCTGTATTTCCACTTATGAACTTTAGTGCACCTATCCAAATTCCAATCCATGGAAGCTTAGCACGCCAGATTATTAGGTAATTTTCAGAAGATAGTACAGTACAGGCTAAACAATCGTCATAATTAATTGGGCTATTAATATGATATAATTAATAATTATAAACTATTAATTATTTTTTTGTTTTTAATTATAGCATACTAATAGCCTGATTAATTACGACAATCGTTTGGCTTAATAGCAATATATATCTGGCTTCAGAAGTTGATATACGAGTCCAGTACAAGTTCATCAATCCAATATCATTGTATATTTCATTTAAAATGTATCCATAAAATTTAACTAATCTATTAATATACAAGAGTTGTGTATCCAGAAAAGACAAAGTTTATCAATAATAATCATACAAAATAAGATAATCTCAAAGTATTCCTGAAGTTAATGCATTATGGAAAATGCCAATAATAAAACAGCTTTTACAAAACTAAGTCTACAAATAAAATTCACTTACTATAGTATAAAAGAAAAATTCATTTGGAATATTTCAAATGATGCATGTTTTGATTCATATTTTTTCATTATTTACATTTAAAAACCCACTGATTAAATATTTACATAATTTATTTTAAAATATTTATTAATTTATCAATTGGAATCTTGATCATCTTGTTCTTCGTCTTGTCCTCCAGGTAAAAATCTAGCAACCACTTCAAGGATTTCTTGCATTTGTTCTTCAGTAAGCCTCTCTTCACTTTCTTCTATTAACTAAAAAATTAAGAAACTATACTAAAGAATATTCTTTTTTTTATAGAATAAGAACTGGAAGACTTAAAAATTTAGTTATTATCATTTAAAATATAATTTCAGTATTATAAAATGTATAAGTCAATGTTTTATGATAAAACAATTTTTATAGCTACATTAATAATATAAATGTTGTGGCAAAGCCAGACAATATATACTGGTTTAATCAGTATCAGTATATTAAACAGCTATATTAGTATAAGTCACATCAGTATCAACCCAATCAAAAGACTGAACAACTAAATAATAACAATTATTTTAAAACATTAAATGCTTTTCAATTATTGAAAATTCAAGTTTCATCAAAATTTAATCATTTTACATTGAAATTTTTTAAAAATATGCTTAACTTTCGGTTCATTCTATATCACTTTTATAATTTACTGATACATGATTTTGATATGATGGATTATAAATTTGTATTCTCTGTACCAGAGCCAGGACAAGGGTGAGGCAAACAAAGCACTTGCCTCAGTTGAACAATGGGAAAGGGTGCCAAATTGGTGAAAAATTAAAATTAATAAATTGCAAAGTAAGAAAAAAATAAAAAGCCAAATGTATCTTGAAATGATCAAATACTTTACCCATGTGGGCGATCTACAGCAAATAATTGAGTGGAATTCGTCATGCGGCGCATTTTTTGCAGTTTTTGGATGATTTTTAAATCGCGATATTTCGCTTTAAAATTGCGTTATGTTTAATCTGTTTTTTGCGTTTGATTAAGAACATATTACAGTTTATGATTGTTTAATTTTTAGTTTAATAGAAATTTAAAATAATATTAAAATTTGAAGCTTCGAACAAAAGAAAAAAATAATTAATTTACAGAAAATCGCTAAACTTTGTACATTTGTTAGTTAGATACATCTGTCTTCTTTTAAATAAAAGAAACCGCAGCTTTCTACCTACAGCGGGGGAGAAGTTATTGTCATTATTTACACTATATCTCTAATTACTTGGCAGGGAGAGGGTCTATTTTACCGAAATATTTATGGCCCAGGGGTGGTCACGAAACACTTTTTGGCTTAAACAAAGTCAATCGACCTACAGAATAGCGAATCAAAGCTAAGATCACTGGAAAATCGAATATAACGCAAAATAATCAAATTTTTTGATTAATTATGCTGAAAGGCGTATGCCGCATCACGAATTAACGGCAAGTCACGTGACATACGCCTAAAGGCTAATAACCGCATGGAAAGGGTTAAGCAAACTAATGATTTGTGTGAGACACACTATATACTTCGTTTGCTTGTATGATAGCATCCTAATAAGCTTTATCCCTTAAATATCCAAATGATATGAATTCTGTAGAATTATTATAAAAAGAAATCAGGCAATGACATTAATTCCAGACCTTAAAGCAACTAAAAGTTTAGATCTTTGAAAAATGATTCATGGATATAGTTTAGTTCAGTCCTATCCAAATTCAGAAGTTGCATTGAGAATACTCAAACTCTAATATCTATACTTTTATGAGAAAAGTTCTTAAATATATTTTATTAGTTTCACAAATTGAATATAAATGATTGATCTTCATGATTCACAAATATTAAAATTAAAAATTTTCAAGCACGTAAATTGTGTATTCAAGTTAGTAATTTCAAAATGGAAGGAATTCAAGAATACTGAAAATAAAAATAATCAACTAATAACATGAGTTACAAAAATAAAGAATACTCCTAACACTACCTGTTACTATAGCTTCTGGTGAAAGAGACTTTAGTAAACTAAAAATTATCAAAATATATTTAAGATTGCCATATTTGACAATTTTTCTTGAGTAAGTACAATTTTATCAATTGAACAGGAATTTACAAATGGCTGTGGAGTTGTATAAAAATCTGTAGACTCCAACTTTGTCCTACCATCTGACTCCTCTGACCAGGGGAAGACTTGTTACCGAAATAGCCTGGGAATTCTGATGTCATCACGTGACCTCAGAATAAAAGCTTCAATAAATAGAGTTGTAATAAAGATAGAGGAGTCTTTTAGCTTTGGAATAAAAGAGTTTCTATGTTCTAAGTAATGACATAATCAATATATAAATATGTATTCAATAATTTTTACTTTCCCAGCTGTTATATATAACAGGGAAAGTGTAGTGATTGATCAAAAAATGACTCCTCAAATTTTTAATTTTTGGACTTGGGACACCTTGAAATGTTGAGATATGCAAAAGATTTGGGTTTTTTTTCCCCGTATGTGTGGATGTTAGACTGTGTGTGTGTGTGGGGCATGATTTTGTTCACCCTGTTTGAAGCCTAATAACTTCTGTGGTTTTTGAATCGGAGTCAGATGGTTTAACACAGGAGTTATATTAAGCTTCAAAGTGGTTGAATTAAATTATGCTCCCATACATTCTAACATCTCAGGCAAGAACATCTTAACTGGGTTTTACTGTACTATTATAAAATGAAAAAATTAATTTTGAGGATAGAGCTGTTTTATAAAAAATTGTGATACTAATACAGTAAAATATTTGTTAAGTCTGACTACACTGGAGATATGACACATGATCCCTTTTATGTCTCCACTCTGTCAATTTAATTAAGAACCAAAATTTAATAGCATAAATGCCCCTTTATACACAAGCCAAATTTTGTTTCTTAAACTTTATTCTCTATTCTGAGATATTAAACAACATCTCAGAATGGATAAAAAAATTAAACAAATTAGATGCCAACACACACATGAATTTCTCCCCCTTCACATTTGGAGATCTCAAATCTCCAATGTCTTTAGACAACTTTTAAGTGTTGTCTTTATTGTTTTTTGGTTTGATCAAACACAATATAGTGCAATCACTCGACCACTTGGCATTTTTCATCATTAACTTTTATTAAGTTAATGATGAAAAATGCCAAATGTTCAAGTGATTGCACTATATTGTGTTTGAACAAACAAAAAAATACTGACACGGTTTCAGGAATGTTAAAAAAGTTGTCTTTATTTCAATTTTTTGGGTTCAGGAGATTTCCAAATGTGTATATTTGCAAAAAAACTCCTAGGGTCAAATTTGACACAATTCCAATAATTTCCGTTTTATATATATAACACATTGGGAAAGTAAAAAGGAGTCAGAATAGCAGATTTTTGATAACTCCGACTCCACAGCTCTCTTTTTACAAAACAAATTAATTTTGATAAATGAATTTGCTTCACTAAAAGCAAGAAAAGTAAAACTTTAAAAAAAGATTTTATATTAGATATTCATTTATATAAGTATTATTGATATTACTTTGTCTCTATTATTTTAAATTAAATTACTGAAAAATTGTAAAATTCTATTCATCTCATGTGTAATACTTTTCTTTTTCTTTTATGTTCCCACTACTGTTGTACTATTACTGCATTTGTGGCTTTTTTATTTAATAATTAATAAATAGTTTTTGTTCCCAAAATCATTTATTTTTATTTAATACTTATTAGAAATAAAAAACTATACATAGGGGTGAAAATACCTCTGCTCCATACTCTACCTATATCAGCAGTTGGCAACCTTTCTGACCTCATGGACCACTAAACTTACAATTTTGAATCCCACAGACCACTATCATGAAGTTTTATAAATGATACAAAATCTGTAGAATAATGATCATAAAAGTTCAATTTTACTATATTAATATGAAACTTGCATGTTTAATTATAACAAATTAATGCAAGCCTAAAGTTCATTACTGCTTGTTTGATGGATTCTTAGAACTTTTCCACAAAGGATGACAATCACACTCGTAATATTGTTCATTATTTATTAATAACAGTCACTTTATATTTGGTTTTAGATTCGAATAAAAACCCCCAATGAGTGAAAAAAGCAACTAAGTATTTTGCATTTTTTTCGTAATGCTTCGTGTAACCTTCAGTTGATCAACGTCCAAATTTCTCCACGGACCACCCAAATTTTCTCGCGGACCATCAATAGTCCATGGACCACTGGTTGCCGACCGCTGCTCTATATCATATCTGACAACTAATGATTATTGTAATTGAATATTTCAGTGTAATCATCAAATACATAATAGCATTACTTATTAGCAATATTTGTCTTAAAAAGAAGACATTTTTGTTAGTCGATTTCTAAAATTGCAATAGTAAAGTAAATAATCATTGAGAGGAAACAAAATTGCTTTTATCAAATTTATTCATTTTATTTTTATAAACTATTGCAGTTATCAATTTAAATTTTTTAAAGAAATGCTGCTAAATTAATATGAGATTATAATGGAAACTTTAAAACAGCAGAAAAGACTAGAAAATCTAATAGAGAATTCAAAGTTTAAAGATGAGGTTAAGTGATAATCTAAAGGAGAAAAACATACAAATAACAATTCTTTCAAAATTTTCAGTGACTGAATATGGATTGGACTGATAGTGTATGACAACACAACACATGTAATCAGCCAAGAGGTGATGCCTCCTGGAAACTAGTTCCTATTTAGAGTTTAGATATAAAGAAAACCCAAAAAATTCAACGTGGCCAGTGCTGACAAATGTTACCAGTGAGAACTGCTGAAGAGCAAACATCAATGGGCTGTTTAGTAGTTCTATCCACACAACCACTGGCGGGTATGACTAAATATGATATTGCTATCATGGTAAAACTATAAATTATTTTTTAGTATTATATCAGCTATTTTAGAAACTGAGAATCAGAATCTATGTAAATTTTAAAATATATTAAAAAGTTTTCAGATTTGTCACGGATTTGCATAAAATCAAAACTAAATTTAAGGGAGGAATTAAGATATAACAAAATACCTACTAATTGTATCTCTACTAGTGTTGCAGGTCTGTGATTCAATAACTGCAATTTTTCCACTCTAAAAATAAAAATTTAACAAATGAGAAAAATTATTTTCTATCTAGTCTTATTCAAATTTGAAGGCAAATTTACTTGGTTAAATTAAAAGGTTGAAGTGCCTTTAAAAATTCACCAATAACTTCTTCATTTTGATGTGTACATGATGTTTGTTCTAGATATTGAATTGTCTAAAAATATAAAATCAAAAAAATTAAAATAAATTACTTTAAGCCATTTTTTTAATTCATTTTTTAAGTTTGAAACTTTAAAATTATCAACCTAGTCAAATTTTTTACTATATTAAATACAAATAATGATAATCAGTATTATTCAATAGTTTAGCCAAAAATAATAAAGAATTAATAGTTAGTTAATTTCTTTGACACAATTAACTGATACAAGAATATAGACAGCTATTTTTATGTCAGGTAATAGAGGGGTTCTTGTTTGTATCACAAAATCTTATTTTATGTTTTATAGAAATTCTGGTTGGAACTGATAGGAATCTTCAGAAATTAAGAAACATCGACCCTGACTAGAAAAAGATCTAATCTATGTATATAATTGAGACGAGTTGATAATGATAATGATAATAATAATAATAATAATTCTCTCCCATGGTCACCACCTGGTCGTGGTGGGAGAGCCCAGTAATTTTACTGATCCATAGGGCAATGCAGGCTGGAGCACAAGCTCCTGGTAGGGACACCCATGCCAGTAAGGTCTATGGGGAGAAATGAAGCTAAGAGTGACCACACACCACATTCTGCGGAGATATGTATTATGGTAGTAACCAGATCTAAATGTGATACCGGCTCGGACGTCGCCCGGGTTAACAAGGTCCGCGTTCGTGAGTTAGGCAGAGGCTCACGTTCGAAAAATAGGCCACAGTCTCCCTTGGTTACCGGTGGCGAAAGCAGCACCGGCCCAAGCATGGCTACTGCAATGCCCTCAACAGATGTGAGGAACCAACCCAGCCTTGGTGTTTCTGTGGCAATGCATCCACAGACCACAAAGGCTGGAAAACCACGCCAACGGATGAAATGGACGGTAGAAATGAATGAGTTTATCATCCGTACTTACTACACGATCACAAAACTCGAAACAAACATGACAGCATACAGACAACAACTACACCTTAGATTCACACAACAGTATCCTCATCTCACTGTCACCGAACAAAGGGTTGTTGATCAAAAAAGAACAATTATACACAACAACCTTATTCCACAAACAACACTTGAACTTATCAAACAACAGGTTGCTGATCAAATACATCAACAGACAGAAACATCTAACATTAATGAAGATCATGTAACCTGTCAGGATAATCCAGCAACAAGCATTGATAATAACACACATACAACAATTACCACTAATGATACTACAGACACTTCCTCATCCATCACTGATAACATAGACATGGATTTAGTTAATACGCTCTCACTTATATTTCAGGAAACACTCACTAAATATACAGGCACAGATCCCACACAAAGACCACGAATACCAAAAATCAACACGTCGAAGGAAGTAGGAAAAACACTAAATTATGTAAACACTCACTTACTACCACACTACATTCATTCAATTTCTACACTCTCAGACATTCATACATTAGTTTATGCTGGGGCAGTCACAGTAGTGACACAACATGGACTGAAAGTACAATCACAGACAAATACACAGAAAACACAATTCTATCACAAACCTGCCTGGCAGAGAAGAATAGAAACACAAATAAATGACATTAGACAGCAATTAGGCAGGCTGACACAATACACTAAAAACAACATAACACCTAAATTAAGGAAACAGCTCAAAAACATTTTCAAGAAAATAAAAACACACACAAAACATGAACGTCACAACACACACATTACAGAATACATTGATACACTAAAACAAAAACTTGCTGCCAAAGCACGTAGACTCAAACGATACAAAACATGTACACTACGAAAACAACAAAATAAATTATTTACAAACAATGAAAAACTCTTTTACAGACAAATTAATAACAAAGCAAACACTGATACACAGCACAGTGGCACACCAACAGAAGAAGAACTCACAACATATTGGTCTTCTCTTTGGTCCAGTGCTGTCACGCACAATGCTGAAGCAGGCTGGATCGAGGAGGAGAACAGAAACTTGCACAACATACCAACTATGCCCTGTGTTGAAATAAGCATACATGATTTCCAATACACTGTTAACAGAACACACAACTGGAAGACACCTGGTGTAGACAACATTCACAATTTCTGGTACAAAAAGTTTACATCACTGCACCAGGAACTAGCTAAACACCTAACACACATCATCATCAATCCACAAGACATGCCAAATTTTCTTACTCAGGGCATCACCTACATGAAACCTAAAAACAACAATACCACAGACCCCACACAATACAGACCAATTACATGTCTTCCAACACTCTACAAATTATTGACATCCTGTATTGCAAACAAAATATACAAACATGTTGAAGAACACGACATTCTAACAGAACAACAAAAAGGTTGTCGTAGAAACCACAGGGGATGCAAAGAACAGTTACTCATAGATTCAGTCATTCTACGGCAAGCACACAAACAACACAGAAACATACACATGGCATATATAGACTACAGAAAAGCATTCGACAGTGTTCCACACAGTTGGCTGCTACATATTCTACACATGTACAAAATACATCCATCACTCATTACATTCTTTCAAAACACTATGCAGCACTGGAGAACAACACTACATCTCAGGGTTCATAACACTTCCATACAAACAAACCAAATCTTTATTAGGCGAGGAATTTTTCAAGGAGATTCCTTGAGTCCTCTCTGGTTCTGCCTAGCCTTGAATCCATTATCCAACATGTTAAACAACACACAATATGGCTACAATATCAGGCATGAAAAAACAACACAGTATACACTGTCACATCTCATGTACATGGATGACATAAAACTTTATGCATCCACACAAAAACAACTTCATCAACTCCTACAAATCACACATTCATACACCAAGGACATACAAATGGAATTTGGCCTAGATAAATGCAAAACAGTTCACATAGAAAAAGGAATCCTGAAGAAAGAAGATTTTGCACTTGGAAATGGAGACGTTATTGAATCCATGGAAGAGGGCGAGTTCTACAAGTATTTAGGATTCCAACAGGCCAAACTAACAGAACATGCACAAATAAAGCAAAGATTAATTAAAGAATACCAAAGTAGGTTAAATGCTATTCTCAGAACACAGTTAAATGCAAAACACACAGTTAAAGCAATAAACACATATGTCATCCCAGTACTCACATATTCTTTTGGAGTTATACATTGGACTCACACAGATCTTGAGCAACTCCAAAGGAAAACAAGAACAACACTTACTAAGCATAAACAACATCATCCTACATCCGCCACAGAAAGATTAACCCTTCCACGTAAAGATGGCGGACGTGGCCTGATTGACATAGTTAACCTTCACTACAAACAAATACAGTCACTGCGAGAGTTTTTCTACAAAAAACAAGAAACATCACAATTACATAAAGCAGTAACTCTAGCAGACTCGAATAACACACCATTAAACTTACACTCACATCATATGGACACAACACAACATATAAAAAGCATAGACACCATTAAGCAATCGTGGGCTCGAAAGGCACTCCATGGCAGGCATCCTTATGATCTGGCCCATGATTTTGTTGACAAAACTGCGTCAAACAGCTGGTTAGCTCGGGGATGCCTCTTTGGGGAGACGGAAGGATTCATGATTGCCATACAGGATCAGGTCATAAATACTAAAAACTACAGAAAACACATACTCAAAGATGCAACACTCACAAATGACACATGCAGAAAATGTCACATCATGCCAGAAACTATACAACACATCACCTCTGGTTGCAAGCTCTTGGCACAAACAGATTATTTACACAGACATAATCAAGTAGCAAATATAATACACCAAGAGCTTGCAAAGAAACACAAATTAGTAGACATCCACGAACCATATTACAAATACATTCCACAGACAGTATTGGAAAACAACACGCACAAAATGTACTACGACAGAGCCATAATCACAGATAAAACAATTTACCACAACAGACCAGACATCACACTCATTGACAAACACAATAAAATCACATACATTATAGACATATCCATTCCAAACACTCACAATATACAAAATGCATGCACTGAAAAAATTAGCAAGTACACAGAACTCGCCCAGGAAATAAGGCATCTGTGGAGGATGGATAGGGTGCTTATTGTACCTGTTGTTCTCTCCTCTACAGGTGTCATACCACACACACTACACAAAAGCCTGGGCACATTACAATTGAATAGAAACACATACATCACACTACAGAAGGCCACTATATTGAATACATGTCATATTGTGAGAAAATTCCTGAATACAGACACTGACACTGATACACTTCTTTAATTTCTGTTTTGGTTACTATGCCTTGACTTTGGTCCAGCATAGCACACAGTCACCGGTGTTAACCGAGTATATCTCACTTAACCCAACATAATAATAGTAATAATAATCAGTGCAGAGCCCAAAAGGTTAGGAGTTGAAAGTTGAAATTTGGTACATAGTAAGGGTACATCACAAGAACGCACGCTAAGAAGGGACTTTTCGAAATTCCTCCCCATGGGGAGAGGGACAGGATTAAGTCTTAACACTTCCATCAACGATGGAAATGTTACGTAACAATGAAGTGTTAAGAGAAAGCGAAGTGCAAGACGCAGATGCAGTTTTTTTGAAATCGAACATATTTTTAGACCTATCTAAAAATTCTGTAATTAGTCTGGAAACAGGGAGGACCCAATTCTTACATTCTGTGAAAACGGGTAAGGTTGACTATAACGTAATAATCTTAATATTCGCTAAAACAGTTAGGAGTTAAAAGTTGAAATTTGGTGCACAGTTAGGGTACCAGATATAAGTTCCAATGGAAGTGTTAAGTAACAATGGAGAACAAGAGAAAGCGACGTGTAAGATTTACCGGTCGCTGGAAAAAAAAAAGAAAAAAGAAAAAGAGTAATATGTTGGAACATATTCGATTTTCAAATTTAAACAGATTAGTTCGGTTTTTTTCGACCTTTCTTCTTTAGAACATTCGATGAAAATCGAAGGATATAATCAGAACACATCGTGAAAATCGAACAATATTAGAACATTCGATTTTCAAATTCGACCTTTCTTTAGAAAAACTTAGTTTGTTGATGAAATTACTCTTTTTTTTTGTGACTATAATGTAATCTTCACTATCATTACTTTTGCCCGAGCAACGCCGGGCCTACTTGCTAGTCTATTATAAAAAGAATTATACCAATGTTACAGGTTCACTGTCATGTTCTGCCAGAATGAAAACCTGAAGCAAGGCAGACAACCTCCTTTCTTTTTAAAACAAAAAGTGGAAAGCTCCAACTGAACCAAAGGTGACAGATGATCCGACCCAGTAAATTCACACCCAGCATTATATTTGGTCTTATATCAACTATTACCAGATTCATGTACTATAATAAATCCTAGAAAAGAAATATGAAACTAAAGAAGAATACCAAAAATACCTTGATTTCCATAAAGCATGACAGTTTAGAGATAACCTGTACAATATTATGGCAAAATTTGGCATCTCCAAAATTAATCAATCTACCAAAATGTGCATGAATAATGTGGAATATAAAGTTAGGCAATAGGTTCATTATCTGAAAGTTCCAGCATAAAAACAGGACTAAAACAGGGAAACTCACTGTCACTAATATTGTCTAACTTGGCTCTGGAAAAAGTCATACTGTTAGCAGTGATAGAAGACAGAGGAATAAATGTGAATGATAAGAGATTACAAGAACTAGCATTTGCAGACAACACTGTGATATTAAAAGAAACACAAGAAGATGTTTATAAAATTATAATTACAAAAAAGTGAATACAAAATGCACCAAAGGTAGGCCTTCTGGCAAGTGAAGAAAAGACTAAATGTTTAGCAATCAGTCAAGAAGCTAAACCTAATATTAAAAAACATACAGGAGGGGACATGACATTTAAGAGGGAGAATAATTTTACCTATCTCGAATTGATAGTGACAAAAATGGATCTGAAGATGACATCCATGTCTAGATCAAGAAAGCCAACAATTTTATATGAAAATTTGTATTTGTAAACCAATTTGTAAACCAGATTTTCAAGTCAAAGTCTTGTTAATTAAATTAAGAATATATATAATGTGATAAGACCTATCCTATTTATGGCAATGAGACACGGATGATAAAAAAGAAATTAAATATATTTGAAAATAGTATACTATGAAAAACTTTTGGCCCAGTATTTGATATAGAAATGACAAATGGAGAAGACAATTATGAATTAAAATAAATTAAAAATTTTTAAACGTGTAAGTTCAAGTTAGTAATTTCAAAATGGAAAGAATTCAAGAATATAAAATAATCAACTAATGACATGAGTACAAGAAGAATAAAATTTTTGATTGAATTATGAGAAATTTCTCTATTTAAAAAGAGATATTTAAGTTTAAAAAATACTAAGACACATTAGCAAAAAATTAAAATTGCATGTGACACCATCTGTTATGAGATTTTATTAAAAATAATTTTTATATACTGTACATCTTGGCAGATCAGACGACCTTCAGATAAGACGAGGTATAAATTTTCATTAAAGTTTTATAGTTTTAGCATATATCTGTCCTATAAGATGACCCCCAAACTATCAACAGCTTATGAATTTAGTTTAGATCAGCGATCATCATCTGAATAATAATACTGTATAGCATATACGAAATTATGTCCTATTTGTAATTTTTCGAATGAACAAATTTTATTTTCTTGCATCTGGCAACACTGCCTTGCGATTGTTGCAAACATTCGCACTAATTCAGCATTTGGGTAATGACCTTGACTATTCACAAAAACGTCGTATGGGCTATTCTATTTCGTGCACATACCCTACTCTCTACTAGTAAATAATTACAGTTTGTCCGTTTTTTTAGAATGGTTTTAATTTATATAAATTTCAATCTAATTTTTTTTGTATCTGTCCTATAAGACGACCCTGGATTTTGTGGGCCTTTTTTTATGATTCAACTCTCGTCTTATCTGCCGAGATATACAGTAATTAATTATTAGTCAAAATGTCAAAAGGTTTAATTTTGAATAGAAGAGAGATTCTAAAAAATTGTAAATGCCAATAATAAGTAAAATTTTCATTGTCTGATCTCACTTGAGATATGGCCCACCCCTTGACCTTCAACTGCAAAATTTAATAGCATCCCATATATAGAAATAAAGTTTCAAAATTTTTAATTCATCCAGTCCTGAAATATACTGAAAAATAACTGCCCACACATAAAAAATTTTGTAAGGGTTTTTTACATTTTTAAGCTCCTGTATGTCAAAATGTCAAGGAAAGAATTAGTTCTATAATTATCTAAAACAAATTAAAAGGAAAACTTTTACTAAGAATTGTTAACGAAATACAGGTAAAAAAGTCATTATAATACCTCATATGTAATAGTTGCTAGATTTTTCTGATGTTTCATATGTTTTTTTTCTTGCAAGGTTTTTAACAATGAATATACCTAAAAGTACAAAAATTACATATTAGATTGAAAAGTAATTAAATATATGACAATATTCTACTTACTAAATGTGATACTTTAAGCCAGGGATGGGCAACCTTTTTCTACGTAAGGGCCGCATTTCAAAACTTTTAAATTGACGCGGGCTGCACACAAGAGAAAAGAGGGGGGAACTGTCGGTAAATCACAATTCTTTATTCATATAATTATAAATTAGCATATGTATACTTAATATAGCTTCTGGCACTGATTTAAACGTAATATATCGGAAATATTTAGCCAAATATCAGTCACCACTAGTCTTAAATTATTTTCCATGTGTCATTTGCTGGTTTCTTGTTTTAATTTTTACTAAATTCATTACGAAAAAACTTTTCACAAATATAAGTTGTAGAAAATAACGTTTGAATTTTTGTTGAATATCTCATTAAGCTGGGAAATTGATATATTTATTCACATTTTATGCCACGCGAGCTGCAAAAATATTATTGCGGGCCGCATGTGGCCCGAGGGCCGTGGGTTGCCCATCCCTGCTTTAGACCAAATAAAAATAAAATGTCTTAAGGATATATTTTAATGTATTAATGAAGATACATTTTAAGATTGTTTTATTATTTATAACATATAACTGATGTACACAATATATCATTTTTTACCTAATATTTTAAATACATGATTATCCAAGTATTGTGGACTAATGCTATCTTAGTTAAGGCAAATGGCCATGGCCTTTTGGATTAAAAATTACAAATATATGTTATTTTTGTATATGTTATACTTTTAAATTATAAAAAGTAAAATAATATCAATAAAATTTAAGTATAAAGATTAATGAAAATTGGTTAAAAATATTATAAAGAAGTATAAATAAGTTAATTTTAAATGGAAGAAAAAATTATGTATTAACATGTAAATTAAAAGAGCGATAGAAAAAGTAAAACGCGAAAATTCAGTGAAAAATGTAATAATATAAATTTTATGTAAAAAGTATAACATACATTGGTGTGCAAAACTTAAGCAACAATTGTTTTATTGTTGTAACTCTGCAAGAAATCACCTGGGAGACATGAAATTCAGAATATAGATGCAGTATTTTGTACTTAAAGGATGAAGAAAGTATAATAGCACAAAAGTGAATAAAACGCATACAGTATGGAATCAAAGCTACCTTCTTATTGTAGTCTTGCACTGCATGTGCTGACTGCACATGTTTTGCATGGCCTCAAATCACCTGTGATGTCATTTTCCTGCATACGAATCACCTTTCTATTGAATTGGGTGTTCATTGTACTGTCGTAACAAGCCCTTTTCTACACTTTCATGGCTGTCTGCTTAAAAATTATATCATTGCTTAAGTTTTGCACACCAGTGTATATAAATATATTTAAAAAAATATTTTATTATATAAAAAGTTTTAAAAAACAAAATAAAGAATTTTTAAATATGAAAATGAGATTAAGAGAAACCTGGTGAAAACCAACATCACCAGTGAAGGCTAGGTGCCATTCAGTGCACTAAGTAGAAAAATTTTAAATATACAAAAAGATAAATGCTTATAAATAACAAAAAGTTGGAATAAAATATACTCCAAAACAACCAGAGTGCTGATATATGATGATAAGATATGAACATAATATATACACTAAGACTGAACTGTTTACTAAACATTACATGGTTGCTAAATGCACTTGAATACTGCCCTCCAGGCATGCAACATAGGAGCCATGTCCCTGTGTTGATAGTCACTCCTCTAGAAATATTCTTGAATATACAAGCTATTTCTAAAGGCAGTGAAGATAATGAAGCATAGCTACCAAAAAGAACAAACAATTATGTTTTCAAAATAGAAAAAAATGTTTTTAATATGGAAGTAGTCAAAACAATGGAAAAATTCAAAAATAATGAGAGAGTATCAAAAAAGTGTTTGTGCCTTGTTTGGCTTGTATGAAAGAAAACCCACTTAAGAGGGAAATGTTGAAATTTCTGAAATGCATCTGGGTGAAATAAAGTTGTTGATTGGCTAGTATTTTTGGACTCTGTGGATATGATAATTCCTAGAAAATAATGGTGTTTGTAACCAATTACATATTGAGAAAATATTAATAGTAATGTTAAAGTATAAGAAGTTAGAAAATCATAAAAAATATGTTAGATAGATGTTTATAAAAATTGATGGTAGTAATGTCTTCAATTTTTATATTGTGCATGCTCACTAATCTGAACCAATTTTGTTCATTTTGCCATTAAATGTTCCAGTAAAAAAACAGAGAATTATTATATAACATATATATATACACCAAATATAATATAGTGGGTGATCAGTAACAAACAGTTTGAACTGTGAACAAATCAGACAATGAACACTTTCATGAAAGATTTTTATGTTCGAACAACAAACACATGTTCAGATAATGAACACCTTACAGAACAAAACACAAGAAGAAGCAATGTAAAGTAATGAATACTGATTGGTCTTTCCTTGTCTCCAGGTGACAATTCGAAATCTTTCGAAGCACGGGCAACATGGACATTGATGCTCAACTCAATACGAATTATTATTCCTCTGAACTTTGAAACTCTTCCTTGTAATTCCAGCCTTTCATTTACTTTTCCTGACAAAGAATTTTTTTATAGTCTTTGCAAGACTGTCGGACACTTGTTAAGTTTTGTGTCAGTTTTTATTTTTGAAAGGTGAGAGTTTAACTGTCCCATCAGATATTCGTTGATATTTTAACACCAAATTTCAAATTCTGTCTGGGCCTCACATTTACATAATTTTTTATGCACTAGTTGATTTCTATTCTCTGAATTTTGTAAGTAGTTTTCTGAACTTTTTATTTAAAAAAGAAACTGATATTATGAAGTCTAAAAAGAATGGAGTGTCAAGAACTGTGCTCATCATAGAAACCAAGCAAGAGATAATAACCAAGGTAGAGAGTGGACAGAAGATGTCAGATGTTACTAGAGTGTATGGCTTAAACAGGTCTACAGTAGGCACCAGTGGCGTGCCGTGACATTTGATGACAGGGAAGCTGTGTTTCTGTAAGAAGCTGGCTTCCAGGGGCAATCAGTTAATTGCGCGTCACTGATGGTCTAGGGCAGTGGTTCTTAACCTTTTTATACTCGCGGCCCACCAAATATTTCATAATTTTTTTGTGACCCCCATTTTTTAATAATAATTTATATTTGATAATTTGATAATTTATCTATAATAAATTGATTTTTTTATTATTGCTTTATTTTTATGTAATAAATGTAAATCATAACTTTATTATTTCATTATCTATTTAAATAACATTCAAACTTCACAATTAAACATGAAAACTCATTTATTTTTAACAGAAAATAAAATAAGAAACATGTCAATAAATCGATCCAATGTCGATGCTAAAACTAAACTAAAACTAAAACGCCCACTTGTGGTAAGGATTTTGCATATCTTTTGCAAAAATATTTAAATTTTCAAAGCCTGCTATTTTTCCTAATTATTTTTAAAATTCCAAGCATTAATAGTTTCTTAAAATTGCTTTGGAATAAAAGAAGTAAATACTGCGGTGTAAGTAGCATATTTACATTTATTTCTTCTATACTAACAAAGTTGTATGTAGGAAGAAATACAAAATAAATAAATAAAAACTAAATAGGAAAACTTTATCTTTCTTATTTCACTTTTCAATACGATATTCGGATTATACATCAATTTTCTTTTTATTATATTCTGAAGGAAATTTTGCATAATTTGGCGGCCCCCGGCAAACTTCTTATGGACCCCCAGGGGCCGCGGCTCCCCTGTTAAGAATCACTGGTCTAGGGTCCATTCGTATTCATTTGTTCGATAAGCCAGTAAAAACTGTAGACTTCTCTAAATGTATTTTTAATATCACAATTACATTCTGAATCGCTAGCCACGATATAAGGGCTAAAATTAAAAATAAATTATAAAAACTTACTTGGTGAAATAAAATGTGCGGTGGATATACATACCTGGTACAATGCATTGTTTGATTGTATTAATATACTTTTAAAGAAAATTATAATTAAAATATAGCTTTGTAAAGAAACGTACATAAAAATAACATAAAATATTCTTTACTTTTTAAATCTTAAAACAATCCACTTAGTCAAATATCTTGATACGAGTAGCTAATGGATGGAACTAGTGACGGTCCAGGTAGGTGTGTAGTGAGTGTGTGCGTGCCAAATCCCGAGGGTGCCGATACCGGTCAATGTCAAATGCCTCTTTTGTCGCATCACTAGTATATCTCAAAGGACGCCACAGGGCTGTTGTAAATTTTAAACGTTTCTCACCGTAGCTGTAAAAATCTAACTATGTTAAACTTAATAGTCATTCGTTTTCTAACTAATTCGTTTTAATACCAGGTGTACACGGAAATCAGTTTCCCACTGTACTGAGCGAGTGATTGGTTCTGTTAAGCTTTTGTTGAAGTAAAATTCTGGCTCTTTCAACAGGATTTTATTTATGTCCCCATTCCCTAATCTCTTAATTATTTAGTCACTTCTTAAGTAGAAATAAGTCGAAACCAGTTACTTTGTACCTAAATATCTGTAGTCTTGGGAAAACAGTGGAAAGACAAATTTTTATGACAACGGATATATAAATCGTAAATTTAAGGAAAATAAATTCTAGAGCTTTTTTTTGTACCATGTGTACTGATATTGTAATTGTATGTATGTACGTCTCATTCATTAAATTTGGTTGTAAATGATGCTGCCAAAGTAACAGTTAATTTTTAACACTGTACTAGAATTGTACACGTTTTTTCTGCATCCCCTTACAGATGGGACATACTAAATCGTAATATCACCGGTTTAACATCGAAATCCGTAAGTAATATAAGATGGGAGAGCGGAATAAACGCAGAATAAATATATCAAATATTTTAATGGAGTTTTTTTAAACTCCTGTCAACTATACAGAACTATCATAAAAACGTGCCAGTAAACTCCTATCGGTTGGGTTGTTATAAATCTAGTCTAGGGTGGGCAACCCTTTTTATAACATGGGCCAGAATAAATTTTACGTTTTTTTCCGCGCTGTAGTAGTTAATTGACACCTTCTTGTGACTCGTAATTTTTTTAGTCTGCAAATATGAAATAAATAAATAAAAAGTTAATTACTACATTTATTTCTCTTATCGTTTTCGAAAATTACAAAGAATTGGAAAAATAACTAATTAATAGTTATTTTTCCAATTTAATAATCTATTAAAGATCTCGTGGGCTGGATAGAAACTTTTCGCCAGCTGTAGCTGGCCCGCAAGTTGCCCGCCGTTGATCTAGTCTGCTTATGATTCACATAATCGGGCGAGGGTGGCCGAATATCTAGCAGGCGGCTAACAGCCCACAACTGCTCCAGGATATAAAGTCGCGTACTCTTTATGCGTGTATTGCTTCTACCAGCTAAACCGCGACATTGGTGCTCTGTAAAGCGCATGCGCCAATGCCTATAATCTGGCTGCTTGGAAGTTGACAGGCAGGCGGCTAACAGCTCAGAACCGGTCCGGGTTATAAAGTTGGACTCCGTACGCGTGTGTTGCTTCTACCAGCTAAACTGGGTGAGGTTGGTGCTCTGTAAACCGCATGTGCTAATGCCTATATAATCTGGCTGATTAGAAACTGACCCAGTTTCGACATTCCTTCTGCCACCGAATTATTCGAATATACAATAGCAATCTTATCGTTTTTTTTTCACATGTAGTATAGAAATTTGTAAAAGATACATAATGCAGTTATAATAAAATATTCATTTTATTATAACTGCATTATGTATCTTAGTACGTTAAAATATGAAAATTTATATTTTATAAAATACAAGGGAAGGTCATTGGAAGGTGGAATCGGCGCTTCCATCGCTTCCAATGATGGCACGCCACTGGTAGGCACAATCTTAGCAAAGAAAGATATAATCAAGAAATCTCAAGCAGCTAAAGAAGTAACAAAATCACATCTGAGAAACAAAGATGTGCCATCCATGGAAAAATAGAGAGATTGCTTTTAGTTTGGATAAAAAAAAAAAGGAAATGAAGAGATGTAATTAGTATGACTATCATCTAAGAGAAAGCTAGAGAAATTTTTGAAGCACATGCTGAACTGTACCCACATCACAAGAGACAAGAAAAATATTCCTGGGCATATTTTTCTCTCATGAAAGACCAATTGACGATAGTTTTGGGAGCTAATGCTAGTGGTGATATGAAGCTTATGCTGCTTCTTGTCTATCACTCTGAGAACCCTAGAGAATTCAAAAAAAATTCCATAATTAAAGAGAGACTGCCAGTGATGTGAAGATCAAATAAAAGGCATGGGTCATGCAGGCTCTTCAAAGAATGGTTATTTGAAGTTTGTGCTCCAAGCATCAAGGATTACCTTCAGACCAATGAATTGCCATTGAAAGCACTATTGCTATTGACAATGTACCAGGATACCCATAAAACCTTGAAGATAATTTGCTGGAAGACTTTCCCTGGCTGATAGTTCAGTTTCTGCCTCCAAATACCACTTTGTTGATTCAGCCAATGAATTAGGATGTTATTGCAAATTTCAAGAAATTGTGCAGTCGGTGTTTTGAAGCATATTAGTTCTCCTCAATGATGACATTAAAAACATTTTGTTAAGAAAAATTTGATATTCTTGGAGCTATCCAGTTCACTCAAAAGGCATGGGGAAAAGTCACTCAACAACAATTGAATTCTGCTTGGTGAAAGCTGTATCCCTTCTGCATTCAGGGAAATGAAGATAATATCCCTAAAATTATGGATGAAATTGTGACAACTGCTAGAGATCTCAAATTGGAGGTGAATGAAGATGACATTGAAGAGCTCATAATGAAACCTGAAACTGATCTGACGACAGACGAACTCCAAGAACTCTTGAATGAAGAGCATCAAGAAATTCAGCAAGATGTGTTTTATTCTGAAAAAGAGGAGGATGAAAGAGGACCAATGCTGACATCTGCTATTAAAGATCTTTTGAAGTGGGAGGATGTCAGAACAATGGTCTTAGAATAGCACCCAAACCAGGTTGAGGTTAATAGGCTTTTGGATCTCTACAACAAGAATGCTATTAATTACTTCCAAAAAATCCTGAAGAAAGAAAAGTAATTGACATTGGACAGATTCTTTACTGCCCCACAAATAGAAAAAAAATGACTGATAAAAATGCAAGACTGTGTATGTATTATTATCATTATTACATATAAACAAATGTAGTAAGAAAGTATATGTAATTTTTAATTTATTTTTTGGGATCTCCATAACAAATTAATCAAATTCTTATAAAAATCTACGTTAAATCAATAATTGGTTAACAATCAATTTGGGTAGCAAACATGGTCTTGGAATGGATTAGGTTCGTAACTGATCACCCACTGTATATGTATTTGTCTGTAGTACTTTCTATCTCTTTTTCTTTATGCATAATCCTGCAAACCTGAACAACCCTGTACAATAATTAGTTCAGATCAGCAAGAGTGCATATGACATATTTTGTAAAAATTATATATTATATATATGCTGCTTACCTCATAATTACTTAATATTGCAGATCTTTCTTTAATTCTATAAAAATAAGATTTCACAAACTTTAAATACAAAAGAAATTTTTGAAAGTATAAAATACATACTATAAATAGTAGAAAATGTGTATATATTATACAAGGGGCAGTCAAAAACTTTCCGGAATTTACCTACAGTTAGAAAATGCAATATAAGATAAGGTTATGCATTGGTGTGGCGGGAAGCTCAGCATGTCTATTCGCAGTGTGATAATGCTCGTGCAAATTTAGACTTACATAGTTGTTACTATATAGCGTCTTTGTTGGGCTTGACTGCTTATCATTTAGCGCAATGTCCCAGTTTGAGCAGAGTGCAAACATCAAGTTCATGTGCAAATTGAGGAAGAGGCCTGACAAGTGTCGTGGACAATGGTTTCTCCATCTTGACAATGCACCGAGTCACACTTCTCTTGTTGTGCAGTAATTCCTCACCGACAAAAGCATTCCTGTCATCACCCAATCACCTTACTCTCCAGATCTTGCTCCCAGTGACTTTTGGCTGTTCCCTACTCTCAAAATGGGCCTCAAAGGGATGCATTTTGCAAGCAGGGAAGACATCATATCAAATATGATGGCCCGACTCCGGAAGATTCCAAAGGAAGCATTCCACAACTGCTTTCAACAATGGCAAGATCGATGAAACAAGTGTGTCTGTGCGAGAGGGGCCTGGTTTAAAGGTGATTAAGTCTGCATTGCCATATCTCGTGCCACTACAGCGCAGGATCACAATTCCGGTAACTTTTTGACTGTCCCTCATAATAAATAAATGCTAGAAATAATTATCTGCATTAAATTTCATTGGAAGAAAATTTGTAGTGAAGGTAAATTTGAGACAATGAAGCATTTGAGTGTTTTCTTGTCTTGAATTTTGATTGTCAGATATTAGAAAATCATTGTAAATTATTGATTAAAAAGATATTACAAGATAAAACTGATACTTAATTAGATATTTTATACATATTAATACAGGATTCCATTTTACAGACTAAGTGAAGTCATATAACAACATTAAAATCTAAAAATTATTCTATAACTATTTACAACAAATTAAAAAAATGTATTTAAAATAAATATGACATTTTTTTCTCATATACTGTACCAATAATCAAAAGAAGTTGCATATATAACATTATCATATTATATATGAAACTTCAAGATAATTTAACTACATTTTCTCACAATGTTTGTTTTATAAAATTCTTTTAAAGATATTATTTATCATTTGAAAGCTGTAGATTTAGAATGTGATAATAAAAATAGACTAAACATAATAGTTATGATATTACAACTTCTAAGTTTTAAATTTATCTATTCAATCTGGTTTTCTTAAAAAATTAAATCATCATGATATGTTCAATGCAAAAAGGAAATTTCATTAAAAATCAATGATATGTATCATGCAGAAAATTGAAAATGTGTTGTTTTAAACTTAGAAATAATAATTTACATTCATTTGCAGTTAGCTTACTTGTGCCAATAAGCATATTTTATTTAATAGTAATTATGATAAGCATTTTGATGCTTTGTGCAAATAAAACATAACTACAAGATGAAGAGGCTTATTATCTGTAGGACAGTATTTCAGGCATCATAGTCTATATAAAGATTTATCAATCAATGTAATACCAATTTTTGGTTTGTAACCATAACCCTGTTATGGCTTTTAATAAAATTATGTTTTGCATTTAATAGATGATAAAGAATAACTTTCCAAGTGGAGAAAGACAGTTTAATCAGAAAAATTTCAAGAAATTATACTGTAAATATTCCTAATTATAATTATGTTCAATCTATTATTGATTATACGTTTTAAAGCAGCCTTCAGATGGTAAATAATTTTTCAAAATTTCCTAAAACAAAAATTATGAAAGAATAAATCTAATTAAATTACATTTGTATCTTGTAATATCCTGTATGTTAAGAGAATTGCTAAGTCATTTGAAACGTTTCATGTTATTGAATGCTTCAGAATTAATCATTCTAGTTATTTTTGTAATGAAACTGTTGTGATTTAACTATTACTAAGTTTGTGTTTCATGGTTTAAGTATTATTAATGACAAAAATCTGGTCTTGCTTTAATAAATTATCCTTAAACTGACAAATTTTTCAATAAATTATTTCCACATACAGTAGTTTGTTCTATTACGTTTTCTGATGCCAAATAGTTTCATTTATTACTTTAATAATCCACGGTATTTTCACAACTGTGGAAATATTCCATAATAGTTCCATTTATTATTAAAATAATAAATGGAACTATATTCTATTCTATCATGTCATTCTCTTTCAGACTTTTTTTTAATAATTTAAAAGGTAAAAGATCTGAACGTGAAGAAAAAATACAATAATTAAAATTATAGAAAACTTCAGTTTTGAAAACATGAAAATAAATAAAGTTGTTTTTCTGTTACTGAATAAACAAACTACATGGCGTGTTTTTTAAGTACCATTTTAAAATAGGACTGCTGCAGTGCTACGGTTGGTGTTCCACGAATGTGAACTGAGTACTTACATCTGTTGGCTAGCCACAGAAACAATTACAAAAGCATTCGTTTGTTTTACGTTTGTTTGTATGTGTTTAAAATGCCTCAGACAATTGAAAATCTTGCCGATTGTGAAGTATGCACAGTGATTCGTTTTTTTAATGCAAAAGATGTGAAAGTGGCTGACATTCATCAGCAGATTAGTGAGGTGTATGGAAAAAACATTATGAGCAATGGAATGGTAAGAAAATGGGTTAGAGCATTTATGAGCCGTACTAATGTCCGTGACAAGAACCGTAGTGAGCGACCGTCAGTCGTTACCAAAGACTTGATGCAGAAAGTTGATGCAAAAGTTCGAGAAAACAGATGCATTACGATTTTGTCATCCAAAACAAAAAGCATGGAAAGCTCAGTAAGGGAATTCTTTTGCTTCATGACAATGCCCGTCCACACGTGACTCAACGAACCTGAGATCTTATTACATCGTATGGCTGGGAACAACGTGACCACCCTACATATAGCCCTGATCTAGTGACTAGTGACTACCACTTGTTCCTCCACTTGAAAAGGCATCTAGGCAGTCAGCGCTACAGCGATGAAATCAAAACGCCATGTTGCCGTGGTTGGCAAATCAGGCGGCAGGTTTCCACGAGGATGGAATTCAGAAGCCAGTTGTACGATACGAAAAGTACCTTTATATTGGAGGAAATTATGTTGAAAAGTAGATTAAGGTACAGGCTTTCATGTAAAAAGAAAATTATTTAAAAAATTACAGTTGTGTTTTTTTAATAACAAAACGGTACTTACTTAAAAAACACGCCTCGTATATATGAACATTTTATTAAAGAATATGCCAATTTATAGATAATTTATGAGAAAGATATAGATAATTTATGAGAAAGATATAGAAAATGAAAAACATAGATGTTATATGTAACAAAACTTTAAAATGCCCAACTAATAAAAGCATAAATACATTTATATTTCTTCTCCTCATAATTTACAGAAATCAATAGCTGAAAGTGAAACATTTAGTGGAATAAAATATAATTATTACTTTTAACAATTAAATATTGGCAAATTAATAATTTATGAATTAAATTATTTAGTGCATGTTAATAACTTATAAATATGTACTTATATCATATGTAACTTATTATAGCTTTACAGTTATGTTATGTATACAGTATGTATGCATAAGTTACAATTGAAGTTGTTTGTATGTGTGAAATAAACTGTTTTGTGTTACTTCAACCCTATTCATTCATTTTTTATTTCCATTTTCAGTCATATAATCAATATAGTGTCTTTCTACAAGTATTACACATTCATAATACTTATATAAGAGAAAATTTTGTCACACTTTCATCCAAGAATCGCATTTTCATTTTTTTCTAATCCGAAATAATCTCAAGTCGACTATTTCTCTAGCAAAATTCAAAAGCAATTTCAAATTATTTTATTAATTTAAAATAATCAATTTCAATTATGATACACGTGGTTTTGAAAATTACGTGTTATATTGCACGTGGTAAAATTCACTTTAAATAAATTACGTATTTTACTTTTATTTTATAATAAATTTTCTATCGTGTCTATAAAAGGTAAATAATATTTCCTGTTATTGCCATCAATGCTAGAAATAATAACCACATAACTACTTACACTTCCATCTGGAAAGTTTTCTGTGAAGTTATCAGAATATTTACTAGAGGGCACTGACGCACTTCCGGCAACAATTGATCACGTGGTTGAAAGTGGAAATGCCGAATGAATGAATAGCGTTGAAATAACAGAAAACTCTTTAAGTTTATTTCATACTCCAGATAAACTACTTAAAATTTTTAAATTATACTTGCTGCAAGAAAAAATTTCAATTTTACTATGATGGATGATTTAGGTAAGTTTCATTTTTTTCTTATACTACTACACGTGGCATAAAAAATATGAGAACATGTTTTTAATAGTAATTTATATAAAATATTATTTAATATATATAAATTTTGTATATTTCTTATTGATAGGTAATACTGTATGAATTTTAATAGACGTATACGCAAATATTCTGTATATATTCATAATATAAACTAATTGGAAAACCTGTTGAAGGAAAATCTGCACGATGTTTTTTCTAAATATTAAATTCGTCCTTAAGTTTTGGTAATTTTAGCTTTAATTTGGATCATTTAACACCTTTCTTAGTTATATAAAGGATTATTTTACAATTTTATAGTAGCCTACCGTATTTATGTACAGAATAATACATTAGTTCGAAAGATGTTCATATATATATAATATTTTATATACAATATGTACAGTTTATGTACACATACACGCTTTTTATGCAAAGTTTTGCAAATTTTTAAAGCGCGCCGTATATAATTTTAGTAAAATAAAATTTTTCTGCTATTTTTATTTTATAATATGTATTAACGTTATCTAATTGTTTAAAATAAATAGGATTATTAAGGATACACATACGTGTATACGTTTCTTTAATATACTGATTTATTGTAAGCAGCCAGATGAAATTGTTAAATAACAAGCTTTGGTTACACTTTTAAACTGCACGATAAGTTCAATTAATTATACTTTTGCAGAATTACATTGTTTAATTCTGCTTAGAAAATTAATATGAATATTTATTAATTTAGTTCCGGTAATGTCTTTCCTTAAATATCAAAAGCCAACACTCTCTTCACATCAATTGGCAAGAAAGTTTAAATATACACGAAAATTTTAATCGCGAAACCCTTCTAGCCTTGCTATTTCCATGTACTTTGGCAACTTTACAAGGTTTGTCGTATTTACAAGTAGCTGTCTGAGAGGTCTTGTTTGTTCTTTCTATCTATAACTACTATAGTATTACAAAATAATAGTATTAATTGAATTCTTTTATAAATGATATAATTTGAGAATTATTTGTGAATCGTATCCCAATTACATATATCGTTGAAGAGAATCAAGACCTTTTGTAGCCACTGGATGATTTATTACGCTTCGTAATATGCCAATAAAAGATAAATATTAAAATTCTAATAAAAACTAGTTACATTTAAAGGAAACTTTCAGTCATATAATCTCTTTTTAGTCTAATTTCGAATACTTAACTAAAAACTGAAGAAAGATTTCAAATGTTTGGAACATGTTTAAGGTAATTTACAATTTAAATTTTAAAAAATAGTTATGAAAAAATAATAATAAAGTAATACATTATATAGAGAAAGAATGACTATGCATGATATCATCGAAAAGTGTAGCTGCATCACTCTTGTAACTCTATTTTGTAATAGTATTTTTAAATTAAAACTAAATGAAAGTGAAGATTATTTCAACTGTCATATTAATAAATAATGCAAATCGGTTGAACAATAGCCAAAGCAACGTTCGTTATATCTTTAAATAAAGCTTCTACAAAAAGTTTTAAACTCTTATGTAATAACGGTGTAAATGAGCCAAATTAAAAGAGTTAAATATATTTTAATTCTGTTTGGAATAGAGGAATAATATTAGTGTAAAGGATCATGTAATTTCTCTATAAAAGTTGTATTTTTGTAAAAAAATGCGATAAGTTAATATATTTTTATAACCATAAATTACCAGGTTATTGTTATTATTTTTAAAAGTCGTACAAGATGCATATGAAACCTTGCCAAAATTTAAATTTGTTTTTACATGTTTTATAATCTAAATTTCTTTATATCTATTGCAAAAGCGATGTTCTTCTATGTATATTATTTCAATTTATAGTTATTTCTCTCAAAATTCTGCTCCAGGTGTTTGAGATTAATTTCAATATATTTTTTATTCGATTTGATTCATTTATGTTATACTAATTGATATTGAGATAAGTATAGTGTTATTTCGCTAAATCGGCTATTCTCTTTTTGAACTAAAACATTATTAATTTTTATAAATAGAGCAATATAGAGTGGTTCATTGTAATCAATTCACTGGAATTATTTTTCTAGAGCAGCTACTAACTACTTAATGTTGGATATCCATGGACTTTGATCACAACGCTACCTCAATGTCCAGATTTCTGGTTTTAAACTTACGACAACTCTAGATTTTGTAGTTCATTATTTGAAGAAAAAGAATGATTTAATTAAATAATGAGTTTTCTAATGATTTTTAAAGTTTTTTTTAATGAACTTTATAGATATCCATAGCCACATGGTTTGGCGTGGTTTGGTGGTCACGTAAAAGTTTAAATGTTCATAATTTCTGATAAGTAGTGTACATTTTTCAGAAAAAAAATGCTTCAGATAAAAGTGTGTCATCATGTAGAGATATAATATTCAATAAAAACTGGGGGTTCCCATTTGAGAAGATGAAGCTGACCTTGTTTTACACCGATTGTAACACCATCAAAACCCACTTTGTGGCTCCTTAAAATCTAATATTTTTGGTTTAAAGAAACTTTTTGTAGGATTTGTATTTTAGGAATTATTTTAATGGATTGATTGAAATGAACATTCCTGTATATACTGTATATTTAGAGAGAGAGAGAGAGAGTTTAATTATATAATTTTTTGTTTGAGATCCAAAGCTAGGCATTTTTGTTAAAGGTAATTCAAATAATAGCCGAAAATAAAGCATACATGAATTTATTGTTTAAACTCGTAATTATAATTATTTGCTTTTGGTCTTGTATTATAATAAATCTTCGTAATAGCTATATGTAATTTGCTATAAATTTTAAAGACTTATCGCACCACAGTTTTCAATTGGAAAGCTCACTGAGATTTTATTAAAGCTTTCCAATTGAAAACTGTGGTGCGATAAGTCTTTAAAATTTATAGCAAATTACATATAGCTATTAAGAAGATTTGCTACTGTTTATAATGAAATTTATTTTACAAATGATAAACAAGGGAATGAATTAATGCAAACTTTATAGCAATCATTTAATAATAATTCACAAGAATTTTCGAAAAAACAGAATTTAAAAATATATTGAATATATTAAATAACTGCATGTATACTACTATATGCAGAAACTTGAGAAATGGTGAGTAGCGTCTACGTTTTCAATCCTTTTAGTACATTTTTATTTCACAACTATTTTACATCCAAAATTTATAAGAAATGTCTGTTTCCTTTACTCGTCTTGATTATTATTTTGATGAATTTTTTATATTATTCTATATTTATCGTGAAAATAAACTGATTAGTTTAACAAGATTTAATCTGAGATTCGATTTTCAAAACTCGAAAATCTTTATGGGATTTATTAGATTAATTATCAACCCCCCATATTTCTCTAAAGGAAATTATTTAAGTCTGTCTTAAGACATTTTCGTTTTGATTTTTAATTCTTATTTTTTGTGTTTTCGAATAGAAATATAAATTTTTTTCGTTGAAGATTTAAGAATTTTGATCATTTTGTGTATGACATAACTTCAAAAAGATTTTGATAGTCTTTAGATGAAATCTTTACATTATATATATACTGTATATATTCTCAAAGTATATTTGAGGCATTAGAAAAGGTTAAGTTAATTTATATTTATTTAAATAATCAGTATGCGCTAATTTTATTCAGATTCAGTTTAATTGAACATGATACTTTTATTTGTGTAAAGTTTGTTTTGATCAATTTTGTTATAATCCTTTTCTTGAATCATGCTTGTAATTTACTTTATGCTAAAGTGAAATTTTCCATAAACAGAGACTGCATAACAATTATTTTGTATTTTATTTCTCTGTGGTTCCACTCTACAAAATGCATTTCGGACTCTAAGTCTCTCATCAATTGCACAAAGGCATTTTACAATTAATTTTTTCCTCTTGAATTTTCCTCGCTTTTCTTACCGAGAGCGAGGAAAATTTATTGTAAGATGACCAAAGGAGAGGGGTAAAATTCATTGATAGGTGTAACCGTGCAGCTGATGTACTGTATTTTGTTATAGAACTCTATAACAAAAGGAGATTGTCACTACAGAAAAATAAGGTACTGTACTTCGGCAAAATAATTGTGATGTCGATTTTTTTTTTTAAGAAAATTCCCCTTAATACACTTTTCTCGTAACATGAACTAGGTTTTTGTTTCGTTCATATAATACTAACTGTAAGATTGAAAGTGCTGGTAAATTTTGGATTAATTTTCTATCTGGACAAACTTCTTAAAGCTAAAGGAATTATTGGATCAAAATGCAAAATAAATAAAATAATTTATAAAAAAAACATTTATTTGACTAACATTTCAATTTTTGTTTTAGCATTTTAAAATGAATAATAAGAAAATCTCTTATAATTTGATTAGTCTTTTATTGTTTATATTTTGCATGAACTGAATCATTTATTCAATTAAAAAATTTAATTATAAGAATTTATTTTCATAAATTTTAAATAATCATTTATTATCCGTAATTTAAACATTTGAAAAAGTTCTTATAAGTGTTACAACTTGACATATTTGAATAGATATTACGGTATGATAAACAACATTTTCTTTTATTTATTCTATAAGTTATATCAATAGAAACAATTTTCTTCAATTAAAGTATTTTTCTTTCTAGAACTTAATTTTATATTTTAAATAAATTTTTTAATGTTAATTTTCATAATCTTTTTATACTTTATATTGATCCAATTGTTACTTTGACATTTCTGTATTTAGTGTTTTTATTAGAAACAAATTTCGATTACTTTTTATTCTTAAATTTGGTATTAATATTTTTTTATATTAAAAGTACTAATATTTATGATATTTACGACGAATTTTTCGAAAGTAACGTTATTTTTTCATAAATTATCTTCGGTTCAATAATACTATAATAAATTTTCTATTCTTTCTCGTAGTTTAATATTGTGACAGTTGAAATGTTGGAATTTAGGCGTTTAGGTTCATTATCTTATTGTTTTTGTACTACTACTGATTTTTTAGAATAAACTCTCCTCTATGTGTCAAGTGGATTGATGAGATATGAGTCAGCGGTTAAAAAAAGACGAAGGTTAGTCGCTCCGAAAGATACCATAACAGTATTTGAGAATAAGTTTCTTATAATAATTTCATGTAAAATATAATATAAAGGATTATCAAATTGGTTAAATTTTCATTAATTGCATTGTTTATTGTTTTACAATTAATTTTTTAACTTTACGTAACTTTCGTGTGTTTTAATCTCATTCCTCCTCGTCATAGTGAGTCAAGGAGTAATTTTTTGCTGTTTATAAACATCAACGAGGTTATATATTTCGTTAGCATAAAGCACTTTCAAAATTGGACAACCTTACTCTTGCGTAGACATTCCGATTGATAAATCCTGAAAGCTTTCTTTCAGCATTCAAGGATGAATTATCACTCACGAAGCTCAGTTTTTTTTTTTTTTTTTTAAATCTGAAATTGAGAAATAACTGTAAATTAAACAATTTTTAAAATTTCATTTTTCATTTAGTTACTTCGTTATATTAAAAGATAGTGAGTAAGTAAAATTTTACAAAATTCACCGGATATTTAGCAATATTAAACATTATTTTTATGAAGTCACAGTTTTAAAAATATCCTGTTATAAGATATGGATTTATTAGCAATTTTTCTTGTCATCGGAAATTCTGACTGCATCAATGACATAAACAGATGATGTCAATGTGGCTTGTAATTTTTAAAGTTAAAAATTGCATTCGTAATTTTTACTTAGAAATAATAATATATTTTTCACGCGAAGTAAATCAATTGTCGTATTATTATTATTATTACAATTAATTTTTCCTAGTCCAAAGTAGGAAATATATTACAAATCGAATTTTATGACATTAAATTAAAATTTTACTTTTTGATTATTTCCGTATTTAATAAACTATAGATTATTCAAACTAATTTAAATACCATTTTATTCGCAAGTTTAATGGTCTCAGCAGATTAAAAATATGTATAAATAAATATTTAAATGTATATTATCAGATAATTTTTTTTTTATAATTAAAGTATTACAACGTTAAAATTATTAAATAATAACGAGTATTTATTCATTTTAATTTATAGCCTGAAATTATAATAATA
Organism: Centruroides vittatus; assembly: GCF_030686945.1. Classification (NCBI taxonomy): domain Eukaryota; kingdom Metazoa; phylum Arthropoda; class Arachnida; order Scorpiones; family Buthidae; genus Centruroides; species Centruroides vittatus. The sequence goes on from NW_027122671.1 coordinate 756,659, forward strand.
ACTTTTTAATAGGAAAAATATATATATATATTCAATATTTTATTTGTAAAATTTTCTTCATTTCAATATAGAAAATTATTTAGATATTTAGAAAAACATCCTTCGATATTTATAACTTCTTATTTATTTTAAACATTCCTAAAATACTTAATCACCTTCCTATAACGTTAATATTTTGTTACCCAAACGAAAGATGGATCTAACAATTCAAATAAGTATTAAATTCACTAATTAAGTAAGCATAGAGAAAATTTGTCATCATGTTTATTTATTTTAATTGCATTACAATAATCTCGACTTACAAAACTTGCCTCTGTAACAATATATCATTTAAAAATAAATATATAATATATATTTATATTTATTTATTATATAAAAATTAATAAATGAATTAGATGAATGTAAATTTTTGAGAAGAGTTAATATATTCAATTTTCCAAACAATATAATTAAAAGAAAGTAATTTTTTTAAATGTATTTCATTTATATTATTGGGGATAAACTATGTCTACGTTCATTATAAAATTAAAAACACGCATTTATTTAAATTATAATAATACTTTATTTTGAAGCATCAAACATTTTATAAATTAATCATTTAGTAGAATTTCTATCAAAAATAAAAAAAATATATATATTGTTTTCTGAATTTTGATCTTGGGTAATGTAATAAAATAATCTATAAAAGTTATTAACATAGTTTACTATTTCTACATGCAGATGGCAGAACGGGCGCAATGACAAAGTTTCGGATTACACCTACTTAATATCATGCGCGACATCTGTTGAAAATTATATTAAATATATGATTATAAACAGAATTAATTAATTAATATGTTCTGTTCATGTTAAACTATTATAAAATATTTTAATTAATTAATTAGATTATTTTTTCAATATTCGTGTTTTATTTATTTCCAGATGTTACTCGCTCATCAGTTCAAAAGCTTTCAAAAATATAGAAATTTTATGAAACGATTTTGAAATAAAAATTACTGCAGTGAACTCATCTTAGATATTAAATAAATAAACCTGAATTAAATAGAAAAGATTTTTTTTCTATAGTTAGGACACATTAAATATTTTTAATACGGCAATTAATTTTACTAAGAAAGAATTCTCTATTTAGACACCTTCTTTACTAGTAAAGAAGAAGCGTAAATAAAAGATTAGCGCTGCACATATATATCGATGTCAGCCATGGAACTTAGTTTAAGACCCCTTGCTCTGGGAAGCCAAGGATTAAATTCGAGCTGCGATTGTCAGCATTTCCACCAGTGCGGACTGTCTTTAGCACTTCAACAACAGATGAGGCTCCTCCTCAGGATCTGTGTTACTTGGTGACTGCTGGAACTATTTGGAGAAGTTGTGACTATTTCTGTAGATCTTCAGTTGGATAAAGTGCTGATCCCTTGCCTCTAGTCGATCCTAGTATAATGAGGTTATTCAGGTTTCAGTGCAGGATGATCTTATTTGCATTTAATATAAAATATTTATATTATTGCTTAAATGTTTTCTTCATAATTTAATGAAGTAAAGATAATTTATTAAATTTAATTAAAATAAAGTATTATTAAAGTTATTGAGCTATAATAGATGATATATTTTTAACTTTAAATATCCAAAACAATTAATAATTTAATGGAGCAATTACTAATTAGAAAGCAAAATAAATTTATTTTGCTTTCTAATTAGTAATTGCTTCAAATGCTCAGAAATAATCAACTATAACATAAAAAAAGCAATTTATTTGGATTTTAAAAGAAATAACGCAGTTTAGCCTTTTTACAGGAATTGAAAAGAATATTATTTTAAATTAAACAAAATGCATACCTTAGCGGATTGATCATTTGCATTACGTAGTTAAAGATTAGGAAGTGTGTTTCATGCAGGATACCTTTTCTTCAAAATTAATTATTAGGATTTTCATTATTGTTTTGGGATTCACGCTTTTCTGAAAAGTAAATAAACGTTTAAATTATTTTAATAAGTGAATTTTACAAACTGTAATATTAATAACTATGTCAAGTATATCTGCCTTGGCCTCAGAAATTTCTTTTGAATAATAAAAAGATCCACTCATGCAATCTATGCAACTGTCATGATTATGGAAATGGGATTGACAGGATAATGCAACACAACACTTGGATGATCTGCCCAGAGAAGTGCCTCCCGGGAGAATTTATTAGTCCTATTCGAGGGTTTTACACGTAAAGTAAACTCCGGAAAATTCCACGTGGCCAGTCTGTCGACTTTTCCTTCGATTATGATATAAAAAGTATTTTTTAATATTAAATATCATTCTGAAGTTATGATTATATTTAATATTTGACACGTTCTTTCAGCATAACAATAAAATACATCAAAATGAAAGGACTTTTTATTAAGGAATCTGATGAATGTTTTTCGTAGTTTTTTTAATAATAATTCAGATTGAATTGTTCTTATTCTTCACCGATAATAACTAATCCTTTTGTGGGTCAGATACAAGCATAATGAATAAAATTGAGGCCATCCTATCGTTCGTAGTGAATCGCTTAATTCATTTTATGACATAAAGTTTCTCGTATATTCAAATAAAACTAATTTGATTAAATATACTTGTATTTTAGAAATTAAAACAAAACTGTAGTTTAAATATATCTGAATGATATTTTAATTTGGAAAATATTATAGATGTTTAATGATAAAATTTCAGAATTAATAAGCGTGCGATTACTGTTCTATTAGAACAGATAGAACTGTAATAACAGATTATTATTTCCTATATTTTTTAAAATTAAATTATAAATATTCTTTGCGTATTATTAATATACATTTTTATTTTCCAAAGAAAATTCGATTGTTTAGACATTTTGAATATTTCCACGATCGCTTTAGAAAGAAAAACAACGTTATTTTGCATTATATAATCTTAGATATTATCCACTGCTGATTATTAATTTCTCCTTTTTAGTAATCACATCACGTCTATCTTTCCTCATTACTACAAATTAAATAATATGATTTCAAGTGATAGTAATTGATTTGCATTCTGTATTATTTTAAAAAGTTTCTAAATAAATAATTAAATAAATTTAAAATAAGTTATATATAGGCCTATACATGTTATAAAATCAATTTCCAATTACAAATAAATATGTAAGTTGTTATAAAATATTAAATCTGTTAATACATTGATTCAAATGTATATTAGTGTAATAAGCAAAATTTTTATATTTGCTTTTCAGTCTGCAATTATAACAATTCTAATGATTTAATTAATTTTTCGATTTAACTTCATAGTTTATTTGTAATTTTTAAAAGCTATTTATTTAATTTTAATGCTTATTAATAAAATTCTTCTTGTTTAATACGCGCTTTCAGTTTTGCTAATGACCTTGTAACCTCGATTTCGTATTCTATTAGGAAATTATTCCTTTGAATACCATTTTTGGTCATCTGTACTCATTCCGTTATTGCTTATTAAGGTTGTAATTTTTGCTTTAGTGAATTTATACTAGTAGAACACCTCGATTATATTGCCTTGTCTTGTATAAATTGTAGTCTCTCTCTTTTATATAATGACAACAGATATAATATCCACTCGTTCAAATAAACCATATGGAAAAATATCTCCTCCTCCAGCATGTATGTACTTTTTAAATTAATTATTGTTTTCTAATTTTTAATTAATTTATAATATTTATTAAAATAAAAGATTTCTCTATACCTTTTGGATTCATTTCACTTTCACTGTATGAAAATTGCAAAGTACTTATTTGATTGCTTTAAAAAGGCAGTGTGATTAATATTTATTCATATGCAAATATATTCAAATTTTTATTTTCTGTTTTTTTATATATATTATGTTTATAAATTATGTTAATATCAGTTTTGATGATTCCTCTTATTATTCATTCACAAAGTAAGTTTTCATAATGCTTTTATGAATAGGCTATATTACTGTAAATAAAGAATATTTAAGTGTATTATAATTTGTTACATGATATTTTTTGCATTTAATGCATAATGTAATGCATACTTTGTAAAATTAGAATTGTTTTTTAAATCTGTTATAAGTGTGTGTATATATATTATTAAATATTCTGTTAATACAAAAGTAAAAATAACATATACTGTAATTCAAATATAGTATTATCTACAATCAATCAGTATTATCTATAATGTATTTCTCATATTAATTTGAGTTATATTCGGCATATCGTGTATTTTACTTTTCTTTCTTGTTTTATGCAATTTTTAAATTGCAAGACGTAGGTCAGGCATTGGCAATTTATTGCTTCTGCACCGCATGCTGCCATGACTTTTTCAATGACCCTCATAACATCAAGACCCGTCTCAAGTAATCTTTAGTAAGTGCTTGTGTCCAAAGAGCAAAGAGTCTTATTAATAAAAACATTATTGAGTATTAAATCTATTTATATATTGATTCAAATGCATATTAGCGTAATAAGCAAGCTTTTTGTAATATTAAGCAATAAAAATGAAGATTAATTATCCACAGTATTCGTGTTTCCTTTACAAATATAGAATTTTCTTTATGCAGAATTTGCACAAAATCTGGTGGTTTTTAATGTTTCGCTCCGATCTTATCTCAAAACAGTGTTGTATAGCTTTTTACTATAGAAAGATTGCCCCTCACCCGACCTAAATTCTATAAAAGGTTTGTTCTTGATTTTAATTGCAATATTGTTATCGCGTGTTTAATGGAGTGACTGCACAATAATGTTTTTCTATTACACAATGACGAATCCGAAGAAGGAAATAATTATCACTGTGTAATGCTGTCTGATTTTTTAAAAATCTTTATAAAATTGTTTTTATAATAAACTAAAATTTTTTCAGTAATTTTGATCTATATCAGAAAAATAACAATATGCAAGTGAAAAAATAATAATGTGATTATAACGTAAACAAATATTTCGTTTATTGGAAAATATGATGTTTAGTTGATGATAATTTTTTCATCTGAGGTTTATAAATATTGGCCTTTAAGACATTTCACGATAGCTTTAGGGCTCTGCTTTTATATTAAAGCAAAGCACTTATATATGCAAAGTTTAAAATCTATCATATATATATTTATAATTTATAAAAACTTAATATTTTCTAAACATTCAATACGGATACTTTGAAATCGTCAAGCGGGTCACTGGCTAGTATCATGCGGAAAATATAGGTTGCCACGAAACTTGGACACACCTTGAATTTGTGCATTATTATGAGTTAGCATTACATAATTAATGAAGGCGCCACACTGTCCATGAATCATATTCTAAGTGATGATTTCAGAGTATAGAGTCTTCTAGATTTGTAAGATCTGTCGAAGTAACAATGCACATCAACTGTTTTATGTACTGTACATTTATTTGTTTTTTCGTATTTTAATGAAGACAGAATGAATGTTTTAACATGATGACAGTAATCTATAAGTTACATATTTGACCACAACACTTATTATTAGTTATCCTGCTTCTTAGTATAGTCTCCTGCCAGTATGACCGAAGGATGGAGAACATCTTCGCGAGTTGAACGACCTATGAAATTAACGCGGATTTGGATAATATTTTGCATGCTTTCATCCGTCTGACATTTCAATAATAGTAATTTAAGACGGTTTATTTATTACGGTAAATTTATTACGAATGGTACCAGCACACAAGAGTTGTTCTTAACGAACAATTCTTGTGTGCTGGTGATACCATTCGTAATGTATTTATTCTTCCAGCTATTAAAATAAGGTTCATTAGATAAAGCTTACATTTAAAATATTTCCGTATTCTTTTTTATATTTATTGTGAATTATACGCATGAAAATCTTCGTGGATTGATTTTTACCACAAGATATCAAGTTGAATAGCTCTGTTTACATAGATTGATAGAATCGATTCAGAAATTTTGAGGGGTAAGCCGATCTGGATATGTCGGGTCTGGTTCCTTATCCCCCGACCGTCTGTATTGTGGGTCTGACATAATCTATGATAAAGAGTGATTAAAATGTTCCGATTGGAACGAAATAGTTTAGATTAGAGAGATTACAATGTATTTATGAAAGAATTGAAATAAATTAAGCTTGTAGCAAGAAACATCTTTATCTGAAAACAGATTTTTGTGCAGAGGATATTTTGAAAAACAGTGTGATGAAAAGTATTTAACTGTATTAAGACCTATTTATTGTTATAGCAAACAATTTAATGAAGTTGAATAGTATAAATAAGAAAATACAAAAGAATTTTATTTTTAATAATTCAAAAATTGGCAACTAAAACGTAAATATAAATAATTTAAAGAAATATTTTAAATTTATCAATGGGTACATAAATAGGTGCAAAGAATGGAATATCTTAGCGTATAGTAATTTAAAATGTCTACTCGGACTTATTTTATTAACAGGACATATTATACCGAAGTTAAGAAAGCTTATCAGATATTTTTTCTGATAAGCTTTCTTAACTTTTGCTGAACAAAGACGTCGGTATAATATGTCCTGTTAATAAGTCCGAGTAGACATTTTAAATACTATACTATAAAATAAGGACACGGAGGCATATGATTTAATGGAATATCTTGTCTGTTACTTATAAGTCTATTGTTGAATTAATGTAGGATTCATGTAAAAGAGGTTAATACAGTATTTTATACTTAATATATACAGCATGCTTTTTTTTTTAAATGCAATGAAATGCGTTTTATAATCGTGTAATTTTAGATACTGCAAAGATGTTAGATGTTTATATCTGACAATATTGTAATCGAGAAGACATAGATAGGAATAACTGAATGGAATTTTTAGCAATTCTTTGTAAATAATTGATTTAATTTATTAAAAATAATATATTTAAACGTTCATACATAAAATTAGTAGATCGTATATTAATTTAAGTTGAATTTGTAACGTATAGCATCAGCACACAATAGGCTGTTTAACAGTCCTCAATTTTCCCTATTATAAACGCATCTGAAATGCAATATAGAACATATCAACATCAGTGACAGATGAGAATGAGATCTTTCGATATAAAAAATCAACAATGTTATATCGAATTATAACTAGGATTTCTTACAATGGTTTTAACATCAGCGCGCGACGTCTAACAAAATACGACATATCAGTTTGAAAGTGCAGAAAAGATTGTAAATCAGTTTGAATTAAAATGACATGTAGTTTTGAGGAAATTAATAGATTATTTGTTTAATAATTCGTAATTTCTGCTTTAATCTCCTTTGAGAACATTCAAGTTTTACATTAAAAAAAGGATGCGTATTGAGAAAGATGTTTCTACCTGTTTCCTTTTAAAGGGAGGAATGAAAACATCTAGATTTTTTAAGTGCATTAAAAATTTATAAATTAAAAAGATTTTAAGTTATACTTGATAATAAATCTCAGTTTTTAAATGTTAGAGCAGTAATAAGCAAGTTTTTCTGCATGAGGGCCGCAAGGAAACAAGGCTTCCGGCGAATAGTTTTTCTTATGAAGTTGTAGGCGAGTAACAATATACTCCGTAACTTCTAGTACACTAGGAACTAAAATAACATATATAATAGCTTATATGCTAATGATATGCAAACTAGCAATATATAGTTTATTTTTTTTTTTTTTCTTACTGGTCAAGTTTAGTTTGAATGTTCTTCGTCACGAATATCAGCTTAAGTGGGGTTACAGGTGACAGAAAACAGGAAAATAAAATTACGTTGTCCGCAAGGTAGGACCTCGCGGGCCACGGATTGCTCACGACTCTGTTGGACTTGGCTTTATTATACCAAATTGATATTATAAAATCTATTGTGTATATTTTATTGCCGTGTTGTAATAAGGATAGAAAGGAAACAAATCAACACAGTCTTGTGTAATTTAGATAGAAAGATACTTACAGTCGCTTATATGGGGAGAAAATGAAGGATATTATGCTTACGTAATAGTTGAATGTTCTCATTTTGAGAATTAAGAAATTATTAAATCTTAATTTTTTTTCTGTAAATATTTGTTTAATAATCGTATAAACAGTTTTTATTTTGTGTGTGGGACACGTTGGGTGTGTTGCATACACCTATTATCATCCCACTTTCATTTATACCGTTTATATTTATCAATGACTTTGTTTATGCGTGCACCGTGGTATTGATGACGAATTCTATGAAGGTGAAAATTTTTCATTAAAGTTTTAAGAAGAACATGTGCATTTAAATAATCTTTATAGATAAATTGACGTCTTCAATATAAATTTTTGTATACAATATCCGTCGATATACGAAAGTCAAAGTATGAGTAAGTGTCGTTATTTTTAAGACCATTTTTCTATGTTAACTGACAGCTTTTTACATGTAGATGGATTGTCTTGTATTTAACAAAATTGTTATTTCAATCATTTGTTTAAAATATAACGAATAATGTATCAATTATTTTACTATATTAATTACACAGCAAAATTAATTTAATTAATACGCGAATAAAAGTAAACATCTTTTACATTAATTAATAATAAATTTATTTCATTTAAAAAAATATATACAGTATTTATTTTAGAATCTCACAGATGGCGCGATATTAAACCATCATTAAAATTGTTTGAATATAGATGGCGTAGTTTTCAGTTGTCAGTAATAAACTTTGGAATTTTTTTTCATTGGGTTTATATTTATAAATCGTAATAATAAACTATTTATGAAAAAAAAATACTTATCCAGATTGTTGGTTTTTTTATTAATTAAATATTTTAAATAATCTTTAATAATATGAAATATTAAAAAATTCTGGTGATCACGAAACGAACTAATACGCTCCAACCAAATAAGGACGACCGAAGCAAACTGGAAATGTGCACGTTTCGTACTAAATATAACTCGTCTTCGGTAAACTTTTGCTTTTCCTGTCAACTTGATAATCATTTTGAAGTTCTCCAGACAGTCCGGAAATAGTTTTATTACCGAATAAGCCCAAATCTTCGGATAAAATTATCTTAAACTTAACCCCTCAAAATTTCAACAAAATTGATTTAAATTTTATTAAAGAGAATTATCTTTAATCATTTCAGATACATTTTAAATATCTTTAACTGCGAAATAAAATTCAATACTATAAACGATTGACTTATTATATTAACATTGTTACAGATGCTCTTTTGGCCGATTTGCAATCGACTACTGCCCATTTAAATTCGACTCCAAGTTATAAAACAATAGCACCAACTTCTAATTATCACGGATCTTCGAGTCCAAGATTTCAACCGAGATCCGTGTCCAGAAGTCCAATAATAAATCGTAAAGTAATTACCGAAAAATACGAGTATAAGCCTAGAGAATCGGTAAGTTAATTATTGAACAGCATATCATTTATTTATTAATACGCAAACTTTCAATACGCAAACTTTCAATACATTTTATTTTATATATATATATTGCATATGTTTAGATCTAGTTTCATATCCTTAAATGACAGGATAAAACCTAAAATCTCAGGACTGCATTTTGTAGAATATAAGTTAACAAAACTTTTAAATTTTAATTTAAGTATACTTTATTATATTATAATGTTATTCTATTTTAATTCAGTTATGTTGTAAATAATCAGGTTAAAACATTGACTTTTATATCAAAGAGGAAAAATGCTAATTAGTAAATGCTATTAAATAACCATTCATAAATATAATGTGAAATTTCCCTAGACAAGATAATAATAATGTATTTTTTCAATTTAATTTCTAATTATTTTGTTTTAATTATCACGTAAATAAATGAATAATTAAGAATTAGACTATGGAAATGATCTTGTTACTAAATTCACGCAAAAAGGTGTCAACGATGAAGGGTAAAATAACTAGTTGTTTTTATTTTAAATTTTCCGCTTTATAATTCTTAGAATCATTAGGTAATTAAGAAGGAATTAGGAGATCATCCAATTTTCTTTAGTGTTTTTTTTTTTTTTTTAATTCTTTTAAATGCACCTGTTTGACCAAGTTTATAATCGGGCAGTAGGCGTTTGTTTATTTAATTACATGATAGTTTTTTAAACAGAGGTCACCTTCTATGTCGGCTTTTCCATATATAGCAAGTGGCATTCCTTAATTAATTTTAATTGATAAATATTGCAATTCTTTGTTTTTAATATTTTAAATTACGATGTGTCCTCTAAACTTCTTTATTTATTTTTGCAAAAATAAAATATTAGCATTTAAAAGTGTAATATTATACAAGCTGTGTTAACATAGCTTTGAAAACTCTTTAAAATGTTCATATGATGCGAGTTTTATTTAAGTAAAATATTACATTCAGAATGTAATTTCTTCTAAATTTTAGTAAAAGAAAAAGAAAATCGATTTTAGTTCGGTCTTTTTAATTTTTAAGTTTAATCAAATATTTTTATATAACAAAATTTCTAATCAGTTCTTCTGCTATGAACCAACATTTCAATACTTTATTTATTTTTCATTTTTATTTTTTCAATTGTTTCAGCCCATTTACCAAAATCAAGATTTTTATTTACACGATAAACCGAAAGATCAATCGAATTTAAACGCAAATTTGTCCGAGTTAGATTCACTTTTGGAAGAATTAAATTCAGCCAGATATGGAAGTTATCCAACTAGAAAAGGTATAATTAGATACATTTCTATTTCTGATATTTTAAGTTTAGAAATTTCTTTATATTCGGGGTCCAAGTTTTTATTTTTATACTTAACAGTATAATTGTATTTACGCGATCGATAAAACTAATAAATTATTATTATTTTCAAATGACAGTTCCTCCATCACCAGTTTTGCCTCATCGTACTATAAGTCCAACTTTGCAAAGACAATCTCTGCAAGAACATAACAGTTCTGTAGAAAGTTTATTAGATGATTTGCAAAGTGCTGTACCCAATCAGTAAGTTGTTTTTATATTTATGAATTTGTCAGTAAACATGAAAATAATGATCCACTTTAATGACATTGGTCTCAAAGGCATTTAATTTCTTTAATTTTTAGTGTATTGGCTATAATTTCTATAATATTAGTTCTATTCTATGAACGAAATTAAAACTTAAATCTAAATCGATCTGCCAATTATAAAGTCGAAATCTTTCAAGCTTATATATTTTGTGCAAAATATGTGATTTAAATTAAATTTTATGTTGTTTTTTTATATTAACTTTTTATTTTTATAATAATTTACATTTTAAAAGATATTTTCTCTTGTATTAGGGAAAGATAAACTTAAAATTTAAAAGCGGAACTAAAATAAATTTGCATATATTTAAAAATACATAAATTATGCCAAAAGAGCTGAAAGAAACTCCATACAAGTCGTAATTACTGTATTATTATTTTAAATCCGTTTTTAGACTTATATAAGACTACTACATTCATATTACTAATATTTAACATAACTTATGTAGCATTGCTGAAGTTATATATATGTTGAATATAAACATTTATATTTAATTTATTACTTGGGTAACTGAAAAAATATAAAATATATCATTACATCGAAAATAATTGCAATTAATTGAAATATTTAGCTATTATACATATATGGAATAGTTAAATATTTAAATTTATATACTATTTTGGTTATTATGAATTTTGTATGGTTTATCTATAATTATTTTTTTATATAAAAATGTTTATTAAATGGAATATATAGGATACAGTATTAGTAAAATGTCAGTTATAGTTAATTAATTTAGAGTTTTAACAAGTCTGTGTAATAAATATATTAATAATAAATCTATTTTTAGATAAATATATACTAAACGAATTAAATTAATCTAAACAGATACCAAGGCACAATATTTCTTTTTATAATATTAAACGAAGTTATATGCGCTAATAAATAACCTTCACACATTGCTGGGACTCAAATATATTTTCAGAAAAGTATCCTTGAGGGCTAACCAACTGAAAGTAGCCAGAAAATTACATGACATGCGTGTTTCATTTAAAATATTCAAAAGTTATACTGTTGAAATGAGCAGGTGTATGTTACAGATGCGTTTAAAAATAAAAACCTGTGTTTATTCAACTTTTTTAAGTACCAAATTCTAATCTATTAACTGAGTTTATCCAAATATTAATTTGATTATAGATATAGGTCTATAGATTTAAAATTTTATTTTTAATCGTTTGAGTTCACGAAAGAAATTAATTTCATGCAGATTGTTTGTGAATTTTAACTAATCTATTATTTCAGTTCTGAAAATCTATCAATAAGTTTTATAAAGTAAAAGTTTGATTTTTGTGAAACCGTGTTGTATTATTCTTAGAAGTCTCGAACACAAATTTGTGTTAATAACAACCACATGGCTTTTTTCCACCTTTTTTCCACCTTTATTTAGTTGATTTAGTTTGTCAACTAAATAAAGGTGGAAAAAGCCATGTGGTTGTTATTAACACGAATTTGTGTTCGAGACTTCTAAAGTAAAAGTTATTAAATTTGTTTCCAAAAAACCCAGTTTTGTTTATTAAAAATTAAAAAAAAATAGTTAGTTTAACATTGGTAAAAATTTTATTTTGTGGACATATTGATTTTATAATGCTGTACCTATTTTTATTTGTCTGTTTTAATTTCAAAATCAGACGAATGAAACGCATTAGTCAAACAAAAATGTGTTTTTTCTATAACTGTTCGTCCGACTTCCGCATGATCATATTGAAATAGCTTTAGATTTGTTGTACGCTTGAAACTTCCCTGACCTCTTGTGAATGATATTTAAAAATTTGGTGAGAATTGGCACCATTTTATTCAAATGACGAAAGCACTCGCAGCATTATAAATACATGTCTGCAACTGTGCTGTTATGGGTTTTATTACAAACAAGTTTTTTTTTATTTTTTAGTATAACGTACTCTAACATAGACTAGTGGTTTAATTATATTTCCTTAAATATTATCCGTCCCTAAATAATACGAGCATCAAATTTTTATACAGTATACGATTTAAAAAATATATAGTTTATTTAGATTAAGTGTTAATGCTAGAAATACTATGGTGAATTGCATGTAAATAGTATAAATATATATTTACAATACACCATAAGCCTGTTATATTTTGTCTTGTATAAATTAATATAAGATAAGAATATAATCTGTAACGTAGTATATTTGTTTTTCCTTTCTAAAGAAAATTCAAATAGAATATAAACCGAAGATAATCTTATGCTAAAAGCAACTTCTGATATAAAATAAAAATTGATATTGTTTTTAATCACATATTTAAAATGTTTGCTTATTGATAGTTTTAAATAATAATAACAAGCAATTCAGTCAGTTATTAGTTCCTTAATATTTATTTCCTAATCTCTTATTTATGAAACGAATGACAGTGATGAAATACTATTACACAGTAAATTACGACAAAGAAATAATGTACAGTAGGACCAATAATAGATGCAGAAATCTTCAGGAGTGCAGAAAGAAAACAATATGCCTTACAAAATTTTTTGCTACCTGAGATACTGTACTCGGTTTTACTCTTAGAAAGGGGAAGCTCAGGATGCAGCTGTGCCCTGTGCACCCCCTCACTTGGGTACATACTGTGCCCTTACACTTGGGCACCCCTGTATTGCACCCGATTTACGAATAGAACTACTCGACTTAAGGAATTTGATACCATGACATATTTGCTTTTATCCCTTTCCCGATTTACGAAACAATAGTGCAGATAAGATTCTCGCATGCTACGGATTCATGGCTCGTTGATTCGTCTCCTATTTTCTTTGTTTCATTCGCATCGTGTATATATTCGTTACGTTCGTTATTCGTTCCTAACGAGGTTGCGCAGTTTAGCAAACTTTATCTCTATATTACAATTTATTCTATCGATGATTGCAATTTTATTAATTATAAATATTTTCATCTTGCTCCATTTTATTTATTTCTGCTTATTTATTGTCTTAACTAACTTTAGTTTTCTTATTATTAAATGAAGAAATGTCTGATAACTATCTGCTCTTTTTATGTCGAATACGCTTCTCTCGTTTTGTATTTGTTCTTTTTATAACTGTGAATAAGCCAATAAACATTTTAATTTAATTCAATTTTAGTTCAGTTTACTTAAAATTGTTGACTGAAAGATAAATAGGTGTTTTTAGCACTTTAATTTATTTGGAAATGTAGCTAAAATGACTAGATAATGTCAGAACGAGGTACAAATTTTAACTATAAGAAATAATGGATTCGCTTGTCCCAGTTTACGAGATACGCTTATAAATCAGGATCACATCTTATTACAATAATCCTGTAATGTAAACATAATATAAATTTATATATTTGCAAATTGAGAGAATATATGTAAGCAACATAATAAAAATCAATATCAATAGAGATAAAAATGTGGAATTACTAGTAAATATATACGATTATAAAGATGTGGATACGATTAATGTGAAAATATGTGGATGGCGCTCGAGTACCAAAGAGATTTTTATTAATTTTACAAGGGAAACTGAAGGTAGATCAGTGTTCTTGCAATACTGCGGCCGAGTTGATAACGACAAATCTGCTCTGTGCTGGGAATCCAATGGAGTCGATAGAAATGTGCCATTTAACATGATAAAAGTACTCTACTTAAGAATTTATTTATGGAAAAACAAAATCAGTTCTTTTAGTTGCGCTACTATCGAAGCAAAGCAGTTCCTTGCACCTTGTTTGGGCCATAATTAGTCCGATCCTCTTACTTTAGTCGTTTCCAAATTATGAGACTGGTTCGCTTTATTTATAACACGCCGTATATAGCTAACAGTAAAAGAGAGCAAAAACTCAGACTTGTAAACTTCTTCATAGTCTGGGATTTCGAAGAGCTTGAGAAAATGAAATTTTACACATTTATTAATATTTCTGTTTACTTACAGTAAATATCGAAATTTCGATTGGTAACTGAAAAATGAAAACATCTAGTCGGTTTGTAATAATTGTTTTGATTACTTAGTTACATTGATATGACAAGTATGCCAGCTACATATTTAAATCTGTTTTTTTCTTCTTCTTCGCCATATCCTAAAGTTCAAGATTCGGCTACCTTGATGAATTGTCGCCATTTTTCTCTCTCTTACATTTTCATCCATCCATTCCTCTTTTGTCATGTCATTTCTTATTTTCTCTTTTCTGCTCAATCTTTGTCTTCCATGTGGCCTTTTTTCTAATGCTCGCTTTTCATTAATTTTCTTTATTGGGTCTATACTTTATGCATCTTATGGTCATACTGTCTCAATTTTGCCTTTATTTTCTCTGTAATGCTAGTTTATGATCACATTTTAAAATTATCTGGAATACTAATTATCTACTAGTATTACATATAAGAGAAAATTTTGATTTAAACATTATTTACTTTTAAGTATTATTGAGAATTTTTATTGCAATTATGGAACAGATCAATATTGGGCGTTATTGCATAAAATGCGTGTAGTTGATACAAGCTTTACAAGTTAGGAATTACAAACAAAATGTGTTGAATAAAAAGTTTTGTAACAAGTTACTAGTCGTAAGCAATTTTGATTGCATAAGCAACATTAATAAAAATCAATATCAATAGAGATAAAAATGTGGAATTACCAGTAAATATATACGATTATAAAGACGTGCAGATATTAATGTGAAAATATGTGGATGGCGCTTGTATATAAGAAAACTTTGTTGTATTATAAGCATTTTATCACCAATATATAAGAATTTGTTGCGAAAACGTATTAGTTTGTCTTGTTACATGCAAGCTCTGCATTTGCAGTTTTAATAAAAATTTCTACTATTTTTTTTTAATTCATAAAGTGATTACAAGTTTCATTTTATTGGATTTTCACATTTTAATTTATTTGATTTGATAGTCTAATGATTTAATTTAGCGTTGACATCGATTTAGATAATAGCTTTGACTAACAATTACTAAAAAGAAGACGAAATGTGAAAAGAATTCTAAATGTAGTTCATTAAAAGAATAAATTCTACTTAATTATAAAGAAATTGATGTAAAAGGTGATACAAATCTGGAAAATTTTAACACAAGTCTCTTTATAATAAACTTCAAAATTTTATAATGGAATGCATATTTATTGCTGGATATTATTTTATCCTAACCTCAGATGATTCATAAGGTGTGGATTTCGGTTTTACCAATTGAAGAATATTCTTGTATTGATTGATAAACGCCTGCACAACTTATAATGGATTGTGATCACCTTTCATGGATTGCACAGATGTTTTAATTTGTTCTCTTTTCTCCGAAGAGAAATATAATAAAAAAAATGTGTTTTCTCTTAAAGTTCAGGCTGTATACTGTATTGCTAAAAATATATTTATTCATAGACATATCTTTTATATTAGGACACTCTAGATAAATGTGCAGGCTATACAAAGGAGAATGATATATTGATACATATCATAATAATATAAATAAAATTTTATCTTATAGATTTAATTATTTAATTGATTTCATAAAAAATATCAAACACCCTACATTTTTGTTCTTCTATAAAACCACCCTAACAAAATTATGCTGCAAAACGTAATTACTGTATATTTATTTATTAGATAGTAATTGGCATTCCACTTTATCTCTTTTGGTAAAGATACTAAGGCATAAATTAAACGGCATCATTTATTTTTCAACATAATGAAAAAAAAAGAACTTTTATTTCTTCCATTGCGACAGAAAGAAAGAAAATTCTTTTTGCCATGGCATAAATCATAAGTTTTGCCTCTCTTCGGTGCACTTATTTTGCACTTAACTGAAATTGTTTAGGGTACAATAAAAGAATTTCCAAAATAATATCACCTGAAAATAACCACGACATAAAAAGCCTTTCTTATTCACCAAACGTTATCTCATAGAGCATTACGTAGTGAATAGTTAAAAGATTTCTTCGTGAAAAATGTGGATTTAATATTCCTATTAAAATAAAAAACGTTTTCCACGTTTTAATGGGTCATATTATCAACGATCGATTAAAAATGATACGGCGACGATCGGTCTATCACGATCAACTTGTTGGCCGGGCTGCTATATAGTATTTTTGCTTGTAACATGCATGCGCCTATAAGTTAGAGAAATTGGTTTACATAACAGAAAGGTTACAACTTAAACTTTATTTTTTCGCCCTTATAGCTTGTAACTACTAAATACTTATATTTATGCAACTATCATTGTTTTATGACTTTTAGCTTATGCCAAACGCATTACTTCATAAACACGGAACGACTTCTTGCAGGACTTGAAGATAATGTCTTGTTGCTTGTAACTAACAATTTGTGATTTTTATGAAATAGGGCTATAGAATCTTTATTTAGGCTACATAACACTACATTAGTAAAGGCCTACTCCCGAAATGCTTATGTAGTCTTAATAAAGATTCTAGAAGGAAACACTGCCTGTGTATTGTTTGTTGAACAAATGATAATAGTATCTTCATCTTAAAAAAATGTATGCTGATATTCATTTTTCTAATTAGAGAATTAATATTATTGTAATTAATTTACGAGAAATTTTATACATATGATAAATATTTTATATGCTGCTGCTGTATCCATTATTTGTTATTGAAATATCACAAATAAACATTTTGTTCTGGCATTTATTAAATTGTTGCTGCTTTAAAAATGTATAAGTATTTTTAATTTTAACTGTGACATTGCATTAATTTCAGTAGTGATTCACTTTTATTGGAATTTTCGATATGTGATTAAATTAATATATATATATATATATTTTAATTTTACAAATGTGGTAAAATATTGTGAAAAATAAAATAACAGATTCTAGAACCCAGTGAAGACGATCATGTAATTTCTATAGATAAAGTTATTTTTATCTTGCAAGATTTTTTCATTAAAAATATGTATCATATTTGTTTTGAGTTTAACGATGTAAACATTGATGAGATGATCACAACAATTACAATATAAAATTTACGAAAGATAAATTAAGATATGTCAAAATGCCAAAACGAATAGACGTTTCTTGCATTGCCAAACAGGTGTGCCAAATACACTATTTAGTCAAATTGTTAATGAGAACGTGCAACTAATATAAACAGGTTTTCGTTTTTTACGCGTATCTAATAACAGCAATTATTTATAATAACCAGTTTAAGAAAAACAGGCCTTAATTATATGAACGTTTAAAGTATCAAATTAAAATATATACATTATACAGATCTTAAAAATATATGTAAAAAACCTATAATACAGTAGAGTTTGAGTGAATTTTTTCTTTTTTAATGAAATTAGAACGTATAGTTACTGGACACATTGACCCTGACACAATTATTTGATATTTATTATTTATATAAATCTACAAATGCAATAGATGATATCGTATAACGTAACATGCAGTATCATATGATGTAAGACGAGAATAGGAAAATCCTACACAGATTGAGTAATGTTATTCTCACGAGAGAACAGAAAAAAGAATTTTGCCGTCCTCATAAGGAATCAGTGATATTTCCCTTCCCACAGAATATTCTAAATTTAGATATGAAAGAATCAACTATCTCCTCGCTTCAATAGAAATATTGAAAATCAAAGTAATCGTTAAATTTGTATGGTTTCTTCCAATTAGAAGAATGAATTTAGAAATGATTTATTGTATTTAACACACAGTACATGTTAAATTATCAGAATGTCTATTCATAATTTTAATATATCAAAATATATTCAAGTTTGTCAAGTTAAAATATTCAAATCAAGTCTAATTTAAAACAATTTTTAATTTTAATATTTAAGGTATTAATTATGTAAGTATATGTTATAAAACTAAAGGTTTTTTTTAGTAAAAATTGTCAATTTATTCAATTTCTATGCTAATTTAATTTGAATAACAGCTGCAATTCATATGTAGCAGATAGAATATCAAAGAAAATTCAACTACTGTTGAAAAATAGATATTGAATATTCTAACAAATTATCTATTTAATAAATAATATATTATCCTTTGTCACAACAAGTTAATAAAATAAATTAAAACAATATACTAAGTAATAAAATATTATTACATATAATATTATTTATATTATAATTAAATATACAGTACATAATATAAAAATAGACATTAAATAACAAATAAACACTATTTTATTATTCAATTTTATTTTTAATTTTGCTTTACTGAATGAATTATGTTATTTATCTTTAATATTACATATTAATAATGCAAAAACTATAATCATTGTAATTATTCTAATACATTACTCTAGATTTCTAATTTTGTAAATGGATATAAGTTTTCAGTATGAAATTATGTTCAAAAATTTTAAAACAATAATAATTGTTAGATAATTTTTAAATAATAGCAAACACTATTTAGTGATTATAAATAGATTTTAGGCTTTTAGCCAATGTCTAAATTCAGACGTTAGGCAATTCTGTGAACTATCTACTTAACTTTTACAAAATTATTTAAGTTTATTCTCTGAACAAAACATTTTAATATTTATTAAACGGAAAATTATTCAAATAATTCAAAGTTTTTTAATAACAATTTAAAACTAATAGGCTATTTATCAAGTAATATTTAAATTTATGAATATATTCCTTATTTGAGATGTATAAATCACTATAGGTCATCTTACCAGAAAAATATAGCCAATCATAATTTAGATGATTGCCAGATGCACATTTGTTTATATTAAATTAAAAAGCGCTGACATACGTCCGCAAAAAATTCATTTCGAATTGTAGCTGACTCAAAATGTAAACAAATACATTCAGTTTATATGATTTCATTTCATTTATCAGTTAAATTGAATAAGGAATATTTTTAAAATTAAAATTATTTTTTATTTTTAATTTTGTAAATTAGTATTAGTAATATTGGTTAATGTTACCTATGGTTCCAAGATGGCGGCTCGTCTCTGATTCCAGCAAATAGAAGAAGGGAAACAGTGGGGACGCACGGTCTAACCTAACCTAACCTATTTTAATAAATTACCATAATTATTACCAACAAAATTATTAGAATAGGTTAGAACGTGCGTCCTCACTGTTTCCTTGCTGGAATCAGACGAGCCGCCATCTTGGAACCATAGGTAACATTAACCGTAATGTTACCTATATAAATGAATATACTGTATTTTATTTTGTTTATAATTTATTTTTAAAGATAAAAATATTAGTTTACATAATTAATGAAACTTGTGTAAATAAAAACAATAATAGATGTTTTCAAGTAAAAAGTTAATTCATTACGTTTATATAAAAATTATAAATATTATTTTCATAATTTCTTAGAATGAAATAAGCATCTTCAATTAAATCATCTTTAAATTTAACCGATGATTCCTATATACCGTGAACTTTTCTTCGCGGATTTGTAGTCCAGTATAGTCCATAAATTTACAAAATACCTGTATGCTTTGTACATACTTTAAATTCCAAATGTGTGACACGTAATAAATACTTGCCAGACAAAATTTTCTTTGCTAATTATTTTTTTCATACTAGTGGGCTTCACTTCACTGGCCAGCATAAATGGCCCAAACCTACCTCGCCCACTTGTGCCCAATATAAATTGTTTACAACAAAAATTTCAATAATAATAACTTTAATGTAAAAAAATCTTTTTGTTTTTTAAATAAAAATTCTTTCCAACAGCATTTTTAATTAATTTCCCTTTCACTTTGAATTCTGATTCCTATCTTTGATCTATATTTTATACATTTTTATAGCACTACGTCTACGACTAAACTATGGCCTATCTATGTATATTCAAACATGATCGAAACTTTGGTAACAGAGATAAAAACTACTGTTTTCATCAGGTGTTAACGGTCCCTGTTCTATAATATTTGTTGATTTATTTTCCTGTATTCTTTCGAACTTTCTGTGGATTTTCCGCTAGTAATTTTGATGTCGAAGGACGAAATCATCCGAAGTATGATTTCGTCCTTCAGTCCTTTCCGTCCTTTCGTCCTTCCTTTATTTTTATGAGAAGATATTATTAAAATTTGTAGTAAGTTTTTACGACTATATAAAAAAAAATTCATGTTGAATTTACTTAATTCCAAGTTTTATTCGAGATCAATTCGCTTCATTCCTGTGAAGACTTTACCGTGTACCGTTCATTACTAGTAAAATTTTATGTAGGGACCATTCAAGTATTACGTCAGCAGTTTACGTGGAGGAGGGACTCGTTTGAATCTGACAATTGCTGACGATGGGGGAAGAGGGGATGAGTCTTGGATGACGTAAGATTGTACCCGTTGTTTATTTTTCTCAACAATCATCACAAAATAATTCCTACATACATGTCCTCACTTAATCTTCGGCGATAGATTCTTGGAAATTGTGACGTTAAACGAAACGACGTATAACAAAACCGAGTTTACCATAGGCTAAATGATATAAATAAGATTTAATTTGTATTAATATCATCCTAATCGGATCGTGTTTGCAACTTCCAGCATTGTTTTCTACCTCATAAAAAATCTGTTTTATTGTTTACAAAGAAAATGCGTCAACAATAATTGTTAATGATTACAGATGTATCATAGAAGAAATTCAATGACGTTTAGTGAGGAATTTGCTGTATTTGCGAACGGTTAAAACTTCTGGCATGGTGTCATAATTAGGGGAGGAGGATACCTTGTTTTCTGACGATGGTGAATGGACTTGAATGAGAAAGAACTTAGTAATGAAGGGAGATCAAAAAATGGCAAACTTTGTTGATGTAATGCTTTAACGGTCCCTTATAATCAAAATTAAAAGTGAGAGGATTATGAGGTTTTGTGTAAAAATAATTTTTTTTCTTAATATGTTACTTTTTATTTATATTCGATAGTTTCTAAGGAACTTATATTTCTCCCCGAGAAGGTTTTTTGATCGTGGACAGTACATTAGAAGTAAACTGTCGTTTGTTATTTATAAATTAAGTATATGGATCTTAAATAATTCTAAAATTATTAGTATTAAGAAAAATCGAAATGTACGGAATAACGATAGTCTATATGTCTGTATGGAATAATTCTCGACTCTAAAAACTCGACTCCAATTTATTTGAATTAAATTTGCCAAAAAATCAATTATTAGAAAATCACCAGATAGAAATATTTTTATAGATTGTTTCTATTTGTAATCATGTACAGTACTTTGTAAACTAAGATGAATCGTCTATAAGTAACAGATATGTATTATATCAATGGTGCGGCTTCTTTATATTGTTTAAAAATCAATTTCTTTAAAAAAAGATCCTTCTTTTTAAAAAATAATTGATAAACTTCACAGTTAAGAACGATAAGTTCAACCGTTGTTATTTTATCTGGACCGCATTTCATCAGAAACAAAAACTAGTGGGTGTTATCTTCGTTATTCTTTATTTTACTATGCATTTCGGGTGTAAGACTTTGGTATAACATGCTCCCCTCATCAGGTGTTACATTTCTACAAGTGGTAGAAACACATTTATTACAGTAATTATTGTAGTGGAATTATTACAAGTTACAAGAAGTTTTTGTCTCTGATAAAATGCGGTCCAGATAAAATAACAACGGTTGAACTTTTCGTACTTAACTGTAAAGTTTCATCAATTATTTTTTAAAAGAAAGATTTTTTTTTAAAGAAATTGATTTTTTAACAATAAGATGAATCGTTTTGATAAATTTTAAAAAACATTATGAACTATTTAATTAGGAGAAACAATGTCTGTCGATCTAGTTAGGACAAGATGCATCTACACAAAATAAAAATACAATTCATTAGATTTCATCATTTTCGAATTTTGAATTAATAATTTTTGTAAATTGTTTGAGAATAGAATTTCGAAAAAAATTTAAGAACTCGTGGATCAAAATATAATTTATTTATTATAATCTATTTTTTATTTGCTATAACATAATTCTATTTGTTATTTGTTTATATTAATATAAACATTGTATAGTTCATTAAGTTTGTGTTAAATAATATCGCATATTACTACATTATTATTTATAATTGTATATTATTTATATAAATAAACATCATCAGCTAACCCGTTAAAGCAATACTCTAACCAAAGCCGAATTGTCGGGCTAGAAACGGCTACAATAATAAATAATTATTGTAGCCGTTAATAAATAAATAATAATTATATATTATTTATTTATTGTTATATTAATGTTATATAAATAGTTGAATAAAGCATTATATAGATTATCATTAAATTAAGAATAATTTTTATTAAAAAGATAGAAAATATTATGATCTACCTGTTACTGTTACTAATCTTAGATCATGCCTGTGTATTAACTTTATTTCTCAGTACGTACCTGAGAAACTTTTTTATAATAATGAAGCGTGTGCAATTGTCCTCAAGCAATAAGAATACATTTACGTTATTGAACTAGGGACAATTGTTACAAGTTGTTTTATTTGTCCTCGGAAGAAATCAAACTAAATCTGCATGTTAATTATTTTAGTCAATAAGAATAATCTTCATGTGGCCCCGAACTCCAGAATTAAATTCATTTTGCTTATTTATACTTGAATGAAACGAATCTTTGTTCGATTGTATCTATTAAAGACAATTATATTAATTTATATACAGTATATACACTGATATTATATAATGTATGGAAATGATAACATATGTTGTTTTCAATGGATTAAATTTCCAACTTTCATAGTTTATATAAATAGGTGATGCTATTTTTTAAGTTTCGTTGTTTTGTAATAATAAGTCTTTACTATTTTAAATATCACAATAAAAAAGGCACAAATTCTGAATTTTATTTCAAACATTTATTATTAAACCAAAAAAAGTAAAGTAATTAAAAATAGAAAAGGACGAAAGGTTTAGTTCAGTTCCGACAAGTAACTTAAGTTTATTATTAGTCGAAATTATAACAATATACACTAAAAAATTATATCAATGCATCTAAATTGGACACATTGTTATGGAACCAAGGATGTCCAACAAAAAGAGGTTTACTGTATATAATTAGCTTTATTTTTCGTTCATTATGGATGAGCCTCATCTACAGTTGATCGTTTAGAATGGATGAAGTATGAAGAACAATATTTCATTTCGAATATCTAAAAAATAGAAATTTTATTTAGATTAGAGCTTAAAGCCTTCTAGGCAAAGGAGAACTTCTTATCTTTTGGTCATCCGATCGATTAATTGTACAGTGCATATCAATTCAAGATAATTATCAAATATTTATCGCTATTCGAATATTTTAGCATATTTTAATTTATCCAAAACATCTAGAACAGGGGTGGCGAACCTTTTTGAGCTCGCGTGCCATATAGTAAGCATACTTAGCTTTAAAGATGTTTATGCGTGCCAAAGTTTTAGACTTCGAATAACGATATTTATACAAATTAAACGAATATGCTTTAATTAGAATAAATGTAAAAAATCTGATTGAAAAAAAAAAGGATAATCCGAAAGGATGATTAAGAAAAAGACATATCATAAATCGATATCATAAATCATATGATACGTTACGTGCCAGATTACTTTTCCTTATGTGCCACTTTGGGCACACGTGCCATAGGTTCACCACCCAGTGGCGTAGCTAGGGGGTGCGGTAGGTGCGGTCCGCACCGGGCCCCTGGAAAACGATAGGCCCATGGGGGCCCCAAAATCACGAAAAAAGTACCGAAAAATTTTTTCAGGGGCCCACAAATCTGGTTCCGCACCGGGCCCGGAGAATCCTAGCTACGCCACTGTTACCACCCCTGATCTAGATTTCAATTTTTTTTTTTTTTCGAATAGATAATTCCGCAATTGTTAAAAGTGTACTTTAACTTGTAAGTGACTGAAATTGTTAGTAAATAAGAAACAATGGCATAACTGTTATTTGTGGAACCTGTGTAATTGCACAGGGTTCTCAAAGCGACTAGGGCGGGCCCCTGGAACTCGGACATGCTGAGAGTTTTCACAAAAATCAATCTTTTAACTAAGAACGAGCACGAAGTTACAGAGGCAAAGACGCTAGAGACATTCCATTTCGTCTTGTTAAGTTAATGTTCATACAGTACTAAAAACTATTAACTGTTTCGAAGATGCTTGAACTATCTTGACAGAAGCTAATTAAAGGTGCTACCTTTCTGAAAAACTGCAAATAAAATTTCTCTCAATCAAGAGGAAAAATCAGTAATAATCATAAGCAAATCATAGAAATACTCGAAATTTAATTTCTCAAATTTCGACTATTTACGCCTCTACAATATTCCAGGAGGGACACGTGAGTAAATAATGTCGGTATTTCAATGAATTATGAAAAGACTAAAGCTTCTCCCGCGATCTGGTTTATCATTTTCATTCCCAACACGAGTGCTCGCGTTCAGGTCTGGCTTAGAGAAAGATATTGCCAAAAGAATTAGTGGGTCTACTTCTAATCGGAAACCATGCGTTTGTACCCAGCTTTTCAGATGTCTGCACAACTTTTTTCTTTTCTTTTTTTACGATATTGTAAAAAATGCCAATACAGCTTCTATGGAAAGTTCATTTTCTAAACTAAAAGTTATTTAAAAAAAAACTATTTCAGCAGTTCAATGACCGAAAAGACTAAGTGGTAGCATTACTTTCTATCGAAAATTCGAAAGCGAAGGAACGGCTTGTCCAAAGCAGTGGATTTATCAAGTCCAGAAAAATTTTAGGTAGCCATTGTTCGTCACAAAATAGGTGAGGGGCATACTGTACTAATGTAGTTTGTTACTTGCAAAATGAGTAAACTACTTATCACTGTGACTTTAAGTTTATTAAGCACTGCTGCAAAACTTACATAAAGTTCAATGGGGAGCCAGTTTTAGAAATGTTGCACATGGGCCCACTCATGTATAGTCACGCCACTGATAAGAAGCATTTATAATATAAATCCTAGTGTTTAAATTAAAAAAAGAAAGACATCAAAATCCATATCAAACGATCAGTCGGAACGAGAGAATATTTGTTACGATGCCGAAGGGCATGATCCCAGGATCACGCCCTTCGATTTCATAATAAATGCTCTGGCATATAAGCTATAAGGATACATTTAATCTGCCTTTTAGTGATTTTCAATTTCATTCTAAGAATTAAGTTCAGATCCCAAATGTATTTTTTCTTGTCTTCTTACTTTCTTGGAGATGTGATATATACAATACGGTTTATACTCTGATTGCTCCTTCTAGAGCTTTTATTTATCTCCAACGATATATTTTATAAATAATATAATAGATATATTTCTCTAATATCTCATTAAAATTTCTTAACTTCTACATTAATATTGAATACATAAATATTTTTAAGCTTCACTTTTTGAAAAATGAAGCTTTAAATTAAAAATCGTCTCGTATTTTAATAAAAGTTATCAATATTATTTTTTATGTTTCATCACTTAATTGTTAATAATTTTTAATTAAGAAAAACAAGAGATAAGAAAAATAACATTAAAATAAATTAATTGAGATAAAGAAGCTACATGAAAAATTCTGTCAACAATTCTGTCAACAAAAATCGTCAACAAAATAAATGTTTGAGGAAGATTAAAATTTTGATGTAAACTTCAAATATTATGACATACTACTAATTTACATCAATTTAAATGTTATGCAAAATTATAAATCTACGAGTTTTTAATGAAAAAATATTTTTTGCAGACCAGTAAAACATAGCCCACTTGTTACTAGACGTACAGTGATTACTACTACAACAAAAAAGACACCAAGCAAGCCGGTCCCATCAAGTACCTTTGCAACTAAAGATTTAGATGATTTAATGGCTTGTTTAACAGATTTCCAGGTAACTTTTATCTTAATGAAAATATTTTATTATTGAAAAATTATATCACTGAGCAAAAATATTATTGACTATGTTATTTCTGATATATTACAAATATGTTAAATTTCCTTCAAACCTTACATATTTAGGAAATATAAGGTTTGAAAGAAGCCTCACATGACATGATAATGTAATGTAAATTTCTCTAGATCTGCTATTTATGCTTCTTGACATATATAAATTGCTAGCAGTTCGCTTTCAATGTCAAAATAGCTGGCACCTTTTATGTCCTTGAAACACAATATTATGGAGTTTTTCGCTATCTTATTAATTATTTTTTAAATTTATATTTGATGAAATTCAGAAAAGAGTAATTATTACTCACAGAATCAATTTAAATGAATGTGTATGTTTTTATTAATCATTTTTAATTGTATAATTCTGAATTATTCTTGACCGCTTTTCTTCTTCGTTAATAACAAAATTTATAACTTTTATTATTAAATAATATGTATGGAGCGAGTTAATAACAAAAATATATCTGTCATATAATGTAATTCTACAGTTCTGACTTTCAAGTAATTCCATGTGCTGAAGTTGAAGTTAGAAAAATCATTCCCATCCTCCACCCACTGCTACTCTAAAAATAGTATGCATGCTTGCTCTACAGCTGTTATTTTGAAAGTGATGTATCCATGTGCAGCCTCCTCATTCACACTTGTCTTGTCAGTATGAGATGAAAATAATCCGGATTATTTAATACCTTTTTACAAGAGATAAGCAGTTTACGATATATCGGCAGCAAATGGCAGAAAATAAGTAATAGTAATTGCTATAATAGGTATTAGCTACTCGTAAAAGATATCAGATTTTTAAAACTATTCTCTAAACCCCCCTATAATATAGTAGGCATTTCCCATTTCATTTTTGTAAGATGTTGAGAGAGAAATTTTTGGCACGTTTCGGAGGGTGGGAAAATAATCCTTACATGCATTAAAGTGCTCTTTTCTGCCAACTTGGGTCGTTCCAGCCCAGTTCCAGATCTCCACCACTAACTATCTCTGAAGTTTCCACCCACACACCTTCTCGGGATCCAAAGATCACTGACGAGGAACAGTTGCATTCTATGTTAGATGATCTTCAGTCTAACATGAGCCAACAAGGAGCAGACACTAAAACTTGTGCTTTCTGCCTGAAATCCATCAGTGGAAAGGTAAGATCCTGTTTACTTAATATTGAATTAGAGTTAAAACATACCAGATAAAACTATATACAAATTTTAATGCATAATAAGTTTTTAAACAATTACTCAATAAATTTAAAATTAAATGAAAAAAAAATCAAATTAAATGTCATCACAAGCTCGTTTCACTTGTTAATGTCTTTTATTTAGGCAGTGAATGCTTTGGGCAAAACTTGGCATCCAGAACATTTCACTTGTTATCATTGCAAACAAGAATTAGCAAACAAAACATTTTTTGAAAAAGAAGGTAGAACATATTGTGAAGGCGATTATCATAAGATTTTTGCACCAAAATGTGCTCATTGCAATGGACCCATTTTAGACGTAAGTCTTTTTCTAATTTATTAAAGCTTTAATTTTAAATTTGTCATTCAGAAATATAATTAATTAAGAATATAATCATATATTTTGGTTAATAACTAAAAAAATATAAAAGAAAAGACTTCAAATGTTCTATATTTCTCTTGCTCATATGGAAAAACCATAGAAATTTTTTAAAAACTGGCTTTATTAAATCCCGAAATACTATACCGACATGGGTAATTCCTATATAAGGTAAGAGTAAATATAATTTTGTACTGCACCAAAAATGTCTTTTCCTGGTTTTTTTCTGTTGGCACTAGCACAAAATTTATCATCTTTTACCGACTTAAGTGGTGTATGCGGAAGATTAATTAATTAGATTTTAAAATTATTTTATGTACTTTCTGCAGCGTAAATAAACATTTAAATTTAAGACTTTGTTTTGAAATGATTTTTAAATTTATTATTAATTTTATTGTTAGTTTTTAAAATAAATTTTCGTGTAATTTATGATTTATTTAAAGGAATATTATTAGATTCGTGAATCGTATAACTTTTTATTTAATATTAAATATTTTTAAAATAGATTATTGATGATATTTTAAAAAATAGATATTAAATATCATTTAATATAAAAATTTAACGAGTTTAAATTGTTTATAATATAATAAAGACATTCATTCTGTTATTCCGAAATTTCTAGGGAAATTCTAGGGAATTCGAAAATAATTTTATCGGTGCATTAACCTCGTTCCTATTTCAGTCCTATTGTTATACTATTGTATATGAAAGGATTTTACGTATTTTCAATTTGCTAAACTTTCATTAATTTGAGTTTTAAAAATTAAACGATAAAACGCCATTAAATAAATGACGTCACTTTTTCGCGAAAGTGAATTGCGACACCAAGCGATTGTTGAGTTAACTGTGCGTAGATGTGTTTACCGATTGTCGTGGTAACGTTTTGTTACGTTTCGAGGACGTTTTCGTTATGTTTAACGTTGGCTTTAAGCAGCTATGGCCAATAATAGATATTGTGTAGATTATGCTAAACGAGGCACCGCTTCCTGTAAGGAATGTAAGGAAAAAATTGATAAAGGATGCTGTAGAATTGGTAAAGTCGTGCCAAATCCTTTTACTGATGGAGAAGGTGATATGAAACAGTGGTATCATGTAGCTTGTATGTTTAAGCAGCTATCGAGAGCTCGAGCTACTACGAAGAAAATAGAAAGACCTGCAGATTTAGAAGGATGGGAAGATCTAGAAGAAAACGATAAAGATGAGATACTTAAACACATGCAACCCTCAAAGTCTCCTCCATCTCCAAGAAAAAAGCAAAAGTTTGACGATACAGTCAATGCCTTTAGTTTAAAAAAAGAAAATCCGAAAATAGTTGGAAACAAAACAAAAGGCGATTCTTTTAAAGATTTTCGACGTTTATGTGCTAATATTGCCGAAGAATCAAGTTACCTAAAAAAGTCTCAAGCAGTTAGTGATTTTCTCAAGGCGGATCCAAATAGAGATCTTTATCTTTGGGTTAAAATGCTGTTACCGGCTGTAAACAAGAGAATATATAATTTGCAAAGCAAGCAGTTAGTAAAATTATTTAGTCAAATATTCGGAACTAATCAAGAGAGTATGCTCGAAGATCTAGAGAACGGAGACGTTGCCGAAACGATTAGAATATTTTTCGAAGAATCTGAAGGTTGTCAACCAATAAAAAAAAGCAATTTAACCTTAAAGGAAGTTGATAAATATTTGGGAGAACTTTCAAATGTGACAAAAGAAGAAGAGCAAACTAATATATTACAAAAAATTACACAGAGGTGTACTGGAAATGATTTAAAAATGATAATTCGTTTGATTACGCACGATCTGAGGTTCAATGCGGGACCTAAACATATTTTAGATGGCATTCATCCTTCTGCATATGAAGCATTTCAGGCATCGCACGATTTAAAATCTATTATTCAAAGAATTAATGAAGAAGGAAAAAATGAAGAATCTAGTCTTTCTAAACAATTGACAGTTTTGACTCCTGTTCGACCAATGCTTGCCGAACCTTGTCGTTCTGTAGAACAAGCCTTTAAAAAATGTCCAAATGGCATATATGCTGAGATTAAATATGATGGAGAACGTGTTCAAGTTCATAAAAAAGGTGATACATTTACATATTTTAGTCGAAGTTTAAAACCTGTACAACAGCATAAAATATCACATTTCAAAGATCACATAGCTAAAGCTTTTCAACAAGGAAAAGACTTGATTCTTGACTCTGAAATTCTGCTGTTAGATACAAAAACAGACAAACCATTGCCATTTGGTACTTTAGGTGTTCACAAGAAGACTGCCTTTAAGGATGCAACTGTTTGTTTATTTGTATTTGATTGTATATATTACAATGGAAAAGATCTAATGGATTGTCCCCTTAAAGAAAGACGAAAAATTCTGCAAGAAAATATGCAAGAAGTTAAAGATCACATTAAGTTTTCTGAAATGAAATTTATTAAAACTCAAAAAGAATTAAATGATATGATGACATCAGTATTCAAACAAGGATTAGAAGGACTTGTTTTAAAAGATCCATTGAGTACTTATAAACCAGGAAAACGACATTGGCTGAAAGTCAAAAAAGATTATCTTCATGAGGGTAGCATGGCTGACAGTGCTGATTTAGTTGTTTTAGGTGCATATTTTGGTACTGGTAGTAAAGGTGGAATGATGTCAATTTTTTTAATGGGTTGTTTCGATAAGACATCCCAGAAGTGGTGTACAGTTACTAAAGTACATGGAGGACATACTGATGCAGTTTTAGAAAAATTACAAACAGAATTAGACATGGTGAAAATTAACAATGACACAGATATCCCTCATTGGTTGAATGTTAAAAAATCTTTAATTCCAGATTTTGTTTGTAAAGATCCAAAAACATCACAAGTATGGGAGATTGCAGGAGCAGAATTTTCTAAAGCTGAAGCTCATACAGCAAATGGAATATCAATAAGGTTTCCTCGTGTTACTTTAATTCGTTATGATAAAACTTGGAAAGATGCAACAACTTTAGAAGAGTTGGAAGTCCTATATGAGAAGTCTAAACAAACTGCTGATTTTGAAATACTAGATAACGATAAAGATAATTCGGTATTAATGAACAAAGAAAATACACCAAAAAAAGGAATAAAACGACATTGTTTGGAAGATTCTAATTCACCTAAAAAAGTGCTTGTAGATATATTTACTAATGTTAAGTTATATATTCCTGAAGATGTAGATAATTATGAAACACTGAAGAGATATTTCATAGCATATGGTGGCATTTTACTTCAGAATCATGAAATTAAAAAGTCAACACATTTTCTTGACATTGTTAATTCAAATCCACCAAAAAATGCTATTATTATTGTTATTGACTGGCTATGGGATAGTATTAAACTGCAAGAACGTTTACCTGTTGAACAATATAAGCCCAATTTTTAAAATAATTTTATCCTTAAAAATTTTTGTTTATTGAATCCATCAAAATTGCAGATTGATCCATAAATCCAATTAATTTTTGTTGATTTTGAAATATGGAATTTTGTAAAATCATGAAACTAAATTAAATGTAATAATAAAATTTTAAAATTTATTTTTTGAAATATAAATGCAAAAGTTTCAAATTTTATTATTTGAATAAAAAGTTTTACGAAATTAAAAATATTAAAAAATGATTTCAAAATAACATACGAAGTAACGCTACAAATTTTAGGATAATAATAATTACTAATTTCTGTCAGTATTAAATAGAATAAGAGTTATACTAATTTATAACAAACTTTTTAAAATTTTAATTGTTTGTCATAATAGTATAGTGTTTGAACATGAACATGATTAAGTGAGAAATGCAGAGAAAGGAAAAGTTTTTGATCATTAGATGGAAGAAAGTTTCTTCTGGAGATTGATAAATGATTATGGAAATATTACTCAAATTATAGTAAATCTTAGAAGAGTGATAATCCAGATTAGTGATTGCAAATGGTACTTTTGACTATTTAAAAAGCAATTTATGTAATCAGATACTATAAGATTTTACAATCTTAGAAGGATTCTTAGTTCAGACAGACAGGAATTAAATTAGAGCTTTTGAGATAAAAATTTTAGGTTAACAAAAAAAATTGAATGGAAGTTTTCTAATAACATGGATCAAGTAAATAATAAAGTTAAAAAAGATATAAAAAAGTTTTAAATTTTATTATTGGTAGAGCTAGAGAGGCCATAAAAGTTTGTGTGAAGAATTCATAGGGAGATTAGCTATTGAAATCAGTTTTGATTTTTATCTTGTTGATTCTTTAGACAGTAATTTTGAAACATTCAGATTTGTTAAATATTGTGTTCAAAATTTATTGTTTTGTTTGTAGATGTTTATTTTAAATTGTTTTCAATTTTTTAAATGCTTTATATTTGTAAGCATGATTTATTTTGATCAGGTTTTGTAAAACATACAAAAGGAACATTTATAAGCTAATTCTTAAAATTAATTACAAGAAGTTTGAGAATGGTTGGCGTAAAAGATTTGTTCTACAAAGGTGTAAGCCAAATATTTAAAATAATAACAATACAATGCTAGCAAATGCTCTACTATATGCTAGTATATTCATTTCATATAGAAATTGCTTTTATCTTCATAGAAACTGTTTAACAACAGAAATTTTTAAGAAATATTTTACATTTCATTTTATTTCACTATAATTTAAAAAAACTGTGTAAATTTATAAAAAAGTTTAAAAATTTTAAGTGAGTGATTTTTGTAATTTAAATTTAAATATGATTATTTTGTTGTACACTTTGAACCTTTATATTGAATCTAACTCAAGATGATTTGAATGATAAGAGTGAAAATACTCATCAGTTTTTGGCTTATTTAAGCAATTTAAGAAAAAGTATTGTCAGTAAATCTGTAAATACACTGCTGAACTTTTTAGTGTGAAAAAGTGCTTTTTATAATTTTTATTGCTTAAATTATTTTCTAGACAAAGAGTTTCTTTGAAAAATCAAGCTCAGATATTATTTATTATAGAAATAATTTATTAAAATTAGAATCTCTTAATTGAAAGATAATTTATGAAATATGTCTAATTTAATGTTGACAATTTTAATAATAATACTTTCAAAACTTGTAATTTCCCAAACATAATAAACAAATAAAATAATTTAGTATGTAAATCTGAAGTGTTGCTTTAAATTAGTACGTTGATATTAAAAGAGTAAATTTATGTAAATTTTCTAATAAAATATTGATATTAGGAAATTTGAATATTGTAATTTTCAAAACTTTATTCAGTTGGTTTTCTTGTTACATTAATTTTTACTTTGAAAAACATTGAAATTATATTGATAATTTCAGAGATGTGTCACAGCTTTGGATAAAACGTGGCATCCAGAACATTTCCTCTGTGCAAAATGTGGAGGAAAATTTGGTGAAGATGGCTATCATGAGAAAGAGGGAAAAGCATATTGTAAAAGAGATTATTTGGATTTATTTGCACCTAAATGTGGTGGATGTAAGGGACCGATAACAGAAAATTACATTTCTGCTTTGGATAAATCTTGGCATCCAGATTGTTTTAAGTGCAGGGTATGTATGATCTTAAATTAATATTATTTAAAAAAGATCATAAAGTATTAATATTAACAGAATATTTTAAGCTATTTCGCTATTACTTCAAATCTGAATGTAAAATAAATATTATTTAAGAATTTTTAAAATTATTAAATATTCTACATTATTATATTATTGTAAATACCATGATATACAGTAAATATTAAAATTTTAAATGATAATTTATCATTTTTATAATATAAATTCAATTCAAAATGCTTTTCTTATAGTGAAAACTTTTTACAAAAACTCAAGTGCTTTTTGTTTTACAAGCAGGATAAAGTGCAGTCAGTCAGACACTGGATCGGAAAATTTCCTTTTTACAAAAAAACCTTCCGAAATGCTTAAACTAAATGTGTATTGAAGTTTTAACAAAAAGTGTTTTAATAATTTACAAGCTTTTAACTGTCTTAAAAGAACATAACAGGCAGAATGCAAAGAAAGGGAAAAATCTGTAATCATGCATACACCCATTCTGAGAAACTATGTTTAAACATCACTCAAAATTGGCTAATGTGAAATACAGAACAGAAGTTAACTGAGGAGGGGCATTGTGAGCCCAAAACATGTAGCAACTAGAAAAGAATAAATAAAGGATGAAAAGCTGCCCAGTGTCTAATGGACTGCACTTTATCATGCTTGTGAAACAAAGACATAGAACGACACAGTTTCAAATTAGTAGTCAAGTGCTTTTGGTTTAAATGCACATCATCAGAAATCAATATAAGAAATAAAGATGGAGAGATATCATATTAATGGGATAATAAATAAGAAAGTGGCCACTTCAATATAATACAAATACATACAAGTGTTACAATAAGAACTTTCACTGACAAAATAATTAGATGAATAAAGGACTTGAGTTTTTAAAAAGTTTTAGATCCAGGAAGAGCAGTTTGAACTGTGTTATTATAAATAGAATATCACTTAAATAATTCAGTCACTATCAGGAATAAGAAAATATTAAACCATAGCTTATAACAAGAATTCTTTATTTGTTAAAAATATTTAAAAAGTCATATGAAATTATAAAGTCACCTTTTTTCAATAATTACTGTTAAAGGCTTTTAAAATCAAATTATTTTACTCTGAAGAAACTGCATTAGTTAATAAAAGTTAATTATATTACCAATTTTAAGATTGTATTTCTCTAGGAAAATGGGCAAATGCACAGGCATTTGCTCATATGTTTGAATAAAATCTTTCACTTAAGATGGAAGGAGAAAAATCATTTCAATGCTGTTTTGCTTCCATTTTTTCTAATTTGATTTAAATTTTATTTTAAAAAAATTATAAATCTTGAAAATGTCCTAGAATTATAATATAACAGCCAATCAAAATGATCTTACTAATTTTTTTATTTGCTTTTTTTGTTTTGATAATATTGGACTAAATCAAATTATTGAGTATTGTATAATACTCAAAACAGTAAACACCTGTTAACTCAGACCCTGCCACCTCTGACTTTGCATGTCTTGGAAAAATTTTACAGTA
The DNA here is from genome assembly GCF_030686945.1 of Centruroides vittatus. Lineage (NCBI taxonomy): Eukaryota > Metazoa > Arthropoda > Arachnida > Scorpiones > Buthidae > Centruroides > Centruroides vittatus. The sequence continues at coordinate 791,987 of NW_027122671.1, forward strand.
ATTTAAAATTTAGCAATAATAGAAAAATTACAATTAATGAGTAATTATTATTATAATGAAGTTATGATTAATGAGTGCTTTTGGTTTCTTGAAGTCTTTGCAATATTGTGCATTATATTACTATAATTGGTAAATTACTGAAGACTATACAGTACATTACTGTCATGAAACTTTTTAAGTTCATTTCCAGTAATAATAAATTCAGAATATAATCTACTAAAGTTCAGTAAAATTTCTGTGTAGAGCTGATCATAGTAAATTACTATACTATATTTTCTCCACATTCTTATGTTTTATGTCATTGGAGAAAACACTCCATTAACTTAGACAGCTCTTATCTCCTATTACTCCAAAGCACAGGTTTACTGTACTTTTATGTAGTCCAGTTGTTTGTCTTCCTTTTATGTTTATATAGTATTTTCTATTTTAGAGGAAACATTTTTTATCTACTGTTACAACAATTTAATTATAAAGCTATCTTTATATAATAATTTTAATTACTAAATACAAATATTAAAACAGCTCCTTCCATACAAAAATATTAATAAATAAAAAGGTTAATACAGCTATAAAATAAAGCAGTTTCTCATTTGTTAATGTTAATTATTAAATCTATATGAATAAATTTAGATTTGTGTTATTAGCATCAAGTTTTATAGAAAATTAAATTTAATATTTAATATAAATCTAATATATACTGGAAAATCTGCCATATTTTTCCAACACAATATGAAATTAAAAACATGCTTTTGTTGTTTATGATTCTTTTAAAACATAATAAAACTAAATTTCTTTTCATAATTTTAATTTTCTATAAGATTTAACATATTAGTTACAATATTTAGATTTTAAAAATTAGTTTATCTTTCTTTTCATAATTTCTAATAATTTTTCTCTTTTTCTCTGTCACTATCAGAAGACACAGTAGCTATCTGAAGATTCAAATCTGTGTTCCAGCCGTCATTGCTTTGTATAAATCATCTATAAAAAAAAAACAAATACTTGTATTTACAAACGCAATAACTTTCCCTCAGCAGATGATCTCGCCCAGATGATTCATATAATAAAATCAAAATTTGTTTATCGAATGTTGTAATTTTAAATTTGAATAATTTTCTACTATCAAAAGTAATGTACATGTGGTAATAAAATCTGCATGTCACAAATTGTTTCCATTTTTATAAGTTACAGTTTCTTTAGTTATCAGTTTTGTCTTTATTTATCAGTGTTAATGATAAAAAGTTTTGCTTGAAATTTGCCATATTTTGTGCTTATAAATAATAATTTGTATTTGTAGAAAAATTATATCAGCAAAAAAAAATTTATATATATATATATATATATATATATAACAACAATTTGTTGCTTGATTTCATGTTTATTATGATACATAAAAATTGTTAAAATGAAACTATTATAATTTATATTTAATTAATTAAAACTGGATAACACTAGAATGATATTTTTTAATAATATACATATAAAAATTGCTAATTAAATATGTATCAATATGCTTTACAGTAAATGATTATTAAACTTATATTAATAATCTCTACAGTTTTGTTACTTGTGATTTGGTTAATTTAAATAGAATCTAATGCCTATTTTACTTCCATTATTTTTATTTAAATGTATTAAATTTAGAAAACTATAAATAACAAGAATTTCTCTTTATCATTATTTTATAATTATTATTATTATTATTTGTAATTTATCATGTATGGAACCATATCATAATATAAAAAAATTTTTTATTCTTTTGTTTTTATTATATTTTTTTATATTAGATTTATTATATCTTTTAAAATAAATTACTAAATCTAGAGATATTATAGATATATGACAGTGGCGTAGCGAGGGGGTGTATCATGCACCGGATGCCACTCACAGAGGGGCGCCCGAATGGTCTCCAAGACAAACTATATGTGTTTCTGGAGGGGGAGAGGGGTGCCAATAAAGTGTCGGGCGCCAGTTACGTTCGCTACGCCACTGATATATGATAAACACTTTTATATTTAGATATTTAATATTTTACATAGTTATTTTAAAGTTCTAAAATAATGTAATTAAGAATTATTTTATAAAAATTGTGCTCTACAGTATATATATATATTTATGTGGTAAAAAGGAGAAAAAAAACAAATTATTTTATTTAGAAAAGTTTGCAATTTTATAGAATCATTCTATTCTTAAAAGTTTCGATTAATAAAATAAAATAACTGATTTGAATTTAAATTTGCCTTAGTCAGAAAAGGATTATATTTTGATAAAAATATACTTAGAAATTTAATTTAGTGTCATTAATTGTATTTATAGTTTATTATTGCTTTTATAGTTTTGATGTTTATCTGAATTTTTACTTGATATTATCAATTATTTAATATTCTTTTGGAATAACTACTTTTAACAATGAGTAATATTTTTTAAAATAAAAAGTTTATTGAAAGTTTAAAATCATTTTATAAAGTAAAAATAATCAAGTAATGCGTGTCTATGAACAAAAATTTATTTCTTATATATTTTTTTTTTTCTTTGGAAAAATTAAACTTAATTTTAAAAAAAATAAAAAAGATAATAGACTGTAGTAGAGGATCATGAATTAAATTGATGTTAGAAAACTATAGTTTTTATTAAATTACTATTTGTAATAGCATGCATTTTCAAATGAAAACATTTAAAATTGTAGTTATGAATTTATGTGGATGAAATACTCAATTAATTGCCAAACTAAATCATTGTAATTAGTGATGAGTCATGATAAATGATACTCCTGATTCAAATAAACAAAAGACATGATTCTTTTAATTAATTTTAATGTACTTTTGAGCCTAAAAAACTTATACTTTATCTAATCAGATTTAGTAAACAAATATTTTTCAAAATATATTTTAAAATAACTTTATAATAAATATTAAGTTATAGGTTTACTTTGCATAAATTGATTGTTTCAGTTATGTTACATTTTATCCAATCTGTTTTTAGGAATTTTAAATTTCCATTAGGGAAAAAAGTATTGTGAATGAGTGGATCATTTAAATGCTACAACATCTGAGTATAATTTAGTTTTAAATGTTAGTATTCAATATTTTAAATAGCATTAAGTATATACAAATTAATTAATTATTAATATGCAGAGTCTGATTATTATTCAAACTGTAATTGTAAATGGAAATTTCTGTACAACCGGGTTTATTGAATGTTCCTCAATTCTATACCCTTATATCAACTTGGTATTAATTTAAATAACTGATATAAAGCTTGGTGAATGTTTAGTGTGTTGAGAATTTAATCTAATAATACCTTTTGTAAAGTGAAATTTATGATAAACTATACTTTATAAATAGGAATAATTTTGCAAATTACCAAAAAACATTTTTTTTTTTCAAAATTTTTATGATAGTAAATTAAGTCTTATCAAATTTAATCTACATTAATGTTTTTATGCAATACTACATTTTGTTTTAAAATATTCAAATTTATCTTATTGGCAAAATTAATAAAAGTATAATAATTAGATTGAAGATTTGTGTCAAATAGAATTCAATTATTCATTTCTATTTGATAAAAGTATATGTGTTATTAAATTATCTTAAAATTTTAAATACTACTTAAATTAGCCTTTAAATTTTTATTTTTCTATGTATGAAAATTATTTGTTTATTAATCCAATTTGAAACAAAATAAATAATTGAAACTGCTTTTTTTTATAAATACAGTGCAATCGCGTTTCAGACAGAAATTATATATTGTACAATTGTATAAATGAAGATTGATGTAAATTAAGATCAATTAATTTACAGTTTTTCAGTTTATTATATGCTAATAAATGCTATAAATAATTAACACAACATAATATAAATAAAATTAAATGAAATTGTTAACGAAAATTTACATATAATTGTAAGGATTCGTTGTTTTAAAATGATAACGCTAGATGATCACTCTACCGTATTTTCAAACACAGTGTAACTCATTTATTTATCATTTTATATGCTATTCCAATAGTTTAATAACGTTTTAATATCTTTAAATATCGATAATAACGAGGAAACTTTTCCATATAGTCTACTTGTAAATGCTTTTGTTTAACTTGCTTTCTATAGTCTTCAAATTTCATTCACTTCTAATTAAGAAAAAAGTCTGAAGTTTTGAGGACATAAGTAACCACTGATGACAATGCATTTTAATGTTTTAGGATGGATCTACCTGACCATCTTTCTCAACCGAAACCCTACAAATATAACCAAATGTAGAATTTAATCGTAAGGTGTGTAATGTAAATGCACCGTAATGATACACATGACGGGTGACTTCACACTCAATCTCAAAAATATGAGCAACAAAAGTTTAAATTTTTTAAAAAATATTAAAATTATTACCATTTATTGATTGTTTAATTTGTCATTTCTTTGTGAGAAAATATACTTAAAATTTAATGAATTTTTTATTGCTTATTTATAAAAATCCAGCAACTAGTTGTATAACTTTCCCGGCGAAAAATATTTAAGAAACAGCAAAGGTAACAGATTGATCCATGCGTAATTTTAATGAGATTTTATATTCAAATTTTATAGTCCGACCCATCCGAGATAAGACACTTATCCCCCCAGCTCTTACCATGCCAAATTTCGTTTTTTTTTTTTTTAAATCTTTTCTCATTGTGGGATACTAAACGAAATAGGTGCCAATATACACATGAAATTTTACTTTTTTGAGTTCAGGCGGTCTCAAAACGTCGAGCTTTGCAAAAAACTGGAGGGTCAATTATATGTCGTAGGCGAATTGGAAAATCTGTTTCGTTGTAAAGGGCGCCGTGATTTTACAATGAGCCTGGCAAATTGGAAAATCATCTATTCGCTATTCAGCCTGATATTTAGACATTTTAAAATCAGCCCATAGAGCTAGAGGCAATTAAGAAAGTGTTCAATTAGCCTGATCGATTCCAGGCTTATTGTAATACACCGAATATACGAAAGGCTTATAAGACAAACATCAGACAATGTCTAAGGAAGATTATTATTGTAAAGTAACTTTAAAATAAATAACATAATACAACATAATAATGAGAGAAAAATTAACAATATAAATTAATAATCAGGAATAATGAATAATAATTTTAATTGAAAAAATAATGATTGATTACAATATGTTTGTGATACGACAATGAATAATATAGAGTAACTGTGTTATATTGGAAATTAATAATACTGAATTTTTATAAAAATAATGTTAAATTGCTAGAAGACTTTTTGTTCAAAGTTAATTGTTTAAAAAATGGTGTAATAATTAGGAAAAATGAAAAATATTGAATTACAGCTTTCACTTGGGAAACAAACGTTTCATTTATTTATTTGCATACGATTAACAGATGTGACATTTTGATGTGTACAATTGGTTTACCTTCTTACACCCGCACTTTTTTGTTTGACATTGTGTTTTTGATATTATACACTTACAACTGGCCTCCAAACTTTAATTATTTTGCCACAGCTTCAAGTAGAGATGCATATTTTTCTAGTATGTCTTCAAGAATTTGCGTTCCAGAAATCTGGAAATCACTTCTACTGAACCAGGTCTTAATTATGCCACCCATTGTTCCAATTTGATAAACATTTTTTGCATCCAGAATATTTCCTATTACATTTTGGCAGTCTAATGGCCCTCAATCAACCTTCGGAACGTTCAATAAAGTTCCCAACTTTCGACAGGTTTGTGTTTTTTGTAGTAATTTCAATCATTTTTTCTTCTGCTTTTTTCTGGCCTCTGTGTGATTGTTGACGTTCCTGTGCAATTTTTTCTTGTCTTTTACAAGTGTCGCAAACATAAACGTCACCAATGTCTTTAGAGGTCCCTCCAGTGAGTGCTCTGAGCACAATTTTTATGAACTCTTGTCGCACATAATGAACATAATATTACTTGTGATTCATTCAGATCGCGTACACAAACAGAACAAGTCTCTTTCTCAAAATTTTCCTCTTAATTTTCGTTTACTTCCTCAACGGCTTCACGTTCTAAACTGCTTTCCTTAAGTTGCACCAAATCTTCACTATGAAGAGTTTGTAAAATTTTTGGTGAAACATTCGTCGTCCCTAATCCTAATTTTTGTTCCGATCCAAAGAGTACTGTATACGGACTTCTGCTTATAACTCGATGCTCAGAAGAGTTTTTTGCCACTGGACGAAATGGCAGCCTATAACTACCAGTATCATCCATCCACGCACGTAACATATTTTCAATATCCTGATTGCATCGCTCTACGCTCCCTTGGGATTGTGGGATCTTCCGTGCACTGTTTCACATTCGGGCTTTATAACTGAAAGTTGCTTAATGACATTAGTTGTAAACTCTCTTCCGTTGTCACTGTAAAATATAAGGCGTACCAAAGTCTAAAAATGTTTTCAGCAGTTCCAACGCAACTTTCGCTGCATGTTTTGTTTTCAAAGAGCAAAGAACACAAAATTTTGTCGCGTGATCTCGATAGTTAAGTAACCATTTGTAGTCTCTACAGGGAGTAGATTGAAAATTAATCAAATCAACTTGGCCCCGAAGATTGAAATCCTTCGTAATGATTGGCACGACGATGTTTTTGTGAAGACTTCTTCGAATTTCACATTTTACATAAAGATACAAATACCTTTAATAGCCGGTCTTAGGATGTAAAAAAACTTAATTTTTAGAACAAATAACATTTTATCACGATCTCCATGACCTGTTGAGCAATGATATTGAAGTAATTTACCAGAATATTTTTCAAAAGGAAGAATTACTACAACAGGATCGTCAATGCTTTTTCTTTTCTTAATTAAAACTCACTTTTCCCCGACTACCATTGTATCATACTTCCTAATTAATTCTTATTGCTTGCTACTTTTCTTCTTGTTCGGGTTTCTCGAATCTAAAATTTCTAAAATTACGTTGTCATTCTTACTACTGTATTCTTTCATCTTTTTCATTAAATTTCAACTTCATATAACATATTTCTTAAGAAAAAACACACAAAATTGCTGTGTCGAACTTATCGTACAGGAACACGCAGGTGTGCATCTTTTCGCCAAGTGTGTTCCTTTATGGTATGTTCGACATAGAAGCAATTTTGTGCATATTTTCCCAATGAACCTAGAAAGAACAAGAAGCAATGAAATATTAACATATTTCTTCTTCGGAGCCATTTATAATATCATTGTCCCGCATATTTTCTTCTCCAATAAATGTAGTTTCTGTGTCCATCTCCATTTCTCAGTCACTCTAAATACAAACACGACACACACACACACAAAATGAGATGTAATTATTTAAATTCTACTAAATGTTAAGTCAAAAAAGCAACTGCGACCGTTACATGCATGTTAGCAAACCTAAGCGAAACCATGTTTTAAAGGAATATTTGAAGACATGACCAATTGTACGGTACTAACACAAAAAGGGAAAGGGGCGTTATGCTAGCGTTGCAGAGAAGTAACATTAAATAAGCGTAGAATCATCCGGCTAATTGAACAAACTGAGGTTCTCTTTCTTAATTGCCTAAAGCTCTGGCCCTTTGACGGAGCCCTTTATAATGAGCCGGATTTTCCAATTCTTTTACGACATATACATAGTAACCGGGAAAGTAAAAGTACAATATGTCCCATCTCATTAAACTAAATTGTTTTGGGACAGTTCTGATGCGATGTTGGAAAGTATATCGAATATGATTTTCGAATATCCAATCTGTTACACTTTTGTAACATGAATACTGTATATTTTTACATTACTACACGAAATTGCTAACTTTATATTAAATACAAAATAATTCCTTATAAATTCTCTTTAATATCATTTTATGAACTATTGCTTAATCCGGATAAGTTCTATTCCCATTAAATACACACAAGTTCATTCGGAGTCTATATATTTTTTTCAGAATTTTACTTTTAAAAAATTTTGAATTATTAAAATCATCAGATAATAAAATTAACTAAAATAAATTCGGTTTAATATTAATACATAATCAGATTTCGTGCAGAATTTGAACTGTTTCAAGTGAATTGTAATCGATTATATTCGAATTTAGTTCTTGAATTATTTAAGGTATAAATATACAGGTGCGCCCAGAGAAGGCTAAAGCAACAAATTGCCCTAGGACCAGAGAAATTAGTAGCCCTATATTGCTCCATTCACTTCCTTTACTTTAATAAAATAGTTTAATTTTCTGTAGGGTCTAAATATTTATTTTGTTCCAGGCTCCCATTACCTTCCAGGCCCTGTAAATACATACTAAATATAGTGTAATGTTCATTAGAAAAAATACATTTTTTACATATTTTTAGACCAAGGAGATAATGTACTGTACTACGTATTTATAGCAGATATATTTAAAATATCGATCACGCTGTATAAGAGTAGCTTTAGCAAGATTAAATATTTTAAACAGAATAACATTATTATTTTCGATTTACGGTTATCCATTTCACTTTGAATAATATATTTCAATTTGGGTAATTGAAATTGAGTTTAAGTAGGTTTAGTCAGTAGTGTTTAAGGTTTATTCTTTTGATACTTGTTAAAATGTTAGATTTTTCATACCAACGAGTTTACACTCTCGTTTTGGCCTAGATTGTAATTTTTTTTTTTTTTTATTAGTCTACTGTATATAATATTCTGATATTATTCAGTTAAATAAAATAAATTTATATAATCTTTAAGAAAATTGTAAAAAAAATAGTTTATATTTGTTACAATTTGTAAAATATTTAACCACTTTTTAGTCTTAATAATAATAAACGACTCTTTTAGCCCACGATTATAAATTAGAGTTAGATAACCTAATAAATAGGATTTAACAATGTGGAGGGTTTATCACACCAAGGCCGACAGAAATAAGGACCAGATCTTTTACAAAAAAGTTAGTCTTTAATAATCACATTTCGAATTTAGGTAAGGATGCATTTCTGGTACAAGGACCCCTCATCAGCTTACAAACACATGACACCAACATAATAATTATAACACCAATAGTTAACCAATACAAAGGAATATCTAATATATACAGTGCACTGTATTTACAATTTTTAATGTAACCCATATGCTAAAGAACTAAAACTATAGAGCATAAAATTTTTCAATACAATGACAATGTGATATATCGTATTATTTGGGACCAGTAAATGTCTTATTATCTCCCACATTTTCCAAATTCTGGTAGACGGTTCCACTATTAATAATAAATATTGTTAAGTATATTAAAAACCAAAAAGGGAGGGAAACTAACAATGAACTTACTATTATTAAAATAATTGGTTTCCAGACTTTAAACAAAAACAAATATACCTGATCCATAAGACTGTTTGAAGTCAACTGCCTTGTTACAATTCATTTTACAATGTGATGTGACTATACTCTCACATCTGTTCAGCATCTGTTTCAAGGTTATGTAAAAATGATGTTAATCCACTCCTGAAATCTCAGAATAACATGTTCAATTATTGACCGAAATGTCTTCCTTGAAGTGTTGGATTCAGATCTGGTGAGCGTGAAAGCTAAACAGGAGAGGTGCTGGTTCATCGGAAAAATGATTTCTAAGCACCTGTTTAACACAATTTGCTATCTATGCAGAGGCACTATCCTGCATCACTCATGATTCAATATACATCGACGTTGCTGGGTGCTGGAATCACAGTATTAGTCAATTGGTAATGCATATCGATGGCCGGTAACGTAACATGTAATGGGACCTCTGTGTCTGAACTCCTCAATCCAATAATGAATGATGATTGTGTTGTTTTGTTTGTGTACAAAACATCTCTTGTGGTGATTTTTGGAACTAAAATTTTTTTTTTGCCTTGAATTTTCTTCCCTTGATCTCATTAAGATGTACTGAAATTTTCGTGTAATTCTGTTAAGCAGTTTTTTCTGCAGATATTTTGCTTATCAGCGTATTTTACATAGAATTTTTGATTTCACTACTACTAAAAAGTCTGACCAGTATTAGTATTGTCCTTGCGTGAGTTTTTCCGAATGCTGACGGGCTTAAGAACTTCAGCTGAAAATGAGGCGGCTAATCCCAAGGAGCTTCATCTCATTGCTGCTGCTGGACTTGATTAGAGAAGTTGCGATTGTTTCCATGGATCTTCAAGTGGACGGGGTGTCGTATATGTGTATCTTCCTCCATTTTCGACAGTGTTGGATAACCTTTCCATATACATACCAGAGCACGCAGTATATGTGAAATTTTTAAAAAATACAAATAGAGCACGATTTATCAGATACCGAAATATCTAATACCTAATTTAACTGGTTATTTCAACTGTTGACTACCGGTTTTATTAACTCTTTCAGATGATATAAGATATCCTCATGAATTCTGGAAAAAATTTCACAAAGACTCGCATACCTACAGTACATGTTTTTTATACATAGATGTACCGGACATCTCACGAAAACTAAGATCCTGTGTGATAAGAATAAAATTGGAACTTTTCAATCGTCCAGTTTAAATGCTTATAAAAAATGATCTCTGACATAAAAAAGAATGTAATTTTGTAACATTGCACCAGATGAGCGTGTGCTGGATCTGTCGCCTTAAAAAAATTCAAACTCGATTCTCTCGGGCCATAACAAATTTTTTAATAGATAATTCGGATTATTTTTTTCATTTCTTGAGTAATTTTAATGTGGATTGAACCTGTGAATTGATTTTGAACAAAATTAAGATCGATAGTACAGACCTGTAAATTAGGGATCGTAGTGTATTGTCATAACAGGAAAAGCTCAATCCAGTATATACGAAATATTTCAAAATATTTTGAAAGGAGAATATTTATAAATTCTCCTAAACTTGTTTTAATTGGATCGAATAGATTTATGAACATCGTTGTTCCCTCGTGATGTAGTTATTCCTGTTTACATCGTAAAGGCGACGTAGATATTTTGTGGAATTCCTCAGCAGCATTCATCAGCTAGAATATTTTATGAATTTAAGATATGTGTTAAAAGCATACAAGTGTTATTTTATTTCTTGCGCGGTCTGTATGTTATTTAATTGCAAAATAATCCAACCAGCCTACAATGATAACCGAAATATAAAATTTAAATTTTTGATTTTCTTTGGAATAGCAATTCGAAATATAAATATTTGCTTCTTTTCCTTTGATCCATTTTCCTTCAAAAAATTGTATTTATTTTTCTTCTTAAGAGAATAATAAATACAATTTTACAATACAATAACGTATTCCCGATTTACGAGTATTCGAAATACGAGACATCGAATAACGAGCTGTTCTTTTTTATTCATCTTTCCTATTTACGAGAAAAATAATCGAAACAATGCTTGCAGGTGTCATACAGTAGACAGTTATATCTACTGTTATGTAATCTTTTTACGCTTATTAATGATTATTTATTTTATAAATAACAAATTAAATATAATACATATAAAAATACAAAATAGCTATACTAACTAATAAGTATAAATATAAAATAAAAATACTCAAATTTAATCAAAAATAAATATTAATTTTAAATAAAAGTATGTTATTATATATATGTTTAATTTTAAAGCATTAACGTTTATGAGTTCCTATCATTAACACTGAGTTAAGACAAAACTGATATTTATCTATAACGAAATACTGTATAAAAATGTATTTCTCCTTCAAATATCAAGTTTATTTGTACATAATATTTTTATTTATTAATATTTAATATAAAAAGGTTGGTTAACGAAATCAAAAGTCCATAAATAATTAATTTAACACATTTTCTCAAGCTTTTGAATTATTTAAATATTTTAAATTATGGAATACAACCTTGTATTTCGAATTCATCGCATTCTTACTGCGAATCATTAAAGTAAGCAATGTAATTGCTAAAATATTAACAACACAGAATTGAGTCTTCTGAAAAGTAAATATGTTGTTAATATAAAGGTGTGAAGCAAGAAAATAATTACACTTTTATTTTTAAAACAATTATACTTAGGAATGCCATGCCCCATTTGAAAAAGGAAGTTTCTACGATCATGAGGGTGAACCGTATTGTGAATATCATTATCACGAAACCAGGCGATCATTGTGTGCCAGCTGCCAGAAACCCATTACAGGTCGATGCGTTACTGCCATGTTTCGAAAATTCCATCCAGAACATTTTGTTTGTTCCTTTTGTCTTAAACAACTCAACAAAGGAACATTTAAAGAGAATAAGGATAAACCATATTGTCATGTTTGTTTTGATAAATTATTTGCTTAAGAAGTAATTAATGTAAATGGTTTCTTCTTCAACTAGAGATAAAGATTATAACTTTTGATTGTTTATTCTCGTTTAAATAATATCAACTATTGTTTTTAATGTTTAAAATATCCTAATATATATATATATATACACATATTATGTAAACTGAAAAATATTTATAAAGGTAAACTCGTTTTATATTTGTATAATAATTTAAAGATTAATGTATTATTTACTTAATAGTTATTTATATAAATATTTCTGAGAAATGTTTAAATTATAATTATATTCAAATATTATATATATTTATTACAATTGTTAAATTGAAATAAAATTTGGTTGCTTATAACAATAAAAAGTGTGTAACTTAAAAATATGATAAAATACAGAATTTGAGGGCAGGATGGCCGATTATGTGAATTCACTAGCCTGCCGCTCCGGGGGTTTTCTGTTCGAGTTTGAGTCGACTTAAAAATGTTCACGAGTGTATTGATTCGGACCCCGTTCCTCACCAGTCGGCCGCTTCCCATTTTGTGCTGCCATTTTATGCCCACGTGGGCATAAAAAAAAACTTTTATAGAAATATTATATCAAACCATATATTTTTTAGTTCATCATAAATTATATACCTACAGCTTAATAATACGGAATTAATATTTAAAAGTACAGTAAACCCTCGAGTTATCAGACCGATTTAACGGACAAAAGATATCTGCCGTAAAAGAAATAATTGAAGAACCTTTTCTTTATTCGCCAATAGAGCACCATGTATATTAGATCAATGAGTATAAATTATTTAATTTAGGTTACATTATATATTTTTTTTAAATACTATCAGACTTTCAAATTAGCGGAGTCTCCTTCCCCTAGTTAGTCCGTTAGACCGAGGGTTTAGTGTATAAAAATTAAACATTTAAATAAGATTTTTAGAAGCATTAAAGAGAGTAACTAGTTGATTCAATCAAATCGTTTGAAGTAAACCTAGATTATAGATAAACGAGTAACTAATTTAAATATTTTAGAAGTTTATGCTTTCGTACTTGTTTGTATCGGAAGATAGCATCTATTTGTCGGGCGATATCGCCTTTGTCATACAATAAAAGAATAAATAAATAAAATATTGCTGGAAAAAATAATCTCAGTAAATAACGATAGTGATTATTATCATCTGACGTATGAAACAATTTCATAGATTCAATTTTTCTATATGTTTGTTTTATTTAATACTAAATGAATCCAATCATTTAAATTTCGTCGGGCCGGTATTATGCTTAATGTAACTATGTAACTGTAGTAATACCTTAAAAAATAATAAATATCTGTCATCGTCAAGTAGTCATTCGTGAGAAAAACTGTACCGCAATACAGAACAACTCAAAAACGAAGCCAACTTTACAGGGACTTTTCACTTAACCACAGTTAATAAAAAATTCATTAGAGAAAATTCTCTCATAAATTATCGTCAAAGATATTTAAATAACTGAATTTTTGATAAAAGTGCCAAATTTATCGAAAATACATTTAAATTAGACAATTTGATTTTATTTTATCCGGAATTTGAACAGAGCAAAGAATTCTAAACGTGTAAATATTACATAAGTACTTTATAATACGCGAAATAAAAATATCCAGAAATTATTTTAGTAGCACAAGTTTAAATAAGCTTTGTAATTGTATTTAAGATTTTAATTTTAGTATAATTTAAATTATAATAAAAGAAATTTGTTCGTTTGATTTTCATCAAATTACATTTTTAGGCGCCATTAAAATACTGTAATTAGAAAACGAACTTCGATAAAACGTTTAGATTTATACGTCTTGAAATGATTTTTGCCATATATAGGCCTATAACAGAATTTATATACGTACTCGTTATGCAACATTATTTTCAAATACTATAACATGGTTAAAGAATTGTTATTATATATATCTTTATTAGCATTTTTGAATTTAGCAAACCATATCAAAAATGAGGGTTTGAAAAAAGTGCTTCAAATTCAAACTTCCAAATATAAACAGAAATTTATGGAAAAAAGAACGAAAATGGTAAATTATAGCATAAAATGATTTATTAAAACATGTTTATGCATTGAGGAATGAACTGTTTATTTGCAAAAAAGCGCAAGTGTATTCCTCTGCTTCTCAACACACAAGTTTAATCCGTTAATTTTGTTCTACTAATAAAAGTCATATTAGCAATGAGAAACTAACTAGGCCTTTTACCTATTTAAAAATGATGTGATAATGCCACAAAGTCACGTTTTAACAATTTCGTGTTAGAAAAGAATTAAAATCCACATACTTTTCACAGACGAGAAACCCTAATAAAAATAATTTAATAATAATAATTTATTTAAAAACTAATAAAAAAGAATGATGTCAAAAGTTAGATAACTAGGGTAACTTTAAAGTACCGGTACATGAGTAATATTTTCCAAATAACGATAAGTGCACGTGTCTTTGTATCCTCCCCGAATCTTCCTTGAGAAGCACCTATATTCTCAAAATTCTGAACACGCTACTGGGTCTAGCTAATTTATTTCACAAAGAAAGTATATAAATACAGTTTTATAACAATATTATACGTACTTCATGTACGTGTTATATGTACAGTACAGTACTAAACATTTCGTGTTATCTTCCGAATATTTGATTATTCGAGACACTAATTTTCTGCCTGCCCTAATTTTTATTGTTGATTACCCTACAGCATAGTTATATCACAAAAGAGAACAAACTGTCTCTTTGCACTTGGGCTAAGATAAACAGTGGTAAAATATTCTGGATACGCGCCTGCTGCCAGTAGCTAAAGTAATGCACATCCGACGCCACCTTAAAATTGATGTCCAAGCCATCGACTATCGATTTATCGCACAGTACTACTGGCAACATAACTGTATCAGTGAAAGGATATCGACACGAGATTGTAATGATATGGCGGTGTGTTATGCAGGGAACAGTAATTTTGTTATGTTAATTTCCTGTACTGTACTCATAGAATATATGAAAAAATGAAGATCGCGAATCTATCAAATGGTGAAGGTTCACGGGAAGTTAAAAGTGCCGACAATTTCGACTTAACGAGACCGTGTTCCATTGAAAACCTTACATATTGTATTTTAAATATTATGTTGCCGTAATTTGCATGGCACTTCTCAATCCTATAAGCCTATTCCCCAGTTAAGGCACAATTTAATTTAGTAAGGAAAGCTATTTAATTAATATAATTTTTAACCTCTTGCCGTATTAATTAATTAGAACTCTATATAAAAAGCAATAAAAAATACTTAAAACTGAAAAAAACGAAATAAATGTGTTAATTTTGAAGAAAAAGCTTCAAAGTACAATTTCCTTTTTCTCGCCTTAGCGCGAAATCTGACACCGATGAGTCATTCCGGTCGTTGTTAAAGTCAGCGCTTCAGCGTCGCTGCTTCAGCACTGCTGTATGACGTAAAACACGTGGTTTAACAACACGACTGCTGCAGCAGTAAAGATGGCGGCCATTTGGAGTGCAGTTTATGCATATTGTGAACTTTTTAATTCTAAAACTAATTCTCGATCATCATCAACGCTGTTATTCTCGTCTTTTTTCAATAAAAGGCCAAGAGAAGTGGGAGGAGGAGGAAATTCTTACGGTAATAAATGAATCTCCAACAAAAAAGGTAAAAATCATGAATTATGTCGAAGAAACCATTCCACGGACAAATGATATCGACTTCAAAGCGCATTTTCGTCTTAAACGAGAAACTGTGGAATTTATTTTACTAAATATAAACCTCCACAAGAAGTAAAACACTGGTAGGCCATCTTTACGTTATTCTGATAAAGAAAAAGTGATACTATTATCGTTGTGGACGCTGGGAAATCAAGAATCGTTTCGTGGTATCGCGGACAGATTTGGATTAGAAAGAGGACACGCACATCGACTGTTCATTACATTTTGTACAGAACTAAGTAAAATGAGACAATATTTTATTCAGTGGCCAACTCGACGTTGGGCAACAGGCAGCCGACGTTGTAAGGAAGTTTTCGGAATTGCGAGGATGGAAAAGTTTCCCGAATGTTTTTGGGTGTATAGATGGAACGTTAGTTGAAATTACTATAGGTAAACGCCATAAACAGGAATATTACTGCAGAAAGCAATTCACCGCTGTAATTTTACAGGGCGTTTGTGATAGCAGAAAAGTATTCATTGACGTCTATGCTGGTTGGCCTGGCTCAAGTCATGATGCACGTGTTTGGAAGAACAGCCCTTTATATAGACATATGTCAAATGGTACTGTTTCCATTCCCGAGAACTGCCATCTTCTTGGAGACTCAGCATATCCTTTATTGTCATATTTAATGGTGCCATACAAGGATAATGACCACTTAAATAGGAAAGAAAAATTGTTCAACAAGAGACTTAGTTCTTCACGTGTGGTTATTGAACAAGCCTACGGAGATCTTTTTGGCCGGTTCAGGCGATTAAAACTTCTGCATGCAGTGGCGTGCCGTCATTGGAAGCGATGGAAGCGCCGATTCCACCTTCCAATGACCTTCCCTTGTATTTTATAAAATATAAATTTTCATATTTTAACGTACTTTGCATTAATTAAAATTAATATTTTATTATAACTGCATTATGTATCTTTTACAAATTTCTATACTACATGTGAAAAAAACGATAAGATTGCTATTGTATATTCGAATAATTCGGTGGCGGAAAAAGTGTCGAAACCGGGTCAGTTTCCAATCAGCCAGATTATATAGGCATTGTCACATGCGGTTTACAGAGCACCAACCTCACCCGGTTTTAGCTGGTGGATGCTTCACTCATAAAGAATCCTACTTTATATCCCGGAGCAGTTGTGGGCTGTTAGCCACCTGCCTGTTCAACTTCCAAGCAGCCAGATTATAGGCATTGGCGCATGCGCTTTACAGAGCACCAACGTCACCCGGTGTAGCTGGTGGATGCTTCACACATAAAGCTTCTAATTTTATATCCCGGACCGGTTGTTGGCTGTTGGCTGTTAGCCGCCCGCCTGCTAGATATTCGGCCGCCCTCGCCCAATTATGTGAATCACGAGTAGACTAGATCAACGGCGGGCAACCCCCGGCCCGCGGCCAGCTACGGCTGGCGAAAAGTTTCTATCCGGGCCGCGAGATCTTTAATAGATTATTAAATTGGAAAAATAACTAATTAATAGTTATTTTTCCAATTCTTTGTCATTTTCGAAAACGATAAGAGAAATAAATGTAGTAATTAACTTTTTATTTATTTATTTCATATTTGCAGACTAAAAAATTACGAGTCACAAGAAAGCGTCAATTAACTACTACGGCCCGCGGAAAAAAAACGTAAAATTTATTCTGGCCCACGTTATAAAAAAGGTTGCCCACCGTAAACTAGATTTATAACTCAACCCAACCGATAGGAATTTACTGGTATGTTTTTATGATAGTTCTGTATAGTTGACAGGAGTTTTAAAAAAATCCATTAAAATATTTGATATATTTATTCTGCGTTTATTCTCGCTCTCCCATCTTATATTACTTACGGATTTCAATGTTAAGCCGGTGATATTACGATTTAGTATGTCCCATCTGTAAGGGGATGCAGAAAAAACGTGTACAATTCTAGTACAGTGATAAAAAATTAACTGTTACTTTGGCTGGATCATTTACAACCAAATTTAATGAATGAGACGTACAATGGTACAAAAAAAGCTCTAGAATTTATTTTCCTTAAATTTACGATTTATGTATCGGTTGTCATAAAAATTTCTTTCCACTTCTTTCCCAAGACTACAGATATTTGAGTACAAAGTAACCGGTTTCGACTTATTTCTATTTAAGTAGTTAAATAATTAAGCGATTATGGAATTAGAAACATAAATAAAACCCCGATGAAAGAGCCGAAAGTTTACTTAAACAGAAGCTTAACCGAACCAATTTCTTGCCGAGTACAGTGGGGTCTGATCTCTTCGTAATATTAGATGTAATAAAGACAGAAATTTCTCCAGTTCAATGAGAGTGACCGAAAAGTTGTGAATTTTGGAAATTTCCGTGAACACTCGATCCTAAAACGAATTAGTTAGAAAACGAACGACAGACAATCTGTTAAGTTTAACATATTTAGATTTTTACAGCTATGGTGAGAAACGTTTAAAATCTACAACAACCCCGTCGCGTCCTTTGATATATACTAGTGACGCGACAAAAGAGGCATTTGACATTGACCGGTATCGGCACCCTAGGGATTTGGCACGCACACACCTACCTGGACCGTCTATGATTCCATTCATTAGCCACTTGTAGGGAGCTATTTCACTAAGTGGATTGTTTTAAGATTTAAAAAAGTAAAGAATATTTTGTTATTTTTATGTACGTTTTCTTCACAAAGTTATATTTAAAAGTAATATTCATACAATTGAAGAATTTTTTGTACTAGGTATGTATATTCGTCACACATTTTGTTTTACCAAGTAAGTTTTTCTGATAATTTTAATTTTAGCTCTTATATCGTGGCTAGTGATTCAAAAATTTATTTAAAAAAGTTTTGGCTCAAGACCATATAATGAAAAAGAAAACATTATTAAAAGAGAAAGACCAATGCCTAAATTAAATATAAATACGTCAACAAAAAATTTCGACATTTTTGACGATAAAATTTATGACGAATGACCAGGGCCGGATTATCGAATAGGCAAAGTAGACAAATGTCTAGGGCCCGTAATTCGGAGGGGCGCTTCAGTGCAGAAGATTTCTGTGTTTCAAAACGAGTTAAAAATTATTTAAGAAATTCGATAGGACAGAAAAGGCTGTATTTAACAATGGTTAGTAAGCTGCGGTCGACCAGCCATTGGCTAAAAAAAAAAAAAAGGGTCAACAGCCACCTGGTGCGTCAGAAGTAATGTACGCTACGAGATCTCTCGCACCATCTAGAAATCTTTCTAGGGCCGCCTCTCGTGGTAGTACGGATGTATGGTTATGATTTATTTTCTAAATCTAAACTTATACGTCGCGACATCGCATATTTGATATAGCGTTCAAGTTCCTTCAAGTTGCTCGAGTGCGAAGATATTACAATTCAATAGTGTTTTATAAAAGAGTTAAAAAGGATGACACCACGGTGTGACTTGGGGTGACACCACGATATCCGCACCGGGTGTCACCCATGCTACTACGCTAATGTCACATTATATAAGATTTGTTTAGAAGCAACTTATTTAAATGGGGCCCCAATTTAAATTTTGTCTAGGGCCCGCTAGAGGCTTAATCCGGCGCTGCGAATGACGATTCTTTCGTAAAATTGAAGCAATTTGGAAATCAAAGCGGAATAGAATTTAACATTGGTAGACAATATAAAATAAATATTGAAAATTATAACGAGATAATTACGATTAATAGATATATCTAAATTAATAGATGTTATATGTTTTTTCTCAAAGCGAGAATTGGCATTTAGAGGGCGTAGGGAATTTATTGAATCTAATAACGGAGGTAATTATATTGAACTTTCTTATTTATTAAGTACGTCAGATAATCTATTAAAAATACATTTAAAGAAGTATACGGTTTTTACTGGCTTATCGAACAAACGAATACGAACGGGCCCTGACGCGCAATTAATTGATTGCCCCTGAAAGTCGGCTTCTTACAGAAACACAGCTTCCCTATCATCAAATGTCACGGCACGCCACTGTCTGCATGTGACACAGCGGTCCAATATCCCAAAAATGATCATTTCAGCATGCATTCTTCATAACTTTTGTGTTTTACAGAATGATGAAGCACCTGAAAGGGATGACAATTACATACAAAATGGGAACAACTTGGCTGATTATGAGATCAATCAAGATGGAAGATCTAAGAGAGATATTATTGCAGATTATTTGTATCAGCAGTTAGAATAATTTTGTGATATTTGTTCTTTTATCTGCTGTAGTAGTAATTGACCAAAGCCAGCAAACACAACCAGCATTGTTTATGTAACAACCAATTAAAATTTTTAAAATAAAATCATTAATATTTTTATTAATGTGTGTTTGAGTTTTTGAACACTTTGTTCTTGTGTTAAATAGATTTACCATCCTACACTGTTTAACTAACATTGTGCAAATGAAGGGTGAAATGGTGTAGCTATACCTTTTCACCCTTATTTACACAATGATTTTATTTATTACTACTACAAGAAGCTACTTGTAGTAGTAATAAATAAAACCATTGAAACAGGTATCATCTGTACCACAGTTTTTTTCTAAATGCATTTAATATTGGTAAAAATAAAGTAAAAAAATTACCAGAATAAATAATGGTCTTGCACTTTTTATATGAATTTGTGATAAGATTGAAACAGTTCATTTCAAACATGTCTATGTAATTTAGATTAATTCTATTTTTGCAAAGAATACAAGGTGTCCTGTGAAGTAGTTTTTTATAGATTTTTCTAATGCTGGACATTTATAAAAGATCTCATAAAATGCTACTTTTCCTGTTGACACATTTGAATTTCTTTTACTTCTATTGTCTCTCCTCTTTTTAAGTATGAAAATAGTATTAAGATTTTTTAAAGCATTTGTACCATAAGTTGTCTGTATTTCTAAATTCTGTGCATGAACAAGATAAAAAAACTCATTTTGCAAAGAATAGAATTCTAATTGTATTTGCATCACTAACTGAAGAGGGAGAACCTAAAAACATTACAATATGTTTGCCACTATCTCATATCAAATGTATAAAAATGGATTTGTATAAATAAAAAAAGACAATTCTGATATACAAACTTAATTGTTTATTGGTTTTTCAGCAAATTTTTAATATAATTAAGTAAAAATATAAATGGCTAGTCTATTTTTTTGCAAGTTTATCCATAATATCTATTAATGATTGCATCATTTTCCTTCTTTCTTCTTCATTTTCTCTTTCTTGTTGTAATCTTTTTTCTTCAATTTCTTTAAATTCTTCCCACCGTTTGTTTTCTCTTTCGTCTCTCTCTTTCTCAATCTTTTCAGCTTTTCCAGATACCGTGAAAACCACAGTGGTGGTTTATTTGCTTTCCTTTTTCGTGCTTTTTTGAAATTTTCTAAACTACATTGAGGAAGACTAGATGTGCTGCTGCTGCTTGTTGAAGACAACTCTACTGGTGGAGGGGAAGGAGTGCTTGAAGAAGCACTGTAATTTTTTTCTGGTAATGAACTCATTAAAGTTTCTGGAGAAGGAGTAACGTCAGACCTACAACCTATTGCTGCATTGAAAAGATCAAAGTAGGGCCAGGTTATAGCCCCTTCCCCAGTTTTATTTTTCACTTTATCTTTATTTCGTCTGTATGTGGATAAAAGGTTTCGCCACTTTTTATCACACTCTGTAGAAGATACTTTATATCCCTTTATTGCTAAGTGATCAGAAACCTTCACCCACAATTTGTTTTTTGCTATTGGTTTCCAAAATTCTTCTTCCATTTCCAACCTGACACTTATTAAAAGTCTGGTCATAGAATCACTCCAGTTGGCATTTGAAGTAAGTAAATCTGAAAAACAATATATCAAACTTAAGTCTTTATCTTTAGGAACATTTTCAAAACTTTTTTAATCATGTCCAATCATTGTGTAACTATTAACCAATTTAATTAAACATACCATCTGAAAGATGTCTCTTTTCACCCCTAATGCCTGAAGTGCTTGGAACTGTTTTAAAATAAAAATTATATAAATTACACTGTAAATTAACAATGAAAGTAATTCTGACAGTCACATTTCTTTTAATACCTGAATTTGTATTATTTTCTAAATTTTTCTTACACTCCACCAGTGTATGTTCTTCAGGTTTTGTCTTCATTTTATTAGCAAGATCTAATCCGTATTGCTGAGCAAATGTAGGATCTAAAATTAAAGATTACGAAAAAGATTATTTTAAGTACTGTATAGAGATTTCCAAAGATGAAAACATTTTAAAGTATATATCAGTGCATAATATTTTCATACAAGTATTTAATTCCATATAACAAAGTAATTAAAACCTAATTAAATAGTAATGATTGAAGTATGGTATAGGTTTAAATTGAATGAACAAATTTTAAAACGATTTCTTTCATTGTGGAACATGTCTCGCTCTGGATACTCTCCCCTAAAGTATATGCTTAAAATAAGATTTTTTTAAACATAAAACCAACATATTTATAATTCAGACATTTCCAATAAATATCGCAATATCTGAAGTATTTTACTTTATACGTAAAACATTATTTATTTCAAAAATCTATTGAAAGTTATTAAATAAACTAAGAAATATTTATAAAATAATTTTAAAATTATATAATTAATATTTACCGTTTTTTATCTTAAATGCTGTCTTCTCGTCTACAAAAACTTTAAATTTATTGTTTTCGATAATAAATTCGAATTCTTCCGCCATTTTGCTGTAGCAGAAAAACCACCTCCTTCCAGTGCTGTAAAAATATCCTCGAACTCAAGCGTTTGCTTTACGTGAAGCGGTGTGCAGCCAAGAGTTTAACAACACTTTAGCTGCAGCGATAGCAAAGCGCTTAGTAAAGCGACCAGTTTAACAACGACCGGATTGTTTACACAGCTGGATGACCTTGAGAACAGCTGGTGTCGTCTTTCGCGGGACATTCTCATGAAACTCTCAGGAGGAGAAGGGTAAAAAGTAGGGTGAATACTAGATGGCGGTATATTTCTAAATATTTTTTTAAAATTACGATTTTAATTGAAATTTCCGACCCCCCGACTTAATTAAACGTAAATATAATAAAATCTATTAATTAAAAAAATTAAAAACTATTGGATGTTGTTTTTGACATCAGAAAATAGCTTTAAATAACTTTACCGAAGTAAAGTTATTTAAAGCTATTTTTTAAAATCGGCGCACTAGAACTTTAGAAGGATGAATGAAGTTTCATAAAAAAATCCCATAAAAAACAATTAAGCGTTAATCGCGCGTCATTAAAGGTTAATTAAAATCGCAATAAAATTTTTTCGCGCGGGTAAAAATTTTTCAAAAAATTTGAAGACAGAAAACATTTCAAAGATGCAAAAAAAAGAAAAAAAATTCCGGGCCAAAAGTACCGTTTTGTTTGTAACGCTATGAAACTTGCCCGAGTTAACTCGGGTCCGGACGGTAAGTGGTTTTAATTAAAAAGGTTAATGTTAAGTGTTTATAAAGTCCACTCAAAGTTGTAAGAGATCAGAATCTTAACAAATAATCCTTATAACAACGAACATATAAAAGAGATAATCATAACGATAATTGTAAAATTTAGGAACAATATTCTTATATCAATGTTCTTAATCAACTCTGTATCGTAGAATTCTATAATTTACTCAAAGTCACTTTTAAGGAAAAATTTGTGTACTTTATAACAAGTGTAGAAATTTGTTTAATAGGAAAAAGTATAACAAATTCTACTTTTTTTATTTTAAAATAATTCATAAAATGCTTTATAAAATATTAAAAGTTTCTATCACTGCATTAACATGCTGTTTTATTTTCGAAACAAACATTTATATTAAAGTGTTCTGGTTTGATTTAAGTCCTCGTTACATTTCTTTATAATCAAATAATATAAATTCCAAATGCTCTAGCAGCTTGGACACTTTAAAGTGTCGCCATGTAAACACACCTTTAATGTCTAGATCTAGGTATCTCTAGATCTAGACATTAAAGTAGCATGCTGAATTATATCTATCAATAGATGTCTAGATATACTTCAGTGTGTACACTGAAGTATATCTAGACATCTTTCGTAAGAAATATACCACTGAGTATCCAAATACTTTTATCTAAAATTTTTCTATAAAAAGTTATACTAAAATTTATGGCGAGAATGAAAAAAAAAATGGATACAGTATGACGAATTTACCTTGGAAAAACTTTCGAGTACCTTACATAAAGAAACATAATAACGTCCTAATCGGCCAAAAGAAGTCCCTTTCTATTACTTAATTATCAAAAATTGATTTAAATTTAATCATTTGAAAGTAAAAAATTAAATCTAATAAAACGCAAAACACGACGATTTGATAAATAACGTAATAAATTGGTCTGTAAAATAGTTTTAGTCCCGCTCCAACTACAACGAAAATAGTTAATTTCCTACTGATGGTTGACTAAACTCAAATAGAATTTTAAAATATGAATTTTAGAAAAAATATCGATCATCTTGAAGATGCATACAATCGTGTCTGAGGAATTTAAACCAGTGAATAAGCTGGAACAATCCTATTATGTTATAGAAGCAATAACAGTCATAAATAACTCGCAACCAATTGAAGGGTAGTGAAAAAATTAATTAGTCAGATCAGTAAAAAAAGGACATCCAAAGTAAAACATCCGAGATATAAAAAAAGTATTGTGCCAAGTAAAAAATGATGGCACCCGAAATGAAAGCCAAATTTTTTCTTGGGAGTTTCTCTTTGATGAAGATAAGATTGGCTCTTCGAAACGATGCAATAAGCTTTTTATTACTGTCTTTGAACTTCGCGTTCTTGCTTTAGTAACACGGCGAAATTTTCAAGAACCAATTTCAAAGACAATCTTTGTTTTTCTCCCACGTCGAAAGCCAGCCAGACAACTGAGCGATAGCATTTCAGAACCGAACGCGACCGTTCAGATAAATCTTGTAGTTCAATTCATCCCACTCTTTGCAGTAAATTATCAAATATGATTGAAACAGCAACTGCGATACGTTTCTCCATTTTCTGAAGTCTTTGTGAAAAAGGTGACACAAACACTTAATATATTCTCAAGAAAAAATAGTATGATAGCAGGATATTTTTCATTTTTAGCTGTTTTCACCCAGTGTGAACTAAGAGGGCCTTTTCCTATACCTATTGTTCCATCGACTATTCTTTTTCTTAACTCTTCTCTAAGTTTTCTCAAAAAATCGAACATCTAACAAATAAATTTTGTTTATCTTTTTAAACTGGTCTTCATAGCAACCGATAAATCGTTCAAATATGGGTATATAAAACAAAAAGACTATATTAATACATTCTTTTTAATCGATTAACAAATTTAAAAATACTTATGTGAGTAACAACAACATACACGTAATTAAACGCGAGCATACGACCGCGATTTTTAAAAAAATTCAGCAACGAGTTGCTTAACTTTCCCGGCAACTTTGGTGGCGTCATCTGTTATCATATTTTATTTTAAAATTTTTTATATTTTTAACTATTATAAAATGGCAAAAAGATTAATTTTGAGGTTAAAGTGGGTTTTATAAATAATATTTAAAAAATGTTAATGCTAATAAAGAGTAAAATCGGCATTAAGTCTTACCCTACTAGAGGTAACACCTAAGTAGGGCCTAGTTTCCTGCAGAATATCTTCCTGGGTGACAGCCCCTTGGCAGATCGCCTAAGTGTTGTATTGTCCATTAGACCAATGCTTTCCAACTGCCGGTCCCCAAAACAGTTTCATTCGTCCGCAAAAAACTATTTAATTGTACTGATACCGGAGCAAGCGATTACGGGTGACATTTACATTGTAATTTACAGTTATTATATATACTTTGTTACGTAGAGAAACTCTAAATCTTATATATAAAATTCTCGTGTCACAATGTTAGTTAACTTACTCCTCCGAAACGGCTTTACCGATTTTTACCAAATTTTATATGCATATTCAGTAGGTCTGAGAATCGGCTACTATCTATTTTTCATACCCCTACACCATTTCCCCCCTTTCAAAAATATATTTATATATGGATTAAGGCTTTTATGTCCAACAGATGGCGCTAACTTCCGACGACCTAAGTTTGCTTTTCTGTGAGGCATTATGCTTTTCTGTGAGAATGGACTGAAGCGGATCATTTTCTATCTATCTATATAAATAAAATATAACGTTCGTTTGTTCCTACCGATTCCTTTGAAATTTTGACACAACGTTGCATTCGAATACGCGCGTGTTTTTATATAATATACATGTCGAAATTCCCCCCAGTGGGGGAGATGGACGGGATTAAGGCTTACCGTGAAGAACTCGGCTTCTACTATACTATTTTACATGCGGTTTTTTGCGTTTTTAATTGCGTTTTAATAGGTTACGTCAACAGAATATACACTAAAAAGGGATTTTTCGATATTCCCCAGCGGGAAAAGTGACGGGATTAAGGCTTACTGTGAAGAACTCGGCTTTTATTATACTATTTTAGATGCGTTTTTGATTGCGTTTTAATAGAGTACGTCAAGAGAATGTACACTAAGAAGGGATTTTTTGAAATTCCCCCCACGGGGGAAGTGTTATACATTTATAATAGATACATTATGGGCCACAACAACTAGTAAGCAGTAAGCTAGGGTCAGCTAGTAAGCATATATAAACGTAATAAATAAGTATAATTCATAGTCACATATAATTACTGGTTCAGGAAAAGTTATCCGTGATTTTACCGATCCGCGATGAGAAAAAGGTTGAGAAACACTGCCTAAAACTATTAATTCAATTCGCCCAAGGAATTGCCAGCTTGGATTCCATTCCGAATCTCCAAAGCAATAGTCTGACACCTCAACTAACTTAACCATCGGGCCGGCTAATCTGGAGATCTACGTGCCACTGTTTCAAAAGCTTGTCAATTATTTTGACTATGCTTTTGAAACAGGTTAATTCCTCATCCAGGGTCCTAAGAGATGCTCATTGAAGAACAGGTTGACATCAATGAAAGTGAAACAGAGCATAAAACTGCTGGAAAAAATTGCCAGAGTTTTCTTGTAGCTATGAGAAAAGCCATTCCATCAGCATATAAACGATTCCTATAACTGTGTTTTCCGCAAGGAAAAAAGAAGAAAAGAAAAAAAAGGCTAAAGACTTGTCTGCATGAAACAGCTAAAAAAAGCATTAATTATTAGCAAATTCTTTTCTAATTCGATTGTGACATATAAGATTCATGTTCTATATGTGAATATACTTTTTGAAATTATTCAATCCTTATAGAATCATTCTTTATTTTATTTCTGTTGTGTTTATTATAAAATGCTCATTGACTTGAATAATTTATTTCTAGAAAATTATGAAGAATATTTTCTAAGCAATCTACCAAGATTATTTAGTTACTAAAGAATATTTTACATAACTTCGAAGTAGCAATATTGAGACGGCCGGGTGGCCGAGCGGCCAAGGTGGCAGCCCACCGCTCTGGGGACCGGGTTCGTATCCGGACGGGTCGATAAATCCCCAGGGATTTTCGGGAGGTGATCCGTCCGGATATGTCGAGCCCCGTCCATTAACACCCGGCCGCCTAATTGTCGGCCTGGCCGAACCCATAATAGGCTTGCGAAAAGACACAACAGAAGGTGCCAACAGTGCGTAAAGAATTAAAAAAAAAGTAGCAATATTGAAAGAAATTGCTTTCTATTTCAAACGCGATTAAGACTGTTACAATTAATTTTAAACAATGCACCACATAATTAAAATAAAATTTAACTAGCACTACATAAAATATTAAATAATTTTTTTATAATAAATATGACAAACTCTGTGTAGAAATGCCAATTGTTTATAATTTTGAAATGAATAATATAAAGTATTATTAATTTTCAATTTCATTCTGTGGGTCCATTATGGGTTCGGCCAAATCATATCCCTGTTTTGATGGGTTTTTCGAACCGTCTAAATTCGATGGTGGGTTCTCCAAAGCGGCAGGCTTCTCTTGGCCATCCGGCCGTCTTGTTTGTTTGTTTTTTTATAGAGACAGAAACCATTTTAGTTATTGAATCTAGAGCACCTAGATATCAGAGTAGCGACATACGAATCTTTTTTAAAGTTTTTAAGACGAATTTTTTAAGTTTAATCGTCATTTCTTAATGTAAACCCATAGACCACGTGATGACAGTCGACAGAACATAGCGGCGATGATTCATATGTCGCTACTTTGATATCTAGGTACTCTAATTGAATCCATGCAAAATACCTAGAAGAAATTGTACATTCATGGATGCATTTTTAAAGATAATAAATTAAATTTTTACCTAGTCATTTTTTGTCCCGGTTTGGAAATAAAATAAATACTCATTCACTCGAATAATTTATTTCTAGAAAATTTCTAGAAAATATGGTAAGCCTACTTATAATTCATTATTTTGTGATATCTTTGAATCTGGCAACGTGATTACCGAACAAAGACGTACCAAGTGAATCACGTGACGAGAACCAACGTACACGATCTGACGGCAGTACGTGATATGCGCATGTCTTCTTAATTCAGTTGGATTTTGGTAGTAGTGTAAGGAAGACGTTTTGGACCATATTTTACGACAAAAAATTTGACGTCTAACTTGGAATTGCTTATTGTAATTTAAACATGTCTGATACGCGTAAGTAAAAACTATAGTTTTAAGGTATTGCTAAGTCGTTCGCCTTCTTTCTAAGGTTTCCATTTTGTTATAATTTACTATGCTTCTTCAATGTATTCGTGTTTAATAAGTAAAGCCATAGTATTATGTATACGTAATAATAAATGGTCCTTTATTATAAATTTATATTTTACTGCGATACGTTCGATTCGTTTAGAGATGGGGCGGATTACGTTGGATTGATATTTTCTAATTCTTTGTTCGTCTGTCGGCCATTTTATTCTACTACAAAAATCGCCATTTTGAATTTCTTGAATAAAATTTCCCAACGATAATCAGATTTAGTAATGTTATATATTAGAATAGCCAGTTTATCACAAATACACTATTATTATTTTTTAGATATTTAAATCAGCTAAATACATTTAAATTTATAAATTTTTAATCTCTAAATTTCATTCGATTTTCTTTTAATTAATCTTCTAAGTGAACACCTTATCTGGAATGAGGTTAATACGTAGTTTAATATGATTTTAATGCTAAAATATATTGTAAATATTAATTTAAAACTCTCTTCCCTTTATAGATTTAAGTGTTTATTTCAAAATCCTGCATACATTATATGTATGCAGGATTTTGTTTACATTCTAAACTCACTGACTTGTTTTTATTAATTACAAATTATTTTAAACATATATCTATGGTATTAAACATGAAAAGCATTGTAATGTTTTTGAAGTTTGTTCTGATTTTATGTTGTCTTTATAGACAACTTGCATGTGACAAATTGGCATTCTGGATGTACTGTATGTGATTGTGCATGTGTGTTTTGCCCGTGCCATATTTGTGATGTTTGTTTCGTTTTATCCTAAAACAAGTTTTTAGTTGCTATGACAATACGATGACCTAGTGTTATAGTTTTTAACGTACTGAAATTTTCTTGTTGGAAAAGGTATGTTCTGGAGAATTCTACCAAGGTCTTGCTTTATTATTCTATATTTGGCCATGAAGTGTGATTCTCTATAAAGGAATTCTAGTCGTCATTGAATGGATCAATACCATACATTACAATTTTACTTTTGTACCAGTTGGAATTTTGACTAGTAAGGGTTGTTAAATAACTTGGTAAAAATGTGTTTTGCCATCTTCTATATATGATAAATGTTCAGATGCAAATAAAACTGTATACACCTACACGAACAGTATGACGCAGGAATGATTTGGTCATGTGAGATGAACGTTCGTGTAAGTTTCCTGCTATTCAATATGTGCCAATTTGCTGTATCTTAGCAGATAGCATTGATATGATGATACTGAATAGTATTGATATGATGATACATAGTACCAGCAGTTGCTCAGTTAAAGTAGTTGTGTTCATATTGGCAAGGATTTTTTTTAGAAAAGAGCACTGTATATATATAATCTTTAGGATATATATTCTATTATTAAATTAATAAAAATAAAAAAATATTTATGATTGTTAAAAATAATTGCAAATATTCATCATCAAATTTAATAATTAAAGTCTCTGAAAGATTTTAATTTTAACTTATTCTGAAAATTAGTTAAAATTATTCTCTGCCTTGCAAACAATGTAGTAGTAAAGGCATTCCCTTATTACTACAATGATTTTTACATTGTTGTCTATAAAAAAAAATTAAACTAAATATTACCAGCCTTCAGTTGAAAATAAATTAGTATGTTCCAAAATAGTTAATTTTAATTAATTCATATAGTTTCAATGATCTATAACAGGGATGGCCAACAAGTCAATCGCAAAGCCATTTAGGTCGATCGCTCGCAATGTCTTGACTGAATGTGTTACACTTGTAACCGGATGCAACGTGTGAATGTAATGCGTAAACACAACAGTATGCATGCAGTTATTGCTCGACTCAGAAAAACACAGCCATTTAGCCTGAATATTTGGTACTGTCATACCCAAAAATAACCCAGTATCACCAAATGTAGTGAATATATTTATTCTTATTTCGGATCTACATACCTGTGTGAATCGGCATTTTCATACTTAAAGTTAACGAAGACTAAACAATGTTCTGTCCTGACTGATTACCATACTGAAGACTCATTATTACAGTCTTTGTCAGGATATACACCTAATTATGATTCCTTGCTTAGAGACATGCAAACTCAGTCCTTCCATTAATATTAAGGTAATAAAATAAATTCTAAATCTGTCTTTATCTGTAGCTAATTTGAATTAATAAATATGGTTAATAATTACTCATGTTGTTTTAATTTCCTTGGATGTGAGTTTATTGGCCCGTTAAATAATTGTTGTTTTTACATAGGTAGATATACAGGGTGTTTCAGTAAAAGGTGCACTCCTGTGAGCTATTGATAGATTAGCAAAAAATAAGTTTAAAAATGATAAATTTTCCTGGCCCAAAAAAAATTGCAAAAGTGAAATCTTATTATCAAATTATCAGCCATGCTGTGCATTTTTATAACAACTTTTTCATATTTATGAGCAAATAATACCACAACTTATACATTGAAATTGATAAAAAATTAAATTATATTTTGTTATTAAAAATCTATCTTGTAAAAGAGTTGAAAAATCAAATTTTTTAGGTACCGCCTGTACGGAATGAACTCGTAGCTGCATATATCAAAAGTTGGGTTTGGAAATTTATTTTCATTATGAGCCTATCTGAAAAACTTAAGTGATTTAAAAAATAAAAAAATAGTTTTAAACATATATTTTGCTTATCTACCCATAGCCTGCAGGAGTGCACCTCGTACTGAAACACAGTGTATAAACAGTGTACGTATTTCACACCTTTCCCTCCCTACTTAGACTAGGCCTATGACAACAAGTCAATCGTGACATATTTTTAAGATAAAAAGATCTTATGTATACAAAAGTGTATCATCCTTGATGTATAAAACTAGAGTGAATTTTACTGTACTAATAGTGAATACTACTTTAGATCTAGTTAATTTAGATTAGTTGAAGTAATTCATTTGTTAAATTTTCATTAATTTGTATGGGAAATTTTTAAATTATTTTATAAAAGCAGAGCTCTCAATACCTTTTGCACAGACACTTGGATTTTGGAGTGTGTTTGCAAATCTGCTGTTTGTTGGCATTTGTCTGTTTATTTATTTTTTTTTTTTTTGTCAATGCTTTCAATTATCAGTCTTTAAAAATATTTTGCTTTATACTTTAAACTTTCTGAAATAATTTGACTTTTCTTTCAAAAAATGTCAGCTATTTTGACATGTATTAGATTTATTACTGAAAATGTAAGAGCTTGAAACATGCAAAAGTCTTGCTGTAAATTATAAAAATAATGATAGATGCCATTAACTTCCTTACATGGAAATGCACATTCTAAAAATTCTGCAACATTTTTTTTTTTTCATATATTAGAGTGTAGGGTGACACTGTTAATAAATACATACAAATTCACTTATTTCTTTTTCATTGATTGATAATCTTTGGTTAAATGTTGTTTATATTTTTTAAAGATTTTGTCAGGCAAAGGAATAATGTTTTTGAAAAAGTGCATATGCAACCATGTAAGAATTAGTGATACCCACTTTGGGGTCACAACCCTATATATGAAAATCTTTGTTCTATGCCATAGGCATAATGAGTGCAAAATGATCACAAGTACAAAACAGATACAAGAAAACAAATTGTTAAACTTTTGCTTCTTTGAAAAATATCAGAATTACTTGGTTATCATGTCGTCTTTTTTTGAAATTATAGGTTGAGATCTCCAACAGATAGTTCAGCTTTGTCTAAAGCAGCGGTTCCCAACCTTTTTTTGACCAGAGACCACTTTGATTTCATTGTTGTTAGCAGGGTCCACAAGGTTTAAGAAAAATAAACTTTAAATTAATTAATCAAAACTTTTAACATAAGTAATTGTTAAACTTGAGTAACATGCTTTAACAGTACTATTATAATAGAAAACAACATTTTTAGTAAAAATTAAATTCAGTTTGTATCAATGTGGGAATAATAATTTAAAATGAATAAAAGTTTTAAATCTTTTGCGGACCATATTTTAGCTCTTGCGGACCACTAGTTGGGAACTGCTGGTCTAAAGGAAACTAGAGTAGTGCTGCTTAAACTGTTCTTTGGATTGGTGCTGGTCAAGTCTATTATTGGGTCCCAACAATGTTTCACTAAAATTTCATAATTTTATATATTACACTAATAAAAATATTTAAAATTGCCTTTTTAAAAAAACATTATTATTATTTTTTTATTTAAACACAGTGCTAGGGGTGACCTTGTGATTTTAATTGGTTTGGAAAATTTTAAAATGGTTACAAACCAGTCTTTTCAAAATAATTAAGCACATTTTGTTGTATTTTTCTTACTAATTCAATTTAACAATTAAAATAGTAATAAAAAATTTATTTGAACTTTATTTTCTTCATTAGTTCTAATTGCATAATGTGACAGTCATCTGGTCAAAAAATTGATTGTTCAAGTATTTGTTTCTCATAAATGCTCAAGAATACTCAAAATAATGCATAGAACAAAGATTAGTTCCATAAATTGGAGTAACTGCAAATCTGAAAATTAGTAGCAAATATGATCTCTATATAGAATAATTCAGACTGTGTATTTGTTAGGGTTTCTCAAACGGGATCCCAGTCGTTCTTTTAACCCAGGAAATATCCTGGGAAATCCTGCAAATTTTTTAAAAATTCACTTTTTTCTTATTTTATGTTAAGGTTGAGGAAATTTTGCAAATAGAAAGTATCATTAACTCATAAACTGTCAGAATACATTTGTATTTATTAATTTTAAACCTACTTATTAGTTTTTTTAACTTTTGTTTGTTATGGCAGGTCACAAATGGTCAATAATCAATACGTAGCTTATTTGTGGCAGAACTCTCAAAATTCTTTACCAGTAATATCTGGAATAAGTGTGCTTATGCTGTCTTAATTTTTAACCATGCTTAGTAGCTTCAATAACTGCGTAACGCCAAGTTGTGCAAATTGGGCAAGGATACAAACGAGTACGAAGACTGCAAGTCTGAAGTTTCTCTTCATAACCTGATTATTAAAGACAAACAAACTGCCAAATTATTGGGCTATGATCTTTCTATTAATGCAGCCGAGGTAGACAAATCAAGAATACTAGAGAACAAAAGAAGTACTACAATCTCGAAAACAAACTAGAAATCTTTCAGGATACAGATGAAAACACATAATATTTGTCTTCTCTTAAATGCATTAAACATGATTCCAATCACATCAATTGAATCAGTAAGGACATTCTCGGTAGCAAGACTTTTCATTACTAAAATAAGAATCAGATTGAGTGATTGGAGTATTGACCATCTTTGCTTTTTAAAATCTTATAAAAATTTACAATATTTTGTATTATATTTTATTTAAAAAATCAAAAATTACTTTCTAAGTTAGAAGTTTGATCTAAGTTCATTTTTTTTAATTTTCAACTCAATTCAAAAGCATTTTTGTCGTTGCTGTATGCAGTTTCCAGCAAACTTTAATAAATTTTTTCTATTTGTGAAAATTTCTATGTAATTCAACGGTAATTTTTAATACATATCTTATACAGCATTATTAATATGATTTTGGAGGATGCAGAACGTATTAAATTACTTTAAAAACCGAAAAATAATTAAATCATTTGATTTCATGACATTTTGTATATCTTAAATAATTAATTTTGTCTCGGGATCCCGGGAAACAGTTCACTTTTATCCTGGGATTCCGGGACAAGCAAAAGACTGGGAAATGAGAAACCCTAGTATTTATAAAGATTGTATGCTACTACACCGGATTGAACTAAAAAACTTACTTTAAGCCTGTTACCGGTGTGCCTCACTTAAAAAACCGTTACGAACGTTTTCGAACTATTAAGTTCTTCTTCAGGTAACTGACGACAGTTAATCGAATGCAATTCGAATAAAATGCTACTGGAATACGATTCCGAATTTTATCGCTTGGATCGGTGACGTCATCCAGGCATGCGCTCCTTTACCGGCTGTGTGCTATCTTAAGTTCTTGTTTACGAGTGCTTGCCATGCAGTTGACAGGGCGATTTCGTCTTTGTTGTTGATGCAGTTATCTTCTCTGAGAGTAGCCATATATATGCAAAGAGCTTCTAGCCATCTAAGATGGTGTACGCATTGAGTTGTGCGAATTAGTTTGGCTTGATTGAGTAAAGGTTCTACTTCCGGATCTGAGGCATAGATAGCTAGAGCGGTGGTGGACCTCGCGTGTAAAATTTTTTTAACCCTAGTATTTATGCCTTAATTTTAAAACATTGAAGGAAAACAATAAAAATGAATAGGTAAAATCCAAATGAACTATTTTTGAATGAAAAAGTAATGCTGTAGAATGTAAGAATTTTAAAGATTGGGTGGTAGTGCTGTGGTTTATGACAAATGCAGTTTTGCTGAAAAGTATAGCATATCAGAATTTTGATTAAATATTTTATGAAGGATTGGAATAGAATTTAGTATAAAACTTTTTACATATTATTTAAAGTAATTATAATTAGTTACATGACATGTATTAAGTTGTAAATACATAATTTAATTTTTTTTTTTTTATAGAATATAGCAGTTACAGTGGAACCCAATCTGGGTAAGTGAAAACCTAAAAATTTTAAATAATTTGATATCTTTTAATATGATTTAACAAATTTTAGATAAATTTAAACAAATAATTGCCAATTTTTAGGTATAGTAATTATGGAAATTATAGCTCTGATTCCAGTTATCCCCAAAGTGGTTATCCTCAAACAAATGTAGGATATTCAGCAGTAAGTAGCATAATGCATAAATATAATCAGTTTTTCTGTTTATTCATATTTTTAATAAAATTTTAGACTGGTTGGAGTGGAAATGCTTCAACAGGAAGTAATTATAGTGGCTATGGACAAGATCAATATAATCAGTCTACTCCATCTTATAATTATGGACAACAGCAGCAGCAGCAACAACCACCACCACCACAGCAACAGAGTCCTACTTATAATCAAGGTTTGTAAAATTATTAGATATTTTTATAGTATAGTAAAAATTAAAAAAAAAAAATGTAAGTGGTATGGTGAGAACAACAAAATAGCAATTGCCAAAATTTTTACGGTGAAAATAAATATCAATAAATTTCTGAAGTGATTTGCATGATGAGGATTTAATACTTAATGAATTGTGATAAGTATGTATAATTATTCTTTTCTCACTATCAAATTGAAACTATACATTTATACAATTTACTTGTTAATATGGGCTATTTCAATCTGGTAATCATCCAAAATTCAATATATATGCCAGTTTTAATAATAGACATGGGCACAATTTAATGTATGGCTGACAATTGAATGAGAGAAAAGCCTAAATTAAGATTATTTCTTTGTGGCACTTAAATTTTATGAATAAGGGAAGCTATTTTAAACGAGCTTGAGTAAACGCTTTATTTGCTATTTTGGTATTCTTATTATTGAACAAAGGATTTATTACTAAATGGTTTGATGTGAAGTTATACTGATTGCAAAAGTTGTGATAGGAAGATGACTAATGGATTATAATTAATGACGTGTGAAAGTAAATGTTTTTGAAGAAAGAAGTTTATGAAATGGTTTCAGCAATTTAAATTTGAAGAGTGAATTATAATATGAATAGAGAGATTGAAGTAAACAAAATAGGAAGATATATGTAAAAGTCCATTTTGTAAGCTTTCAAATTGAATGCCTGGTGGGTTGTCTTGTATATTTTTACAAATTTAGAGAAGATGAAGTTAGTGTTTGTTATTCATTCTATAAGCATTTGAAATAATTTTTATCTTGGAATTTGAGAATAAATCAGAATAAAAATTCACTGCCTACTTTTCCGTAGGTCAGTCTGGTTCCTATTCCAGTTATGGTGGTCAAGGCAATGCATATACACCCAACACAAGCAGTTACAGTCAGCCTCCTTCCCAAGGAAGTTATTCTCAACCTGGTAGTTATGGATCATCAACAGCACCTCAAAATCAACAGTCTTATGGTGGAAATTCTTACAGTTCTTATGGAAATACATCTTCGAATAATTATGGATCATCTTATGGAAGTCAACCACCTCCACAATCACAACCTCCACCTTCAGGGAGTTATGGTTCAGCTCCTCCCCCAGCCAATGCCCCACCACCTGGCCCTGCTCCACCACCAGCTCAAGCTCCCCCTCCTCATAGTATGCAACCACCTCCTCAGAATTATGGCAGTCATGCTCCACCAGGACAAGATTATACAAGACCTCCATCATATCCATCTGGTCCTGACCAAGGTGGTGCACCTGCACCAGCTCCATCATATCAAGGTCCATCAACAACACAGGGAATGGGTGGTGGTGGCTATGGAGGACCTCCTCCAGGAGAATATGGTGGTTCAGGACGAGGAAATTTCTCAGGCCAAGGTAATTGGTAATACTTGATAGACAGTGACTATTGATGTGGTTTAATTTATAAGCATTCTACATATAAATATATGAATGATTTTGCTGATCACTTCAAATTATTTTCACTTTTGATTAAAGCAATTGGAACTTTTAAGTTTTGCAATTATTGTTAGTCTTTGAATAAAGCTGCTAAAATGATATTTTTTTTATTTATTAGGTGGATCTGGTAATTATGGTGATCATGGTAGAGGAGGATATGGGTATGTCTTAATTTGTTCTTAATTGAAAATTTAATTTAAAATTGATAATAGATTTATTAATTACCTTTTATACCTTTTTATGAATTACTATTTTGTATTGTCTTAGAATAAAGGCAGAGAAAGTGGTGAAATTCATCAAATTTTCATTCAGTTTTATATAATTCTTGATTTATTGATTTTTAAATATAAAGCAGTAAAGTGACTGAGATAGTATATTAAAATATTTTTCAGAAATTTTTTAATTTTTATAAGTTATATTAGTGTGAAATGTAAAATTTATTTCAGAATAAAATTAAATTTTAGTTAAATATCACTTATATAGAATAAATATATGAATTAATGTAAACATTTTTTATAAATTTAATTAGAATTTAAACTTTGCTCAGAAATATTACATGATTGAAAAATTTGTATAAAAGGTATTGTAATAAATTTTAAAAATTGAAATAAAAATTTTATTTATGTTTGTAGTGGTATAATATTTAAATAACTGAAAAGAAAGGTAATGCAAAGTATTTGAACAAAATTGCCTCCATTATACTGTTTTTTAGCATAAATATAATCTACAAATATTGAATTTTTAACTTAATAAAACAGTTGCAGTTTTTATAAAGAAATGACCTAGAAAAAAATCATCTTACATAAAATGTGTGTGTTTTCAAAATAATTCGTAATGATATTTCAGAACTAATATTATTATTAAAAAAATAATTATAAACTTAAATATTACAATAAGTGGTGTAGCAGTATATTACATTGTTATTTCATATATTAGTTTTTAAATTATATAATTGTTAATGATTTTTTAATATAGATTTAATGTCTAAACTGAGTGTAATTAGTGTAAATTGAACATTAATAATTATAAAATCTAAATGAAAATATTTGATATTTTTACTGATTATATTATTATCTTCTTAGTTTAAATTGAAACTTATTTTTATGTTAATTTAAACAACTAAAATTTGAAAAGTTTTTAAAAAAATTCTTAGTATGAAATGGTTATTGGTTATATTTGTCTAGTAATTACATGTTGTAGAATTAAGTCTACATATTTTTCAAACATAATGCTGATGAATTAATATTTATTGCTAAACTTAATCTGATTTGATGGAAATGTTAAAATTTTTCTGATGATTGTATTACTGGCAAGATATTGTATGTAATTAAAATTTTTTAGTACACATTGATCTGAAAATCTTGAGAAGATAAAACAAATCAGTAATTTTATAAATACAGCTTAATCATTAAATATACAATTAAGTAGATGTAATACTATTGTGATAAAGTATTGGGAATGGTTATTTAAACTGTGTGCTTGAAAGAGGATACTGTCGTCGTTTGGTACAACTTTCATCGACATCTAGCAGTCATCCATATGTCATCATCTGTTTTGAAACCTCTTGTGTTGTGTGTAAAGAATTTTTGTGCTGACAATTTTTCAAACTGTCTAGTGTAATTGAGCAAAGAACATGCATTAAATTTTGTTTTTGCAACAGAATTGCTATCAAAACATTGAAAATGCTCCAAAAAAATCTTTTGGTGGTGATAGACTATTAAAAAGTCTTGTTTTTGAGTGGTACAAGATATTCAAGAAAGGCAGAGAATGCATCAAAGATGAACTATTATTGAACATGTTCCAGTATCATTTGAATCTTGTCAAGCAATTTCAAAAGATCATTTAGGCTTGTGGCATATTGCTCTTGAATTTCCTAGAATATGTTGAATTTTTTTTCCAAAGACAATGCATTCGAGTAGCTGAGAAAAATGCTTTCTCATGGCAAATCATTCTTAAAATGTATTATTATGGGTGATGAAACATAGATTTACACTTTTGACACTGAAACAGCTCAATAAATGAATGGTGTGCAAAAGGTGAAACAAGCTTGAAAAGACCATGTCAGTCAGTCAAAATCATGATGGTGACTGTTTTCTTAAATAATTTAGAATAATCTAAATTATTAAATAAATATTAATTTAATTTTAATTATTAAATTTAATAAGAGATGGTGCCTAATGGCTATCTCTAGTAACAAATTACCTAGAATTTAATCATTAGTAGTAGTGGTAAAGTTGACTGTTATTTTTATTGTCATGGTATTGTGCATCATGAATTCCTTCTGACTGGCCAAATTGTGAACAAAGAATATTATTTGAGCATTTTGCTTTGTGTGAAGCAGTTTGTAGAAAATGACTTGATTTGAATAAACTTATGGATTTTGCACCATAATAATGAACATGCTCACAATGCTCTTGTTTGACTACAGTTCTGCAAATTCCATGTTCATTTGATATGGCACTGTGACTTTTTCCTGTTTCCTTGTCTAAAATTTTCACTTGTTCAATTTGCTGAGAGTCCTGAAGGGGTTTAATGAACATGACTATAAAGCATGTTTTGGATATTGGAAAAACATTGGCATAAGTGCATTTCAGCAAGAGGGGATTGCTTTGAAGAAGACAAGATAAATTTTGATGAATAAATTCAAATTTTTTGTTTTATTGACCATTCCTGATACTTTTGATAATAGGGTAGACATTTTTGAAAAATTTTAAAGTATTCTCAACCAATCTTTTTAAAAGAATAAATTTTTAAAAATGATTTTTATTAATTTAAGAAACTGCAAATTAAATTATTATTAACAATAAAGCCATTTTCTATTATTTTTGGTATCACATTTAATAATTGCAGTTCAGTTGCAAATAACTAATTGCAATTCTTGTTTATAAATACACTGTATATTCTACAATTTATTACTTTACAGGTCTGATTGTATAAGCACAGTCAGACTTGTTTAAGGTCACAATGTTAAATTTTTGTGGTATGATTTTAGAAAAATTTTGTAGTGGAACCAAAAACAGTTTCTGAATTTTAAAAATTCAGATAGTTTAATATTGAAGTAACATTTAACAAACATTGATTAAATTTAGTTGTATATAATTAAAAAAAAAACTATTTACTGCAAAAAGTAACTTGTTAGACTTAAGAACAAATGTGATTTATTTTAGATTTGTTATTTTATATAGAGATAAAAACTTTTTACTATAATAATTTGGCTGCTGCTGGAAATATTTAATATTTTTTGATCTTTCATTGTTTCAGAATTAAAAAAAAATTGTCATTGATCTTTTCAGTTAACTTTTATATTTTCTTATGATCACTAACAGAAGAAAGATCTGATTTGCTATGTAGTTTAACATAAAGTTACTGAATGCTATAAAGCAATCCATGAGTGAATATCATATTTTGAATATTCAGCTCTTGAAAGTTTCCTTTTTTCAATGCATCATAGTCACTAAGGTGTGTTGCAAAAATATAAGGCCAGCTGCATTTTTTAGTGATTTATTAAAAAATTCACTATAATTTAATAATTATAAAGAGATGGCAGCACTCTGTAATTGCAAATTGAGGCACATAATTGGATTTATATTACCATTAACTGTTATGATACTTCTACCCATTGTTAAAATTACTTAAGTTGTAAACTGCCTTTTGAGTAGTGTTCTGATTCAGCCACACACCAAGCTGGAAGTTCTGCTAAGAGCTATTGCAAAGCAGCTAAAGAGATCATGTTGTGTTGTAGTCAATTACATTAAACTTAGTGTGCAATATAGAAAAAAAAACAAATAGGATGGCCTTCAGAGTTGACAAGAAAGCAAAAATCAGCAATTATCTGGGAAATATTGACAAGAACATCATTAGGTGAAATAGCACAAAGGCTTGATGCTAATGTTCCCAATCCACACTTTTTTAGATAGTAAAATCAACAAAACATCTAGTGTATAAAAACAAAAGTAGTATCATATCTAAAACAACAAAAAAGACTGATGTAGGCCAAAGATAAAATATGGACTTTAAAATGGTGTGGAGTTTTTTTGGGCTGATTTAAAAAAGTTCAATTTGGATGATCCCAACAGTTAGCAATTTTATTGG
Source organism: Centruroides vittatus (assembly GCF_030686945.1). Classification (NCBI taxonomy): domain Eukaryota; kingdom Metazoa; phylum Arthropoda; class Arachnida; order Scorpiones; family Buthidae; genus Centruroides; species Centruroides vittatus. The sequence goes on from NW_027122671.1 coordinate 833,076, forward strand.
CATGATCTTAGGAGAGAGAAGTTTTTGTTTGCCAAGCATTAGCAAAGAGGAGACTAAGTTATGATCTGGGTAGGTTTTGTATGGTCTGGAAAAATCAATTTATAAATGGCCAAATGAAGGCAGTTTGGGTATCAAAACCTCTTAGATGTATATCTTCCATTTGGAGGCAAAATTGGAGGTCCATTCTGGCAGTTGCAATAAGATAATGTCACAATCCGCAATGCAAACTGCACTTATCAGTGGTTACAGGATAATGGAATTTAGGTTATGGATTGGCCTTCATATTGTAATTTGAATCCCATAGAAAATCTATGAAGTCTAATAGCTATGGATATGTATGTAGGAGAAAACAGCACTATGGTATTGAACAAATCAAAGCTGCAATAGTAATTGCATAGGAATGAGCAATTATTTATTGTGACATTGTCAGAATGCTGGGCTGCAGTTTTTAATTTAATTATATGCTCGCCACCTCAAATTAGTAGTGTCTTGCCCCATACATCATACTTTTTTGTTAGATGACCACTCCACTGCTATCTAACTCCTTTCAGGGAAAAATTTTTGAATTTAAATAACTTGACTTCTGGTTTATATTGGAAGTTTGTATATAATTGATTGGGACCTGCTGCCCCTAAGCTTTCTGTATCTGGTCTATATCTTGACTTTCATGTATCTAACTCCGTTCTTGAGATTAAAGAAGGACAGACGGACTATATGTGGGAATGACTGATGAACAGGTCCAATGTATCTGGAGAAGATAATTCTTGAAAAATTTCTGGGAAGTTGCCTGCCTGGATTTGATCCTGGGTCTCGAGAGCAGTAGGCTGACTCCTTAACTGTCTGTTATTTAACTGTCATAAATACTATACATTATTGTAATTTTTCTCTATTCAAACATCTGTCTTAATAATTCTTTTACATTTATTTCTGTCACTAGTTTTTTGTTTGTGGATAAAAATTTATTATTCAAAAAAGGTGGCCTTATATTTTTGCCATGCACCATAAGAGAAAATGAAGTTAATGGCTACTTTCAGAGATTGTTTATTACATTACAAACAGAATGGAAAAGCAACAAGAATGAGCTGTTTTATTTTTGGTTCTTTCATTACGGTGCATGTGTTCATGTGAAGGTGAATCTGGCAAAAAATCAGTCACATTGGTTGAACCTACAAGACCTGCCTTTCTCATGTTTATATGTACACATCTAACTGTGGGAAGCAACCATGGCAGATTCTCATTGCTGGGTAGAAGAATTTTAAACTAATTTTATAAATATATAAAGAATATCCTTGCTTATGATGTGTGAAAAGTAAGGAGTATTCCATCAAAAATATGAAAAATGAGGGCAACAAATGGCTAAAGTGGCACCTATACTCTCTCACTTAAGTATAATGCTTTATTTTTTTTTGTGTTATTAACTACTATGTATATTCCAACAACAACAATAGCTCAGACACTGTTCTTTATTTTCTCTCATAATATGGCTGACTGGATTACACTTGAGGATATGTCATACAAAGCTTTTGAAATGTTCAACACTCCATGCATTACTTAGTTGAGCAAGCATGTGTGTTGTCTTGTGTTTACATGTCCAGTTCTTCATGTTGCTGTTCTAATTCAGCAAAGTGTGCAGGTAAGAATGTGTTGTATCTTTTCACTTCATGTCCTTGAGCATTGTGATCATACTGCCTCTGCAATGTGCAGGAATGATTCACTCAGTTGCATCTTTAAGAATATATTGTATATGTAAAGGCCACTAATGGCCCAACAGGTTTCTATCTTTATTCTTCTGAATTTCTGAGGTCAGGATAAATCTTTGTAGTACATCCACAGTATATCCAATGCATTGTAAATTTTGCTTCTTTTTTGGTACTCTGAAGAAAGTATCTGACCAGTGACTTATTACATAAGAGATTGAAAAAGTGCCAGCTTCATCACAGTTAAAAATGTTTTTTCCTTCTTAATCTGCATTTAACACATTAAGCTTTGATAGCCACTTGCATCCTTGCACTTGTGGTTTGCTGAACCTTCTTCCTCTGCTATTGTATTCATCCTGTTCTTAAAATAACTGAGCCACTCATTTAAAGTCCTAAAATTATTTATTTATTTCCAGTTTGACAGTTTCCTCATGCAGAATTTAAGTTGGGGAAAAATTTTCTATAGCATTTTAGCTGATTTTACTAAGAAAGTTGCAGCAAAATTTTAAAAATGGTAGCTGTCATTTCTTTCCCTGAGACTACCCAGAAAAATACACAATACATTATTGTTCAATACATTTGTTTATTCCCATAGATACTGTACATTATTACAGTGTACTGCACTACCAATGTAACCATACATCTATTGTTACAACCATGAGTATCATATATTATTGAACAATTCTTCTTTGTTTTGATTAACACCAGGCAACAAATGCTGAATGAAAATCAAATTCCCATCTTTGTTATTTTCATTCAGGCAGTCAGAGTTGAGTCTGTTTTTCTAGCACTTCTTTGTAGTGTTAGTGTTGGTTTTGATGGTGAAGGAACATTTTTTTTTTTAATATATGTATAAAATAGATGTAAATCAGCAGTTGGCAACTGGTTCAGTGGTCTAAAAGAGAATTTGGGTGGTCCATGGAGAAATTTGGACATTGATTTACTGAAGGTTATGCAAAGTATTACGAAATAAATGCAAAATGCTTAGTTGTTTTTTTCACTCATTGGGGGTTTTTTTTATTTGAATCTAAAACTAAATATGAAGTGTCTGTTATCAATAAATAATGAACAATAAACAATATTGTGAATGAGATGTCATCCTTTGTGGAAAAATGCTAAGAATCCATAAACTTATTTCAAACAAGTAGTAATGAACTTTAGGTTTGCATTAATTTGTTATAATTAAACAAGCAAGTTTTATATTAATATAGTAAAATTGAACTTTTATGATCATTATTCAACAGATTTTGTATCATTTAAAAAATTCATGACAGTGGTTCATGGAATTCAAAATTGTGAGTTTAGTGGTCCATGAGGTCAGAAAGGTTGCAGACTGTTGATGTAGATTAACAATAAAATGAGAGAGAGTTTCACTACTTGTTCTAGATTAACAGCAAAAAAGACTAACTTGACCTATGCAGCAGTGCACAGTCAGAAATTGTGCCAGAAGCATCATCAAATGAATGGCATCCAGCTTGCTGACATCATGTTGGTCTCTGACCAATGGGCCACAGCTCACCATTAAACATTGAAAGAGCCCACTTGGTTATATTATTTTCATACTATAATATCAAGTGGCCAAATAAGTGTAATGGAATTTTCCTTTGGAGGAACTATATCTAGTGGTTAAAACATCTTTAAAACTAACATTTTTGAGATGTTTAACCATTTGAAAAATGTTAGTTTTTTAGTGAAATGTGTTGTTGCTAAATCTAAATTTATGTAGCATTTAAGTGAAAAAACTGGTGATAACTTAAATCCTGCTCATGTGCCTTTTTTTGTAAAATTGGTCCTAGATTGTTAGTGGATTTGAACCAGCTGTGTTAGTCAAAAGGAACATCAAGTTAGCTCTGGCCTGTTGCCCACATGTTTTCTATTTACTGAGTACTTATGGCAAAACAAATGAGAAATCAATACCATGTCAATGTAGGCTTTCTAACATTGAAGTCTACGCTGTTAGAAAGACAAGAGAGAGAGAGCATTAACTTGATAATTGGCATGCACATGCATTGCATATAATGGCAACAGATGGTACAGTGCACACTGAATACTTTGGGTTGCTAACTCTAGAGTTATCCATCTTTTATAACCTTGCTAACTTGGTTTTGATAATAAGACTGTCAGGCAGGAATGATCCAAAATTTTATTGTAGAAGGATGAAATGTGTGTATATGTACTGTACTGTACATTGGCTAGGACCACCATAAGGTTTCATTACAGAACCTCATTGTATAGGGAATTTATAAATTAGGGCTTTTTTGTCTGTAAAATTCTTTGGTTTTTGAAGGGTAATTTTTTTTATGAAATTAGATATTTTTACTCTTATAGATATATTTGAAAAGTTGTTTTATATATTCAGAAAGTTAAAATTTGTAAAGATATAATGAATAGTCTTTGTCCTGAAAGTTTTTACAGTATTTAAAAATAACAATAAACCAAAACTGTCTTTTGGTATTAAAATTGTTGCAAGTAAACAGCTTTAATACTGAAAGACTTTGTTTGGTTTATTCTTAATCTAAGTTTGATGCCATTGAAGAGTATATTTTTATTTACTTGCTTTTATATATATAACAGATATAATTTAAAAATAGTTTTGAAAAGCTTTTAAAATAATTGTTTAATTTTTTAAAATGATAATTAGAATAGGATAGCTTCCTTGCATTAAAAATTAATTAGAAACTATCATATTAAAAATTTAACTAGTTATAATAATATTTTCAATAGTTAATTATAAATAACTCAATTTTGATCACCTTCAATACAGAAGTAGAGGCTGCCCCTATTTTATGCTGATGATATGTTCCTGGAGGAGGAAATATAAATAAAATTGGCACAAAATAAATCCATTTTATTATATAGGGTGTCACATTAGTCTGGACCCACCCATGGAAAAAATCACACACACACACACACACACACAAGCTGCTCAGTGTCCATCACTGTGTAATTTAGACTCGTGAAGATGAAATTTCCACTCCACAAGTGCATGATGCTGGTCTTGAGATTCCAGTCTCACTCAACATGCATTGAAGAGACTTTTGTGGACTCTGTGAGAAATAAGCCAACACTTTCAGCTTTTCTTTTCTCAATTGTAACAATCTTTGACAGTCCACTGCAAAGCCTGTCACATACACTGTTTCTTTAAATTTGCTGATGAGCTTACCAACACATTTTTGTGGAATTTGTCTGCAGTATACATGGAACCTGTTGAATTCTCTGGTCACTTTTCAGTGATTATGGGTCCCACCATCAAAATCACTTAAATTCTTCAGTGATATGATTTCTGTAATGAAAGAAAGGGTAATAAGAGAAACTCATATGGGTCTAGATTTATGGGATACCCTGTAGAATAAATAGGAATGTGTTTCAGGTATTGATGAATGAATGTGTATTTTTTCAATAAAAACATGTTTAGTATTGAAATTTTTACTAATGCAAAGTAATACAGAAATTATAATTTATTTATAGGAGAAATTGATGATGATTTTTATATTGCCACTATGTTGATTTCTGATAGTGCCATAGGGTGCAACTTAAGTTTTGTGGTAATGGTCCTTGGTTGAGGGTCATTTGTTGATAACAAGCTAGTCTGAGGATCATTTGTAAAGTATGAATCCAAAGTTTTTTGTGGTGCCTTTCTTTTCTTGAGAATTTCATAAGGTGTTAAGGCTTCATTTAACTCTTCCTTAAGCTTGAGTAATCATGTATTGGTATACCTGAACAGATGCACTTTTCCAGTATTCCTGAATGTGTTCATTTACACATTCAGGAATACTGGAAAAGTGCATCTGAAAACCCTAACAGTTCTGTCATCTACATACTCATGAATACCAGTACATGTGTACGGTACCTGGCTTTACAAAGTCACTTTGCTCCCAGTCAACATCTATTTTGAACATTAATAGTTATTCAAGGATTTTGCATTAGTAAATCATTTAAGGGCAGCAGTAGTAACTTTAAAATGGTATACCATGTGAACAAAATACTTCAGAATAATAAACAAACCAGCACCACTTAGAATCACAATTAAAATGAAGTTGCTACTATAACAATGCTACCATCTAGCATGAAGAAAATATATGCATGTAGCATTTGCAAAAAGTATTTTACATATTTAAAAAAATATTATACAAATAGTAGAAAAAAATTTGAGATATTTTTGGGGAAGGTTTAAAACTAGCATTACCATCAATTGGTGTAAAATGAGAGTAGCCCATAGCTATATCCAAAAGCTTTTACAAAATTTAAGGAAAGTTTTTAATGATTTTATGAATAATTTGCTGTTTTATTTTAAGGAATTATTTTTATATCAAGTCCTGATATTTGTGTGAATTGATTATTTAATATAACAGACAAATCTGATTTGAAAGAATTCTTACAAAGCTTTTTTCCTATATTGTACAGTAGACCCCCCTATAACACGGTAGAAAAGTTCCGATGTTATAGGGGGGTCTACTGTAATGAAAATATGTAGTAATAATAAAATTATAACAGAATATTTAAAATAACTTCTAATTGCATTAGTAAGTTGTATTGTTGCTATATATTACTATTGTTGAAAACTAAATTTACGTAGGAAGAAAATTTTAAATAATTTTAGTATAATTTGGTTGGAAATGTCTGAAATTTTAAATATCAAACTGCAGTTTTGTTGGTTTTTAAATTTTGCTTCTTACTGTGACTATTAAAGTTATTTTTATATATTTTTGAATTTGAATGGTTTTGAAATAAGGAAACTGTATACAAATATTAAGCTGTTTATTCCGATAGATTCAAGCAAATTAATCACATTTTAAGTGATTTTATAATATTTATACAAAGATATATATAAAAACACTATTAAAATAAGTAAATACAAATTACAGATATTTTCAAAATTCTGGAAATAAAAGTTACGAAGTTAATCAAATTTCTTCTAAAAATTTATTACTTAAATGCAGATATTTTATAACAACCATAAATTATTCATGGAAAAACTACTAAATAATACACGAATATTCAATGAATATACATAAGTCAAGTAAAAGTAAATGTTATAAAACATTAGAAAATGCTAAATATATAATAAATATTAAAGATTAATTATATTTGAATAAAAAATTATTTAAAATGTAAATTTGTATATATAATTTAACTGTATTTTTTTTAATTTTAAATATCATGATCTGTATTGCTTCTTTATTAGAGTAAATTGTTCTGTTTCATTAAGTAGTGGTGATAAATTTGGTTTGAAGAATTTAATATTTTATTAAATGACTATATTTAATGTTTGTAGTAAATTTTAGTTAATCAACAAATTTGTAAGTTTGTTAATTTTTTTTCCTGTAATTTTGTTAGTTTGATATATATATATATATGAAGACAGACCAAGCACTCATGGTTTCTAATAATGCATTTAATTTATCCATCTCTTGTGTGTACATATATATATATATATATATATATATATATGTACAATCAATGATATTTTTTAATGAATTCACTCATGTTTATGTTCTATTGAATAACATCAATGAGGATTAATTTAAAATTATTCTTTTGTTCTCTCTCCTTTTTTTAAGAATTTGAAAGTGTGTTGCTAGTAAATTTAGATTTGCACATATTTGATGCATTTTTTCAATTGGAAAAACTATTAATATTTTAATAAAGAATATATTTGAGATTTCAGTTTCACTTCTAATTTTATCATTAGAACAATCTCGTAGATAGAGGAAATAGTTGAAAAAATGTTGATTTTTCTAAAAGAAAATCAGTGAATAAATGAATATTAAAGAATTATAATTGCCTTACAATCCTTATTTCTAACGTTATTTATAATTGTTTACATGGACATTACTCATTATTAGGACTAATAATGGGTAATAAATCATTAGGTCCTAATAATGAGTAATGTCCATGTAAAGAATATTAAAGAAGCTTGAATTTATAATCTAAGAAAAATTATGTAATGAAATGTACAAGTAAATTATTACTAATTTATTATTTTAAGATAAACCTCATACTATTTTGAAATTTTACTATATTGTGCTATTGAGATATTTTTGATTTTAAAAGTGATGTCAGATATATTACACCCTGGTAAGAAAAGTTACACAACTCAAAAAATGGCAATTTTGAGAGTATGTCATTGAAAAATGTGTGTGAAGTGCCCCAACATTCACAACAAGTGTCACATCTCTATCTTGCAAAATAACAGTTTTTAGAAAAGCCAGAAATGTGACATAACTCAGACCTCACCTATATTTAACTGATGACACCTCACATTCAATGAGAGCAGAGCTACAGATCCATAATTACTATACTATAGAATATAATAAATTTACCACCATAAATACTTACAGTATAAGCTGCTTTTAAATTTTAGGTAAGTTTTATAGTATTATTCTTCAAGTAAATTTTTCTCAAATACTGCATTTTTGAGTTGTCACTTTTCTTGCCAGGTTGCAATATGTAAACAGGTTTGTGTTTTGCACATCCCCACATGCACACAATTTTGCTTTATTAAGTATTAAGTAACTCTTTAAAATAATAAACAATCCATGTATAATAAATTGCCAAAATTTGTTTCTTTCATTTTTTTTAAATCTTGATTATGCATTTCCTTTTTTTATTGTGTTTTTTCTGTCTGCTTCTGAGAAGCTTTTGGATAGGAGTTACATTAGGCTTCAAGTATTTCTTCTGTCTTCATTGATGAGTTTACAAAAAATAAAAATTGTAAGAATTTATTTTTAGCAGTTATATATTTACTGAGTAGAGAGATCTTTTTATGCTTAAATGCTCTGGAAAAAATCATTATTTGTGTCATTAAAATTTGAATCCATTGAAAACTTCTGTTATAATAATTTCATTTCTATAATAACAACAAAGCAGAACTGAACAATATTGATGAGATTTTGATTGTTTTTCTGATGCCATGTTTACATATGGATTAGACATAAAAGTAGCATGACTTGTCCTGCTAAGATTTCTGAGATGGCCATCAAATAACAGCTAGTTGTTTTTAACTGTCACGTCTATTAAGTAATTTTTATTTTAACAGCTGCTTCAATCTGTGGTAAATATCAATGAAGGATAATGTATTGTCTTGAGCTGAAATTCCATTACAAAATCTTTAATGAAACCATTTGTTTTGCATTACATAGACAAATAATAATGTTCTAATTGGATAAAAACAGCTTAATTAAATACTAAGGTACAGAACTCTAAAAAGTTAGAAAAAACTTTTTAAAGCTCTATTTTTGTTATATATTCTGCAGTAAATTGCTTGAACAAAATCTTTTCCTATCCTGCCTCACTAACCTATGGAGGCACTCATAGTATTGGCAAGGTGAGTTTGTGGTGTAAGGTATAATCCACAGTTCTTAACTTTAATACCAGAATGAGAGTTGTAATGAATATATATCAGTATTTCAATTTAAATTTTTTGTCATTTTAAATTTGCAGTTCTTAATTGATAAATGTTGTTTAAAATTTTTTAGACATTAAGCATCAATAAAGTTCTTCTACTGTTTTCTCTATTCTAATGCATACCAGATTTTTGAGATGTCAAAATCTGAAAAAAGATTAGCTTGCAGATATAATGTGTGCTCTATATTAAAAACACAGCTGCGAAAAGTTAATGTATTTTTTAAACAATAATAAATACATTTTTTGAAAAACATTTTATTTTTATGTTTACGGTGCTTCATGATGTCCACATTTTCATGTGTATTTGAATGTAATTATTTATGACTCAATATCTGGTACAGAGGATCTGCAGACCAATACAAAATCAAAATTCCTGTATGATCAGAGTTTTAACAGTACCATTTCATGTTAATATGTGTAAGCATGAAATTTACTAGATAAGTAAATTTGATCACACTGAAATATTTGTTCTTCAGCACAGTGGATAATGCTAACTGTTAGTATAAAAGAGTTAAAAGTGGTTTTTTGGGCAATTATTTGTTATAGGAGATTTGTCTGCTGAACATCATTCATTTGTCTTGTTGTAGTTCAAATGAGTGTCACACCATTCTGAAACCAAAATTAAAACTGAAGCAATGGAAGGAACATGTGCATCATAATACACATGAATTACCAGGCAGAGTGAAGAGCAAATGATGCAAACAAGGCTGCATAAAGTCAACTTTGTGCCTGATTCTAATACACACCCCAAGTTTTGAGACCAAAAAAGTCAAAAAAAGCTGTGCATTAGAATTTAAAAAAAATTTGTATTGAAAACACTTATGTACAAAATTAAAATATGGAAGTAATAGTTACCAATTATAATACAATTGATTTATAAATTGAAGCGTTGTTGGGTACGGGATGTTTAATTTGCCCTTGTTCAGGCCTAAAGTTTAACTTTAGGCCTGAACAAGGGCAAATTAAATAAAACATACCAACAGTATTATAGTAAACCTCTGTTAACTTAGACTTTGCTTGACTTGGACAAATTTAAAAAGAAAAAGTTTGTTATTTAAATTTTTTCTCAACAGAAAATATAATTAAAGAGTATTTTTGATATCAGGAAGACTGTGATACTGTGCATTATATAACTAGTTGATAAGTTACTAAAGATTACATTGTTGTACACTACTGTCAAAATTTTTTGGGCTCATTTCTTGTAATAAAAAATTTCACATCTGCTCAATAAACTTCTCTAAGAGTTAATTGTAATAAATTACTGTACTGTATATGCATCATCATGTTTTCCATGTCATTGGAGAAAACATCTCACTAACTCAGACAACTTTCACTCCTGTTAGTAAACCCCTGCAAACTTTGACTATGTTTAATTGTGATGGTAAGCTTGCTTGGTAAAAAAGATTAAATATTGAGTTTACCCTTTGTACCTGCAATGCCTCAATTGTAAGAAATACTTTGGCTTGAATGTCAACATGCATGCGTGCGCACACAATGAAAAACAAATTTTACTAAATGTATGTTTTGTGATACAGTAAGGAATAATTATATAAATTTTTTTGTATTGTATGCAGTTTGGCATTTTTTTAATTATGTTTACTTATATCAATACATAGATTTTTTAAAATGTGTTTTATATAAAATTAGTTTTTATTTTTTACAAGTTGCTGTTTCTTTCTATACAGAGTAATAATTTAACACTCAGTATGTAGTCTTAAGAATCTTATATTATTTAGGATTGTTAACATGTTTTTGTAGTTTAATATATAGCTTTTTTCATAAAAATTTTTACAAATTAAGTCCTTTTTTTTCTTTTATTGCAAATAGAATATAATCTTATACACTCAAGAATTTTACTAATTCTAGAAAAATATGATAAGATTATTTTTAGTTAATAAAATGTTACTTTATAATAAATATTTTAAAAATAAAATTTAATAGAAATAAATTAGTGTTTAAAAACTTGTGTAGGTTAATTTACATTTTTTTGTTTAAAGAATTAATAATCTTCAAAATGTTTTAGTTATGTTAATATGATCAATTTTAAATGAGAAGTTGATATGCACATCACCAGTTTTATAGAACAGGAACTGTACATGGAAAAAAATTAGCTTATTTGATAATTAAATAAGCTAAATATTAAATAGATTGTCAATCTAAACAAAATTTTGACTGGATAGATTACACCAGTTCCTAAATCAAATTTTTGTTGCATTAAGAGTTTATACAATTGTAATAAATTTTTTAAATTTATTTTTTAAAATATATGTAAGTTTTAGTTATATTAAGTATGAATTGAAAATTAAAGTTTGTGAGAATGAATATATATATTACAGGGGTGGCCAACTTTTGTGCACATAAGATCTACTTTTTATCGTAAAAATGTGTCGCGATCGACTTGTTGTCATAGGCATAGTCTAAGTGGGGAGGGGAAGTGTGAAATACATACTATGTTTATACACTGTTTCAGTACGAAGTGCACTCACTGCTTATGAGTCGAGTCATAACTGCATGCATACAGTTGCGTTCGGTTACAAATATAATACATTAAGTCAAGACATCGCTACCGATCGACCAAAATTGGCTTGGCGATCGACCGGTCGATCGCGATCGACTTGTTGGCCACCCCTGATATATTATATATAGGTATGTATGTAACTCAATGATTTTTATATTCTATACACAAGTTATAGTATAGCATTGAAAAGTTCTGATGATCAGATTTGAGACCAAAATTATCTATGTTGGTTTTTTAGCAGTGTAAATCTTATTTAACACATTTCTTTTAATTAAAATATTAAAAAAAAAACTAAATAATGTTGAGTTTGAAAATCTATTTATGCTGTAAAACAGTAATGAGAAGCAAATGAATGCTGTAAAATTTTAATTAAGATAATTTTTAGTATTTAATAGCTTTCATGAATGGTTAGCTTTAAATACTGTTTAGTTTTTTCTAACAGGATTCAAGGTATTCATCGTATTGGTTATTGAATAATTTTAACAAATTATGAGCAAATATAAATTGTTCTTAACAGATTTTTAACAATGGTCATTTAAGTGATATGAATTTTTTTAAAATATATGTTGTTGAGGTTTTGTTCAGGGAATAAAATTTTTACACTAAAGAACTGGAATTAACCAGTTCTAGCTGATATGATGAATGGTTTGAAAAATATACTAATGAAGTTCATCAAGAAGTCTGATGTGGAGACAACTTGAAAATACTCATTCAATCTGTCCTTCAATTTTAGTAACCAAGGTCCAGGAAGGGGCAGTTATAACAAAGGTAACAGCATCATCAAAATATGATGCTATTAACATGTTTTTGAGTGGTGCTGATTTTCTTCTGGGCAAGAAATTCTTTTAAAATTATTTCATAAATTTTTAATAATAGTATAAATAAATTTTTTTTTTTATCTTGCCCTCTATAGTTTCAAAGGTCTATCTGCTAAATTTAACTGGTACTGTCAAGTTTTTGGGACTTGGTTGCAGTAAGAAGTACTACAGCTATTAATTATTAATAGATATCATTTTTTTTATTTTTGAAAAAAATAAGGAAGTAAAAAATTATAAAATATATTGAAAATAGTCTGAAATTTGTTTTTAATTAATATATGGATTTTGAAATATTTTTTGTGGTGATAATTCATGAGTGAATAGGAATATTTGTTCTTAATGGTTTTTATATGGAATACATATGCAGTTGGAAGCAATAAATGCTGTTTTATATTATCTGTATGGTGTATTGTAGTTTTTAAGATATTAATCTCAATTATTTCTTTTCAAAGTAATTATGATCTTTTAATATTGAAAATTTAGTAATTTAAAGAAAAATTCATTACATCTGATAGGATTTCTGATATGAAATTATTTGGTTAAACAATTCTTTAATTAAAAATAATATGTACACCTACATTTCTCTAACATAAAGCATTGCTAAAATATATTCTTTGCAAAGGTATATAGATGTCTTAATATGCCAGGTTTGTTATATTTTGTGTAATTTCTGTTTATGTATGTATGGTTACTAGGTTTCATTTAAAATGAAGGTTTTAAGATTTAGTAGAATAATTCTTAAGAAGAGTTCTTAATAATAATAATAAACTAAGTTTGGTTACAGTTTTAGTTCTAGATAAAATAGTTGTGAAGTGTGGTAATTCATTTGAAAAAAGAAACTGATGGCACTTTTTAAAATATTTAATATACACACTGATGAAATTTTCAAAATATTGAATGGATAAATAAATTTGATGGCATGAAAGATACTTAATTTGAAATTATTTATTACTGCATTCATTTTAAAATAGTGGTTAACTGTCATTTCCATGATTAATCATTTTGGTATTTTCACATGAACGAGTTTCAATATTAATTAATTTTGTGGTAAAATCTTTCAATTGTAGAAATATGTAAATTATAGAAATAAATACAGTGAAGCAGGTAAGCTTTGATAAAAACTTTGGTATTTTTCTTATTTCTTTATTTTATAAAACTTCATTATTTAAGATTTTAATGTTATTAGGTATGATTTAAATTTCCATTTCTTATTAAGCTGGGTAATAAAAAAATTCATACAAATTGATACAAAATATCCATAATGAATTATATTATCTATCTCTAAGAGGTATGAAATATATCATTTTAATAATCATTATTACAAATTGTGTGTTTTGCTGAAAATTATTTGGTAAGAATATTTTACTATTGAGATCTTTATTTTAACAACAAAAAAATTTGTTGCTATATTTCAAATTTCTAATGTCAAAAGGATGAGACAATGAAAGTTAGACCCTATTTTAACATAATTATTAAAAATATACAATATTGCATTTCAATTTTTATTGATTGCCATAAGAATGTTTGTAGATGTGGTTTACTCCTGCTTTTGCTTATATTGATAATTTTAAAAGTAGAATTTTTTTTCATCTTGATAATTACGATATAGTAAATCAACTTGTCACTTATTTATTGTTAAAACTGTTTCTTAGGACCACATCTCATGAAGACATTCTTGTGACAGTAGATAATCTTATTATAAGGTTTATTATCATCATCATTAAATAGCAAAATTCTTGACACCAAAATAAATTTAGTAAAAAAATAAGCAGTATGGGTTTTTTATTATTATTTTTAACCATAAATTTATCTAAATAAAGCTGTATTCTATCTCTTGAATGTTTTCAAGTTATCCTAGCCAATAATTTGATTTTTACTTTTTATTTTGGTAAAAATAAGCAATAACCTATACAGTAAAACGAATTTTGACAATGTAGATGAAAAACATATATATTTAAAAATTCACAATACATTCAGGGAAATGGATGGTTAATATGATACACTTTCTTTGGATGCAGTTGAATTATAATGATTTTTATTTTGATATATATTAAGCTATATGCTCTCAATAATAGAATTTTGTGATTATGTTACATGAAGTAATTACTTTCTTAGCCATATTTTATTTCTAACTACTTATTTAATAATGTAGATTTATATCTTAGAGAGATACTTGGGAATTTTAAGTCTGTAAAACAATAACCATAATAATTTATCAAAATGGTCAGTTTGGAAGGATTGCTGATGAGCCAAGATGATCTTGCATGTGATTTTATACAGTAAAAAAGTGTTTAATATATCAATTTTTCATCAAATAATATATGTATTAATCTATTCAATTACTTTGTGATATCCATGAAGAGCATTAAAACAGTAAACTGTGTGCAGATACATTAAAAATAAAAACAATTTGGCTATTTTTACATATTCTCTTTGTGATATAAACAAACATCTTTTCTGTTTTGCCCATTAAATAAAATAGTGTATATGTCTTAAGATCTTAACAATTAGATTGCTATGTTGAGTATTGTGATAAATGCATTAGGTTTTAATTTATATTGGTGGGTGTTAGACTTTAAAATTTCATCTGATGGTATAGTTAAGGAAATACTTTTCATTAAAATTTTGGAACCAAATCTTCATTATGAAATCTGACCTGATGGTGTCTCCCTAAAATTAACATAAGTTAATCAATAAAACATTACTTGGTAACATGAACTCAAGAAACTTTTGATATTTTAATTGTCACTATTTTTACAATTATAATAAATCTGATTAAAGATTTTTATAACTTATTTCTAAAAGTCAAAACAACTTCTCAAAGTTGCTAAAATAGAGAAGAATCTATTCTTCAGAATGTTAAAATCTGTACAAGTACTTTTTTTTCAAAGTTACTAAAAGGTAAACTAAGATTTTTACTTCTAGAAGTAAAGCTAGTGTTTTCAGAATTTAAAAAAAACCAATAAAATGACAAAGTTTATATGAAAAATTTTGCTTAGTTCAAAAAGTTTTTGGTTGATACAATTAAAAATATATTACTTAATTTTTTGGGTATTTAGAACACTTGTATATTATATGGGTTATTTAGAAAATAAAATGTTTTAGGAAATAATGTTTAACTGGATTTAAGAAATTATCTAATATAGTTTTTCAGTTTTGACAACAGTAATTAAGAAAAATTGTAAAGAAAATTATTAATTTGTATTGGATGTAATTTTTTTTAATGTTACAGAATGAAATATGTAAATACACAAGGTGTGATAAAAAAAAATTGGGGAACTTTGACCACAGAGGATGTTAGAATTAACATCAGAATCTTTGTTACGGTGGTCAGGATTGGTCAACTTCCTGTTATAGAGTGCTTGAGTTTCATAGCAATTTGCTCACTAGTATTTGGGTAACAGTTGATTGATTGTGTTATTTTTGCTATTTTCAATTTTTAAAATATGTTAACTTAATATAGGTTCTTTGCATTTTTCTTTGTTGAAACTTGGAAAAAGAAGTGCAGACATGTTTCAAATGCTGTAAACAACCTTTGGAGATGCTACTATGTCTTCCTTTAAAGGTATGAGTGTGGTATAGGGGATTCATTAAGGTTTGGCCATTTTTAAATCTCATACCACTCTTATAACTTCAAATAAGACAAGGTAGCATCTCCAAAGGCTGTTTGCAGCATTTGAAACATTTCTGTACTTTTCCCAAATTTCCAACAAAATTTAATATGGGTTATTTGGCCCTTTTTTTTAACATAATACATTTTAAAACTGAAAATCAGACATTAATCAACTGTTATTTAAATACTAATGGACAAATTACTGAACCTTAATGCAGTTTATAGCAGGAAGTTGAGAGTCTCCCCCACTATGGCAAAGGTCCTTATGTTGATTCTACGACACTACATATTTGATGAAAAAATATAAGATGATTGGAATCCATTTGATATTCTTAATTTGTTTTTATTAGTAGTATTATAGTTTGAGTCTAACTATGAAAGGATTGAAATTGCTGATAAACTAAAATACATATTCTTGAAATATTTAATGAAATAAATTTCATAATATAAATGAATTTATATTCAACTGATTAGCTTTTTGTTATATATCATTAATTAAATATTTTGCTTATATTCAATGTTTTATAATAATAATAATAATAATATCTAAATAATAGAAAATTTTTTTTAAACATTTCTAATTATTGGAAAGATTGGAAAATTACTCTGGATTATTTTTCTTTAATATCTCAAAATAAATGAGAAGAGTAATTTTAACTTATAAATCAAATAAGCAATTTTTATGTGGACAAGAAGATGATTGTAATTGTAGATAGATCTGAACATACTGTATAAACTTTGAGCTAATAATTTAAATTGTTTATTATATTAGACTATACTAACTTTTAAACAAGACAATCAATTTTTAATAAACGTAAACTTTAATATGTACCATTTTAAAATAATTACAAATACAAATTTGCTATAAGAGTTAATTATCTATTGAATATATGATACGAAAATGGAAATATTTCATATTTTAAAAGAATTTCAGATTAATACTTACTTCATAATTAGTTTACATGATTTAGTTGAAAAGTTTTTAAAATTATCTATGAAATAAGTTATTGAGTAATTGGTAGTAACAGAATTTAACATTGCAAAGCTTATAAAACATCATGCACTTCTGTTTGATCCACTTAGGAATCCAGCTTGGTCTTTTCATATTTTACAGATGCTAATACTATCATATAAAAACATGGAAGATTGTGTAAGCAGTTCTATTTGAAATTATTGAAATTGATCTCTCTTCATTTTTTTTTAAAGATACTGTTTATTAGTATGTTCAATTGAACTCACATTATTCTTTATATATATTTCCAAACAGATATATATTATTTATTACTGGAAATAAATATAGAAATAAATGAAATTCACTTTTATTCTTTAGATTGTTAATATACTTCTAACAATCTGACATCAAAAATTAAGTTTGTAATAAATTTCTTGAAAACTTAAAAAACATTTTTAAATTAGTAATTCTCTCTCCGATCTCAAGTAATGAAGGTTAAAAATAAATGAGGCTAAATAATTTTTTTTTTGATAAAATAAATTATACAAAATATATAATGTTTGCAGTTTTTATGGACTGTTGAAGATCATTTGACCTTACAAATCATAATTAGTTGATAATGAAACTAGATAGGCATAACATCTCAGACTGTTTTCCTTTGAACAAGTGTGAACTGGTCTGTTTTTAACTTATCTCTAGATTTTCCATATTGGCTCCATAATGGCTGGAAAGAACAAGTGCATGATATTCTTAATGTGCTTGCTTCTGAATTTAAACATGTGGTGTGGTATAATTATTGATGAATTGACCTCACCCATACATGATACAGATAAATTTTCTTTCTACAACTGAATAGTAATATGTGGTTTTTAATCTAGTTTTAAAATTATCTAGTCAACAGACTAGATTTAGTTTTGAAAAACATGGCAATTTTACGATCATAATTATTTAACATTTAAAAATATTCACAAAAATGTTTTTAGCAAAAAACAAGTAGTTTAAAAAATTCAGTTAACTTAAATACTAACTACAATAAAATTTCTTAAGCTGTTGTAAAGATCGTAATTGAATAAGATTAAAAATGATATTTCAGTATTTATAAAACATTAGTAAAATGCTGAATTTTTTGAATTTGTTTTTGATACATCCCTTTCTACAAAATCAGGTTTTTATATCTTAAGTGAAATAAATCCAATACTTAATTTTTTTTCATTATTAAATTAGTATTTATTTTAAAAATGGATTAAATACATATATAACAAATGTTTACAGTATTAATTTTTAATTTCTTTCAATAGTAAGTACTTTGTTAGTCATTCAGTATGTTAGTAGTAAACATGTTAACTTTATAATAATAATGTATTATTGTATCATAACATTGTCATTTAACTTCTTTTGAAGTCTGAATTAGGAATTTTAGTAATTTTAGAATAATACATTTAAATACATTTCATAGTCTTTGTCTAACAATAGATTTAACTTCACACCGAATAAAATTATTCTAATTAAGAAGTTCTAGTGTAATGTACAGAATATTTTAAATATAACAATATAATGATATTTATTAGCAAAATTGTTAGAAGAAAAGTAATATAATTTTATTACGTTATGATGATTTAAGTAATAAACTATTTTATTTTAACAGCTATTAAAGAAATACATATTAATTTCGTATTTTATAATGAATTCGTATATATTAATTTACATTTGAATTGGTTAAGAATGTTATCATACATAAATTAGGCACACTACAAATTTAATTCTACATAATTTGATATAGTGTTTTTCTATAGGATTATTATAATTTATTCATTGTAACCTTAGATTCTGAGGTTGAAAGATGCAATGGGTTTTTAGTCATTCATTTCATGTCTTGTATTTTAATTTAAAGTAGTCCAACAGATACAAAAGTGAGGTTTAACAATTGTAATGATATTGTAAACTGTCACATGATTTTTTAAACTAATTTTGTGTAAAGAAATCAAACTTTATTTTATTAATTAGTTCATCAATGTTTTGATTTTCATATTACATTTTAAAAAATTAAAAAAGATGAAACAAATTCTATAGATCTAAGGTTGTAATGAATAGATTATAACCAATAAATTTATATTATATTTAGAAAATTTTTCTTGAATCTTTAAAAGAAATTACAACTCAACCATTTTATACTAATATTTCTAAACTGTATAGAAAGATTTTATATATATATAAAAAAGTGAAATTAAAACTATTTGTAACTGATTTCAGGTATCATACATCTGGAGCAATGAATAAAAAAGGAAAAAATTCTAAAAGTAAGATAAAGGAAATATATACATTAGACTTTGAAAGGAAGTACTTTACTGAATAATAAATGATTTTTCAAATTTTTTCCTATCCATATGGAGCACATTATTTTGCAACTCATTGCTTTTTTTAATTGAAAAAAAAATTAATCTGAGTTTTAAAGCTTGATGCAATATTTTTGAAGTCAAGTTTAAAAATTAACATAAGTTTCTAAATATGTATTGGATGTTAAAAAAACTTTCATATTTCTGCAGATGATTAGTTGTAAATCATTGAATATTAATGATCTGAATTTAATTACTTTAATATTAGTTTTATTATGAATTTATCTTTTCTATAATGTCAAGTTAATAAGTGAATATATATCTGTTAAATCAAATATAATTTATCAGGGTTTGACGTAAACATTTTATAAAAATTTTGTAAATTATATGACCCGGGATTGAAAATAGACAATGACTTTTTAACCTTCTAAAAAAATGTTTGTTTAAATTGGAAAATAATAATTTCCAGTGAACATCTTTTTGCATTAATATTTTTGATATATTCTGTAATTGATGGAAATCAGGTTTTTGTATATATTTAAATCATTTTCCATTTTATTTTATAAAACATGAATTTGTTGAATTAAGCAAAATTATTTTATTACATGATTCTGAATTTAAATCATGGTATATACTAGTGAAATGAATTGCAAAATATTAGGTATTGTTTAGAGTGTAATGATTTAAAAGTAATTTTTAAAAGATACCATATGGTATTAAATATTGGAGGAGGTATTAGTGGTATCTTAGATGCAACCAAGTCCCTTGGCAGTGTAATTTTAATATAGCTTTAAACAATTTTTAAGGTGTAATATTTAAAATGCATGCATCTTCTTAAAAGTTTTAATTTTAATTTTATATTGATTTTTATAACACACACATACAAATAACATGCACTTTTTAAATTAAATAAGAGTACACAACAAACAACTTAATGCATTATTTAAAAATTCCATTAGATTATTATTGCAGAATATTTGATACAGTATAATAATTTAATATAAGGCATCAATAAATTTTCTAATTTTTTAAAGCTATTTAAAATTTTATTTAATTTAATTTAAAATGAAAACTTATTCATTATTAAGTTTATAAAACATTTATTACTAACAATTTTTTTTAGAGTTCAGTAAATCATGCACTGAAGTAACAAGTCATATACACACAACAGTTTAACATAACATAAAACACAGTTTAACTAAATATTATAATAATAATTTTTCATATAAGTAAAGATAATAATTAAAATTACACCTATTTGCTTTTAGGAGGAAGAGGGAATTATCATTCAAATGGTGGTAGTGGATACGGTAAGTAGCAGTCAAATAACTGTCAAATGTAGGAAATCAGTTATCTGAATAAACTTGATTATCAAGAAATAAATTTTCTGAAACAAATTTCATTTTATATTTTAAAGATTATTTGATGCAATTTTTCTTTGTTTTATAGTAATATACAAAAATAATGTATAATAATTAAATTTAAACAGATTCTTTATTTCTTTTATTTATTGATTAAGAAATAGTTAAGTTTGTTCAGATTATGTATTAAAATTATGAAATTGATATAATTTGACATTGCTTTAATAAAGGTAAAGTAATAATGAAGTAATTGCTACTAAAGATCCCTAAATTTTAATTTTATGATTGTAATTGTCAGTCTTTACATTATATTTTGAATAACAGTAATAAAGTCTGTTGAGAGGATGGGGAGCTAGTGATTTTTTCAGGTCCAGAGAAAACTTAGTGGCCCATAGTTATTCCTACTTCTATAAAATTAATGTTATTTTTACTAACAGAAAATAAAATCTTTGAGGCTGCTTTTTCTTTTATTGATAAACAATCTGTGTATTTCATTTGTTTAAAGATTAAAAAGGCAAAAGGGACCTGCTTTAGTCAGAGCCCCATCAAGCTCTTAATGGCCCTAATAATGATGCCTACAATAACAACAGAAAAATAATTTACATATCAGATTTTCTAAGCTTTATAAAATGATTTTTATCATTGCTTTGTTACTTACTTACTTTCTGAAGCTGCTACTTTCACATTTCTGAAAGTTTATAGTTATACTTTAATTTTTAAAGGATAGGTAATATTGTCTGTTGGATAGTATTGCATGCATTGCAAATGACATTATCACCAAATTGCATGATTTTCAAATTCATAAACTAAAATTTATGACAATGAAGTCTGTACATAATTCTTGTATGATGTGCTTTAATTTAGTGCCATTTTCAGAGGTGACCAAATGATGGGACTAAATCAGAGTTTGACTGTAACATTTTAATATAATGTTCATTTCTTTTGTGTGAAGCAAGAAAGAATATTTGAGACATCCATGCATTTAAATTAAATTTTCTTATATTAAGAATGATAAATTGTTTTCTAAATAATGTACAAAATCCCATGTAAATGTTATGTTTAAAGTGAGATTAGTTATCTTTAAAATAATTATTGTTACAGGAAATCCTCATTAGTTTAGTTTAGTTTAATTCAGTTTGAAATTCAAGGTATGAAATAATCACAGCTTTGAATTATCTGAGATTTACATATATCTGTACAATATGCCAAATGCAATGTAACCAATGTAATTTACTAAGCAAAATGAATATGGATACATATACAGAATGCTATTCTTGTTAATAATAATAATAATATAAATGTGAAGACAAACAATGTGTGTCCAGTAAGAATCTCACAGGTGCCAAATGGTTTTATAAAAAAAAAAAAAGATTCTTCAAAATGTACCCAAAATTATTTTTAATGTGGCCCGAAGGGTAGTAAGTTGCCCAAATATAGTAGCCTAGAGCTCTACAAATATCTCAATCTGCTATTCATAGCCTAATCTTGCAATCCCGAAACCCAGCCATATTTTATGAGATAAGAGAGAACTGTATCCATGGGTAAACATACAAAAATGTGTTAGTGTAAAAGCAAAGCTGTATTGACCAGATTAGAGTTGTTCTTGGTCTATTGTTCTCTTACATAATGGATATACTTTAATCTAAATGAACAAGTTAGCATACTGTGACAGTTTGAACAGAAATTTGACTTTGAATTTTGAGGTAGCTGTATTTCGAACTAACTGAATTTCTTAACATATAAATCTCAATATCTCAGGCTGAGACAAAATTACAGTTACAATTGAATTGGATTTTTGAACTATCAAGAGTTCAAATTAACAAGGATTTTCTGTATTAGCAGCTATTTTTAACTATATTTGAAGTTTCGTTACTATATTGAGTATCTTATTCAAAATATAAGTATAAATAACTTCCAAATTATGGTAAATTAATAATTCAGCTATAAACTAAGATTTATTGCCAATACAAGTGCTCTCTAGGTTTTCAAAGTTTTGTTGTAAGACAAAAACTAACCTAAAAGTACATTTGTATACAGAATAACCACTTATTGTTAGTGTTTGATCTGTCAATGTACTTAATAGAATAAGTTAAATTTATTTACCCACTTGTTACTGCTTAGTAGCAGTTTCAGTTTTTTTCCACCTGAAGCATTTAGTTTTATAATGTTCACTTTAGTTACTATAGTAATATAGCAATGCTTCTTGCTTTTATCTCCATTTCTTGATTTACAATTACATTTTGGGTGAATTTTTGAAGCACTAATTATAAAAGTTTATAAAAATTGCAAACAGTAGCAAAAAATGTTGTTACTTATATGCTACCTGCTTTAATACCACCTCACAAACAGCAGTGGAACTTTAGAATTCAGGTGAAAATGAAAAATGATGGATACACAATAAGCCTGCATTATTTATTACTGACTAAAGATTGACTTCAATGCCACCCCATGACTGGTATGAGAACTTCAGAATCCGTGTGAAATTAAATTTTAGACATGCTGTCAAATTTGTTGTAAGTCTGAAAGTTACTAAGTAGGGGAGTACCTGTACTCTTGTTAGTATGTTATTTTATCAAAATGTATTCTTAAAGTAAAGATAAATAATTATAAGAATAACTTTACAGATCATACCAACACACCCAAAATAAAAATAATAGTTACTAAAATGAACAAATTTTTTAGAACATTATCTGAATTAGCTTTTATTATATTAAAAATGAGAAACCTTAATATATTGAATTACAATAACAGTTTCTTAGATTTTATTTAAAATTGCATCATTCCTTTGTTCTATCCATAAGTACTTTCTTGATTTATTCAATATTTTCTTTGGTTTCTTTAGTATTTCTTTGAATTGAGCAGAATTTGGTGTGTTTAAATCATTTAAACATCAAGTTTCAATGAAGTAGCTGATTAAAAAAAAACTATGTATTTACTATATTTTTATCCTATTGAATTGAAACAAAAGTTAAAAGTATTAGTGATGTGGAGGGACTTCTATTTATGCTTCAAATTTTTATTTGAATGCATTTTATGTTATGTAAAATGTGTGTTGTGTTATATTGTATTTGGTTATTTATAAATAGTATTCTATAGGAACATTTTATAAATTTGAATCTCATTGAAAAAATAATTGACGCTGTTTATTTTTTGGAATAGTTTTTATTTAATTTTTTAGATGTTTTAATTATCTAATTTAAACTTCTTATGGCTTTATCTGATATATCAGTAATCTGATAGTAATCTATCAGATTACTGATATATCGGATAAAGCCATAACAATTTTTGCAACTTCATCTCTAATACAGATTTCAAGTTTTCATATACAGAATGGATATTATTTAAAAAGTAATATATTGCTTCTGTAATATCTTATTTTGAACAAATATTACCAGAATTTGAATTTAAAACTTTCAAATTGTTTTCCAATCAATTGTAATCTACAAAGTTATTTAGTTATATTTAAAATTATAGCACAGTGTAAAAAACAATAAAATTGTATTTGCACAAGTAATTGCTGTAATTTTTTAAATAAATTTATTAAATGCACATTTTTCCCAAATATGAGTTTCTTATTTACTTGGTGATATAACTTGCAACGATTATTGCATAATCATAATTTGTGATTTTTGTTTTGCTTAAAAGTTTTCAGGTGAAAATGTTAAAATTAATACATAGTAAAATTTGATTTTATTAAGTCATTCTTCAATGATTAATTTTAGTTTATCTAATTTATTTGCTTACAATTTGTAATAATGTTTTACTTAAAATGGCATATAAAAAAACTGTCTAATGCTCCTTGGATATGATAAACTAATGTACAGATCTTTACAGTTCATACATTTCTACAAAACATGAAATTAACACAGCCATAGTCACTTGGTGGTGGTACTTATGCTCTGTTGTAACAACTCAAGCTCTACTTTGAAAATTCAGCTGGGAATTTTTGAGCATCCATCATACATTGTTGGCCATATGTTATCTAATATATGTATAATTATACTAAGGAGATTTTTGTTAGCCAAACTCATCCTAGGTTCTTGGCAAATTTGAACAAATTAGGTGCTGATAGATAGGGGTTGTTCTATGGAAATGTAATAAGCTGTATGCTTTCTGAAGTTATTGGGTTCAGAAGTTCTTAAGTTTCTGTATCATTTTGTACAGAGTTGATAAACTTTTTGTAATGAAATTTTGTAACAATTCAGTGAGTCATCATATGACCCTGATGTAATGAGGGAATGTATGAGCTGTCTGATGTAAATTTTTTGCACTTTGTATCTACTGATAATTTGGTAACTTTATATCATCTATTACTTTATTCTGACTCCAAAGTTGTCTCATTTAATTGGAAGAATTGGGTTTTATTGTATTTATCATCTTAAGCATTACAAAGAAATTTTGTAATCATTTTTTGTAGTTGATATTGAGGGGCATGAATATATTTTAGTCTGAGTAACTTTTGATAGAATTAAAAATTGCAATTTAATGACTATCTCAACTTTTTCTATTTACTGTGTTATTC
The DNA here is from genome assembly GCF_030686945.1 of Centruroides vittatus. Classification (NCBI taxonomy): domain Eukaryota; kingdom Metazoa; phylum Arthropoda; class Arachnida; order Scorpiones; family Buthidae; genus Centruroides; species Centruroides vittatus. Next base: position 858,297 of record NW_027122671.1, read on the forward strand.
TATAGGTTATTTTTGTACCATTTTACTTACTTATTGTTTTTAATGGCCAAACATTCTTTACTTTCTGGATGACTTTTGTATATAGATTTCCGAAAGTTATTAAGCAAGGCACTATAAAAGAAATTGAAACTTTTTGATAAATAAAAGAATGGACAAAAATTGATACTAATTATCTTTAAAAAAATTATACAGTACAAATTTAGTTTTGAATTTTTATGAATAAAGAGCAGACAATTGAATGGCACAACTCAAGTTTTTAAATTATGATTATAGTCATGTTGATAGAACTGATGATGATTTTTTATTGCTCTAAAATTTTTCAAAATTTAAAATTTTAATAAAAGTCATAATTACAAATATATATAACCATATTAAATATTTTGCTATATGATTGTACTTATATATCTGTTTTGTCTATTTTTTACCTCTGTGTACTTGCTTATTAAATGCTTTTATTTAACTTGCCTTGTATCATGTCCTCAAGTCTTGCGATTTAAGTTTCTTCTTCTAATTAAGACAGGAGGCTGAAACTTTGAGGATATATTTTTCATGGCAATGCATTTAATGATGTTTTAAGAAGTTTTAAGAATGCATAATCAAATATATAATCATGTACAGTATGTCTGTAAATGTACTATATTGATACATATGATAACCTTATTATCCTCTACTCCACTTTAAAAAAATGACCAATAAAAGCATTTTTTTACATATATTAAAATTATGTTGTGGGTTATATTTCATATAGTGGTAATTTCAAGGTTAGCAATTGGAATAAATTAACATTTCTTAAGTTCAGTGGCAACTGATTTTTAAATTTTTTTGGCTAAAACATTTTTATATTTGGAAAACAAAATAAAAGCATGATACATCAAAAAGTGATATCATGAAGGACTACTGATTTTCAGTATTGGAATTTAGAATGATACAATAATTGCTAGTAGCTATGGAATACAGTTGATTATTAATTTTTTTTAATGCTATCTAACAGCATTAAAACTAATCTCAATTTACAACAGGATTCTGAATTACTCATCACATTTTATAAATTGGTCATATAATTTTTCTATCATTTGCATACTTTATGAAATTATGATGAGTTTAAGTATACTTTATATTTTATTGCAAAAATATATGCTTAACAAGATTTTCTACATTTCAGATGAATATCATAGTTTGGAAAACACATGAAATATTTTAAGTTTTGAAATTTAGCAATAAAATCTTATTTTTTAATGAAGTTATTAGATATTCTGAAAAGTGAAAAATTTTGAAGAAACTTTTAAATAAATAAAGATATATATAAAGTTTGTGTTTCAGTGAATTGCAATAATAGGGCAACTTTTTATTTATAGAATTATAGCTAGATTAATGGAATATTTACAGTTTAAATACAGTCATTTTCTCAAATTTTTATGGGTAAAAAATTAAATTTGTTTTTTAATAACCTGCATGCCAATGTTAGGTAATACTTTATTTTATGACATAAGATGAAACTTTTGTCCATAAAGTTCCAAAAAAATTACTTTGCATTTTATAGGTGAAATTGTGATCTTCCATAGACTAATCAGTTTTCAAACAGCATCATGTAGGCCACAGCTAACTTCTGTGAATAAAAATGTTGGTATCTTACTGCATGATTCAATTTCTGAACTAAATCAAATGCATGCTTATTTGAAAAATCAGTAATTATGTAGTCTTCAGTTTTAACAAACCAGAATTTTGAAAACCTTATATTCTTGAATTGAAGAGAGAACTTTTTATTATTATTAAATTTTCTAACTAATGTTTAAATGTGTTTACATAGTTATCTTAAAGCTGTTGCTGTTGATAGAACCTAAAATCAAATTTGTTTGAAGTATCTTAATTTTGAAAATAATAATTGCTTCAAGATTTTGGTCATATACAGATAAACACAATCTTTTACTGCTTCTTCAGTTCTGTTTTAGTTAATAAGTTTGCTTTTTAAATGTTTTGTACTAATACAATCTTAATATTTTTCTAATTAAATTTATACTAATTACAAATGAGAAGTTGATTTAGTAGGTGGATTATATATAAATGTTATAAAGCAATTTTGCAAAAAATTGCAAGCATGTCATTTTAATTAAAATTTGGCTTTTTAAATCATTGGAATTAGACAGAGAAATTACTATATCATATAAACCTCGTCTTATGTATTATAATAGATGAGATTTATAATTTCAGACGGTGGAGAAGAAATACAAGATACTATATTTGTTTCTGGTTTACCTGAGGAAGTGAGTGAACAGCAATTATCAGAATTCTTTGGGTCTATTGGTGTTATAAAGGTAAAATATCAGTTATGATTCAAGTAAACCCTTCCAGACAAAACTGGTTATTTGTCTTATACAGTATGTTATTTTATTACAGAATGATAAGAGAACAGGGAAGCAAAAAATATGGATTTATAAAGATAAAATTACTGGAAAAGGAAAAGGTGAAGCAACAGTCACATATGATGATCCACCTACAGCAACTTCTGCTATTAGCTGGTTTAATGGTAATAATTCTAAATTGGAATAATAATTCAAACTTTCTTATTTTAAGAAAACTATCCTTAATGGATGTAAATTGATTTATTAAAAAAATTATTCAGTTAACAAGTTACACAAATTTTTATCTTGTATTATCCCCTAAAACTTTTTAGTTGAAGTAATTGAAACTTATTGATATGTTTTTCTGAGAGAAAAGATAATTTAAAATGTTTTCTGTAAAGTACTGTTGTTTATATTTGTTGTACTAATAGTTATATTAATTAGTTTTGCAAGTAAAACTTACTTATATAAAAAATATAAATTTTGTGTTTAAATAGGAAAAGATTTTCAAGGAAAGAATATCACTGTTCAATTGGCACAACGTAAAGCTTCAGAACTTTGGGATGGGAGGAGGAGGCGGCGGTGGTGGAGGAGGAGGAAGAGGTGGAGGAATGAGAGGAGGACGTAAGTTTTAATATATAAAACTAATTGTTGTAATTAAGGAGGTTTTTACTTATTTTTAAAATTAAAAGTAAATACATGTCTGGCATTGCATTAAACATTATAAATTATGTGACAGAGTGAAGCATCAATAAATTTAATTGTAAAAAAAAATATTGAAAGTATTTTGAAAAATTGTTCCATATTTTATAAAATGCCGTTCCCACCAATTAATTTATCAGTGATTTAATAAGTATTATAATTTTGTGCTTATGTTTAAGTCAATTTAAAGCAGATTGAGAATAATGATGCAAGTTATCTGCCAGCTTTAACTTACAAACCCAGTAAATGGTGTTTTATTTGTTTAAACTTACCAAGAGCATATTTAGAAAACTTGAAAAATGCTTTCCATGTTACAAACTTTATCTGTTATTGCAAGTTTCACCAGAACCACTATAAGTGCATGTATATATGTCTTGTTTTTTGTTCTCTCTCATTCATTTTCTGTGTATCAATTTTGTTTAATTGATATTATTAGACAGTTCCACTTGAACTTTTATCTTAAAAGTTGTTAAATTTGTAAATTTTTCCTTTCTAATAATTCTGAACTATTTAAAGCCAACTGGTTATTGTATTGCATATTTTTTCTTTACATCAAATGAGAGCTAAACAATCAACTTTAATATCCAATGATAAAAGTTCAAGAATTTGTATGCACCTGATTGCTTACTGTATATGCTAATGCATAAGTTGACCTATATTTTCAGTTCTGAATTCCTGGTTTAACTTATACTCAACTCATCATATAAAAGTTAAAGTTCTAGCCAAATATTCAATTATTCATCAAGAAAGTTGTTCTGTGACATCCTAATTATTTGGAAGTTCTGTAACATACAGTAAATTACTAGTAGACTAGAACACAAATTGGATTCTCATCTTATTTTAGGATTACATTCTGGTAATCCATCATAATTTGAATATGGATATGATGAACAACTATTGTCGCTGAATAAGTAAACATTATTGTGAATGTTTGGAAAAACATGGAAAAATCAGGAAATTTAAAAGTTGAGTAGAAAAGGGGAACCCTGAAAATAGGATACCAAACAACTGATAGAAATCTTCAGTTCCATTGTCTTTTTAAGAACTTTATTGTACATTAGTCCTATTCACAATTGAAATTTACTGTGGTAGGCAGTTCAATTTTGCAGTGGCTGGAAATGTATATTATTGTGTTTGATACATTATAAATATGTACAAATTGAGTGGCTGGACATTTCACAAAGTGAGTCTTTTTAAGAGACTATTTAGAGAAACAAAACTCTTATTAAAGAGGCTGTACTCAATGCAAACTCCTGTTTTTACTTGTTTATCACTCTGTGGTAGATTTATATTTTAACTTTATCACGTCAGCTTATACTTTTGGATAGGGTTTTTTGTTTAGAAATTCAGCTTATGGAATAAGTACTGTTCCAGCAAAGAATCACTGTGATTGTGCTGTGACTGAAAACTTGTCTCATTTCCACGTAGTTTTTCAAATATAGTATACTACAGACAGTATTGCCATTAAATTCTTTTTCTATTTAAATTTTAAGTTGGTTATAACATTTACTACATTATTATTTTTTGAGGGGTTTCCAAAGATTTGGGAAATATCTTGGAAGGAATATAAATATACCTAAAAATATAAAACTAACAACAATTGCAATTATCTGTAAACAAGTTAGACATATTTATTTATGTATCAAATTAATGACAACAAGTTTGTTTTTTTATATGGTGTAAACAACATTGTCAGTTTTTTTCCAACTATGGATGATGCAGTGAAATATTAGAGCCATTATTTTCTTTCTATATCTTTTGATAAATATGATTTAAAAAAAGATTGAGAAAGTTGCATGCACAACCATTACTGCAATAGGACAAGACCATATACTGCTTGCAAAACCCTGGAACTTTTAGGAAATTGCTCTATTGTCTGCCTGTTCTCTTGATAGAGTGCTCAGCAATTATCTTTTCTTAGAATTGATAAAACAACTTTATGGAATTGTTTTGAAAGTTTGAATGACATGAAACAAGCTGTGGATAAGTTGATATGGGATATTCCAAAAAAAATTTTTATAGATGGATTAAAAAAAAACTTTGTTTCACATTGGGATAAATGTGTAATGCTAAGCTGAAATTTTTTTGAAAAGTTGAGAGTTGAAAATTTTCATAAGTTTGGAACACCCCTTAAAGGATTTTTAATGCCAGTAGTAATTGAAAAATAAAACAGTAATTAATCAAAATGATTAAAACAATTATTATTTGGTGGTCATTTTGTATTTTCAATACTTATTGTTTAGGCAGTTTCTAAACTTTTTCATTTTTCCATTTCACTTTTATATAATTACTTCTACTATGAATTGCTAGCATAAAGAAAACTGGGGAAAAACAATGTTTGAGATGATATCAATACATATTTGGCAAATGTTCAGAGGTGTGTTGCATACAGATGAGTATTATGTGAGGATTTGAATTTCATTTTAGCAGAGTTTTTAGGATATTTGCTGCTGATTATATACACAGAATTATGGCAAATATTTTCAAATTTCTCTTTTTGTGAATATTGTGTGTATTTAGTTGGGAAGAAAACTTCAAACTTTTTTGGTCTGTTGTCATCATTTTTTTTTAAATATAAAAATTCTCTTATAATGTTGCAGTCAAAATGTATTCAAAGTATTTAAGACTTAACAAAAAGTTTCAAAAGTTGGATTTATTTTCATATCAAATTTGAAATAATATAAACTAGCAAATGTTGGTGAGTTTTTCTTTCATTTAGGTTTTTCTGTTAATGAGTATTATAAAAGATTATGTTTGATGTAAGATTTCAAGAATTAAGGTTTTCTTTTTGATATTTCTTGAATTTTATTTTCTTTTTGTTGTTCCACTTTTAAAAGTTGAAATAACAGCATAATTCTAATATTTTTACTGTTTTTAATAAATTGTTTGCCATATTGTCTGTTTTAAATATTGCATTTGTTTTAAACCTTAATTAGTTAAAAGAACATTTTATGATGGAAATAAAGTATTTCTTTTGTAAGGAAATGATGATGAATTATATGCAGTTATGCAATCTTTATAATCACAAAATGTTGGCAATGTATGAATTGAAGAAGGTATAATCTAGTATATATTAATGTAAAAAAAAATATCTATTCTAAATAGGTGGTCGAGGAGGAGGCGGAGGAGGTGGTGGCGGCAGTGGTGGAAGTGGAGGTGGCAGTGGTGGAGGAGGAGGAGGAAATATGTCTGGTAGAGATGGTGACTGGAAATGTCCACATCCGTAAGTATTATGCAATTGTAATTATAATTAGTTAAATTTATCAAGGACATAGTTATGTTTTCTTTAATTGTTTCATTTTTTTACTCTAATACAATATAAACTAATTTTGGAATCTCATTATCAAACATATATCTGAATTACAAGATTATAATTTTACCAGTAATTAGTTAAAAATCAGCACTAATTGTTCTCACTGGACCTAATCATGGATATTATTATAGATCCTCTTAGTATTCCTAAAGCAGAAAAAGTTAATTAAAGCAAACATATGCATAACCACACACATTTATTACAAGAATTGGGATGTTTAACAAACTAATGTTCTAATGTGCTGTTGTACATTATGGAGTTGCAGTCCTATTAATGACAAATTTTTATTCTGATTAACTATGGTATTTTGCTTAACATGTCTAAAAAAACTGCCATTTAGTGATAGATAATTGAAAATGAACTTAGGCTTTGAGAAACCTTTAAAATTCAGGATGAAATATATATACAGTAGACCGTCATTTATCTGAAAGCCACTCAACCGAAACATCAGTTAACCGAAAGTGTTCCAGTCAGACTCTGTCGTGCTGAATTGAACATGTTTGGTACTAGATTAACTTTTAAAATATAATTTTTTTGTTTTTATATTTTTACAAAATAAAGAAATAATTTTTAACAATACAATAGCCATGATTATTATTTTAAAAAATTTACGTTAGGCTTAACATTGACGAAAAATTCAAATTCAACGTAGTGACACGCAATGGAGAAAAATTTCAACATGGGATAGGTTAATATATTTTTTCATACATAACTTATTTTTCAGATAACCAATTATCTGAACACCCCAGTCTCCAATTGATTTGGATAAACAATGCTCTACTGTATATGTTAAATCAAAGACTTTTAATTTAACATACATATCTTTTAAGAACAGAATTAACAAGCCAGAGGGACTTTTAATCAATTTACAAATTCTTAGGTAGAGAAGAGCCTCAAAAGAAAGATCAACTCTGCTCATGTTCTTTTGGTTGTGAAGGATATGTGAAAATATTAAAGTTTCTTTTATATTTAGTCTTCAATTTTTTTAAGAACCTTAGGCTACTATTTTTTCTTGTTGCAAAGTCTGAATACATAAATTATAAACTATTCAATAGTAAGAGTACACTAGCAAGTATATCAGTTTTTTGTGTTTACATAGGATATATGATGATTTTGAATAAAAACATTTTAATAATCTATGATTTTTATTTTAACTTGAAATTTTAGCTAAGCAATTGAGAAAATATATTTTTGAATTAAAAAAAATCCACCAAGTGATTTATAATGCTTGTTTTAAATAAGATAAATTATTGTTTAAAATAGGAAATTGTGGAAGAATAGAACATTTTAGTAATTGATAAACAAATAATAAGTTAAGTTGGATGTAATGTTTTCTTTTAGGTCTAGATTTCTTCTCTACAGATTTAAAAGTTATTTAAATGTCAAAAACTTAATGCATTTACTACAGTACTATAAAGGTTAACATTATTAATCAAGTATTAAAGAAATTTCTTTGGCCAATAACAAACAAACACATTTAAGACCATAGCTTACACCATTATCTGGCACCTTAATTCTTGCCTTTGGAATGAATTAAGGATTAGTAACTTTTGCTAACTGTTTGTACAATATCAGAAGCCAACATTTTGATCTGACAAGATATATCTAAACTGGCCTGTGCATATGTAGATATCATTTCTTTAATTGAATCATTAAATCTAAGGAATATCTTATACTATGGAATGTCAAAGTTTGGAATCAAATCTTTATTTGATATTCACAACAAAGTAACAATTTTCAAGTCACATACTGTTCATTTTTGAAAATGTTTGTCGTATAGTATTCTGATTAGAAAATTTAAGTCCAATATGGTCTTGTTTAACTGGTGTGCATGTCAGCAGGCACCATGTAAAAAATTCTGTATAGATTGCTCTATCCAAAGTCCCAGATGATTGCCCAGACCTCAGGAGGTTGCAAACCTATGGCATGCATGCTCAAAGTGGCACATAGGAAGAATCATCTGCCACGTAACATATATGATTTCAATTTTTCAATCATCCCTTTAGTTTATCATTTGATCATCCTTTTTTCAATCAGCTTTTTTACATTTATTCTAATTAAAGCATATTCCTGTAATTTATTTAAATATTGTTATTTGAAGTCTAAAACTTTGGTGTGCGCAAGCATTTTTAAAGCAAGTATGCTTACAATATGGCATGTGTTTCAAAAAGGTTTGCCATCATGACTTAGACACTTAAGCAACCATTAACAGTTAAGAGAGAAATGTTTAAAATATTGTACTTGTGTTTTACTATAATGAATAACATTTTAGTTTGATGTTTCGGAATATGCAGAGCAAAATTTTATTAAACTGCATTGAGTTTCACTATTTGAAAAAATGTGGGCAAACCAGGCTGATACAGCAAGTAGCATTCAGTAGTTTTCCTTATTCAGTGGCAGCAGGAGTGGGTTTAACCTAACTGTTCAACACCCATGATTGCAATAATAAATCACTGCATAAAAACAATTACAGGATAAGTGTTAATTTTATTCATTATTGCTTTTCATTAAACATTTAGGTTTATTGTTGATAACGAATTCATAAATTTATTTAGTATGAGTTAAAGTTACTGTTATGTTATAATAATAATTTGTAAACTACTTTGCCAAATAATACTGAAAATTTTAGCACAGATATTTTTATTATGAATTTGTCAGCCATGAAATGTTTGTTTGCTTTATGATAGTATTTAGCATCACAGTTGGAAATATTGCTTGTGAATATTTATGAAATTTTAACTCCAAGCAAAAGTTTTTAAACTATAAATATAACTTTATTAAAACTTAAGTAGTCTATTTATATTTTGCATTATAATAATAATATTTATATGTTTAATTCGAACTATTTATTTCAGTAATTGTGGTAACACTAACTTTTCCTGGAGAATGTCTTGTAATCGTTGTCAAGCACCACGTGATGGAAATGCTGGTGGAATGGAATCTGGCGAACGTGGTTCAAGAGGAGGACATAGAGGAGGGATGAGAGGCGAGGGTGGTCGCGGAGGCAGAGGCGGAAGAGGTCGTGGCGGTCAGATGGGTGGAAGAGGATTTGGTAGAGGAGGAGGTCGTGGAGGTGGCCCAATGCGAGGTGGTGGTGGAGGTGGTCCAGGGTAAGATATCGAAATTATGATTTTTACTTGTTTATGAAGTAAGGTACCGTATTTATTAAATATATGTTATATTGCAGTGGTGAACGACGACCTCGTCCATATTAAATTTCCAAACTGGCATATATGTTGATGTGTAAAGTCATTTTTGTAATTCAGTGTATTAATTCATCATTAGTTAACATCGGAAGAAATTTGCCTCCACTTGTCACGTATTCATTTATATAAGAAATTATTGTCTTTTATTTTTGTCCTGGACTATTGACATGATTAAACACTGTAGTCTGTATTATAGTCTTAATGTGGTATTTTAAAGAAAATATAAATTCTTTTTTAATTCATGTTAAGCATATTTGTGTTGCTTACAATAAGCAATCAGAGGACTTAGTTATTTCTATATGTACAGTTAAAATACATTAAACTAACCAGAAACTGGAGTTCACAAGAGCATAAATTGATATTTCGTGCATGCGGTTTTGTTTAAATTTTAGAGTAAATACATCTGTTATTTGTGTACAAATGCAGTTTTGTATGTAAAATAAATTTTGTAAAATGGTTTTTACAATGAAATTGCATCCAGCAATTCGAGATATTTTTTTTATTAACGTTCAAAACAATATAATTTTCGACATTTCATATAAAGTTTTTAAATATAAAAATTAACTAAAGAAATAAATGTAATTGAAGAATATTTGCAATGAACAGAAATCTTTAAAATTTGAATAGCTGTCTGTTCTTATTAACTCCCAAGCGAATTATGTTAATACTAAACTTGAATAAAAAGTTTTACAGCTTTAAAAATGTAAACACAATACAATTTACATATCTAAATTTTTATTAAAATTTAAAAGTTACTTTTTGTAGTCTATAGTTTGAAATATAAAGGTTAAACTTATTAGATAAATGATTTTAAGTGTTTTTGATAGTATTTTATATACAGAATAACAGCACTGCTGGGTGCATTAATTGTGTGTATTGTCTCAAAAGACTAAGAAAAAAGAAAAATGCTAATCTTATATTAATAATAATCTGATGATGATAATGTTTTTGATAATTTTTCATAAGTTTTTATTGTACTATTTGTAGTAAATACAGTATACTTTTTCCAGGAATTATATCTTTTAGTATAGGATAGTTTTTGAGATGTTCGATAGCTTAAAATCAGTACAGATAGCTGCGTACGTATGTCGGAATTTTTATTTTATATCAAAAAATGTCTCGATATTAATTTTCATCGAGATGATAAATCGATTATTTATACTTTTAGCTATTGTCGCTATTTAAAAAAAAATTTAAAGGAACATTTTTAAAAACTATTTGCACTTAATGTATTTTTCATTTCCCCATTGCTTTAAAATAAGCGGTGCGTACCGAGAAACGGAAATAATCATTTTTCCGCGTGGGCATAGAAGTCTAATTTGAATTACATCATCGATGGTTCGTATCGTGACCAGAGGCGATCTCCATTAACCATTAACTTCGGAATCGGTAGTCCTGTCGTCGATTGGTCGGGCCGTCTACTTTTTTTAATGTAGGAAGTTGACCATCGGGTGGCCAGCTCTGCCAAGTAACTTGTTCGGAAACCGGGGCAAAAAAGAGTTCAAAATTTTGTTTGGAACTCGAGGTTTGTATATCATATCTGTAGTGTATTTTCGTATATGATAGACACGAACAGAGGTAAGACAGCGAATAAACATGAAAATTCAATTACAGGAGGATTCATCAAAAGTGGGAGGTCATGTATGTACTGTACAGTACATAAACAGCAGTTCTGATCTTCAGCCCCGTTCTCAACACGGGAAAACTACCACGAAAGTGATGGGAGCTGAATGACAACCTAGAAAAAAGATTTACTATTGAATTTTTAAACTAGAAGTGGATATACGGTTGGCTTTGAAAATTTTAAGGATGCCACTTACATTCCGTGCAACAATTATCCATATAAAGATACTTGGGTTTTACTTTTCTATATAAATACGTGCTAATTCAGGACATAGATTGTATCAGGACGCCCGATAAAAGAAGAGAGCAATTCCGGGTTACAAGAATTTTTGAGACGAATGTACGGTCTATTTTTAACGGAGATATTAGACGTAAATTAGTAGCTAAGTTTTCTAGTATGTTGCATTCTCAAGCATTGTAAAACGTCATCGCATAATGTGAAGCGTATTTGACAGTTTAATGGAAAATAATGCACCGATTTCAAGCACTGTCGTCCCCTATTACAGGAGTTAGACTGTCATTTCCATCCATCCATGAACATTGACATCTGTAATATTAACTGCTTTACTTCAAGAATACCCGATCACTGTCGAAAGCGCAATCTGCTTAACCTCGAGATGTACCGGTACCGATGTGACGAAGTTTCGATTACTGCTTCAGACAGACTTACGTTACGTCAGGTCAATCGAAGGCATTATTTGCAATGCCTGGCTAAACGGAAGCGCTGTCTGCCTGTTGTGGCTGTTGGCATGAACTTTTTGTTCTTGTGATTTGATTCACTTTGACATTTTTCCACAAGTTTTCGTCTCAGAAAAAGAAAACATTTTCGCCACTAATCACCACGAATTAAAAGTAATAGCGAGGTTGAGGCCGAAGTTTTAAAAGCGAATAAGTGTACGTCGGACGTTCGGCGCTGCTTTCCTGTAAGCCTAGAAGTTTGGTAATGGCGTTTGGAAAGTCAGTGGAATCATGCGCGACATTCCAAACGCCATTGCCAAACTTCTAGGCTTACAGGAAAGCGGCGCCGAACGTCCGATGTACATGTTTTCGCGTTTAAAACTTCGGCTTCAACCTCGCTAATGTCTTAGGTGAGTCAACGGAACAATTGATCTTGTCTTATATAAGTGCTGAAATGGAGATTAACGTTCAAGAGGGGATTAGACTTGTTGAAATTCCAAGCTTCTTCAAATAGTTAATTACACTTCTGGATTGTTTAGATAGAATGCAAGTGTGGATTGAGAGTATAGATACGGCTTCGGTAGATGTTGAATCCAGGCTCTCCGTTTTTGAATCAGATAAAAAGTTTGTTAGAGATTGTAAAACATACAGAAATATCATGTAAATTATTACAAATTACACACATTTAAGTTAATGAGATTAGAAAATTAAGAAAGAAGGAATAACATTGTAATATCAAGCGTAGAGGACAACGATAAAACGGACAATTATTCAGTTAAGATCAAAAAAACTTTTTAACGATAATTTAAAGGTTACAGATGTTAATATTAAACGTGATTTTAGAATTGAAAAATTTAAACCAAATATAAAAACACTTTGATTTTGAAGATTTATAAAGTTTATAAAAGTATATATAATATAATATGAAGTTTATAAAAATAATAATTTAAAAGGATTAAATATATTCATTAACTCTAGAATGGGACATCCCGATTATGTTTTACCGGTGACCGATAAATTGAGTTTCGAAGAATTCTACTGTTAATACAGGGAACTTATCTATCATTTTTGTGGAAAAAAAATCTCGTGTGTTTAAATGGTTTACTGCCAGGGGATAGAAGTGATTTTACTTATCATGCAACTAAGGGAGGCAGTGTAATTGATTTCGTCATATTGTAAATGATCTGTGTTTTATCTGATATAGGCTCTGATCTCACCTGTTTTTCTTTCAATGATCAACATCTGCAGTTCCTAATAGATATTCTGATATGCTGGTAAACATGCATTATGGAAGGATGAATCTAAATCATTTGCTGTTAAATAGAATAAAATTTTGTTAGATGAATATGGAGGAAACCTCACATCCAACGATTTGGAGGATTGTATAGCTAAGGTGGCTATCTCTAGATTTAGTTTATGACGTTAAATCTAACTTGCAAAAGACACAACAAATACATATGATAACATCACGAGAAAAAAATCTATGGAAATTAAGAAAGTGAAAAAATTACATATGGAGGAATGTTATAAAAATAATTTAAAAGAATATAAACTGTTTTTTTTTCTTTTGACATAATAGTCTTATTTTTGGAACTTAAATAGAAGACTGGTGACATACAATAATTCTAAAATATTTTGGCAAATAATGAATAGTTTTAAAGTTCATTGCGTTCGTTCATTCATTCACATGGCGTCCTCTTTACAGAGGGTTGCAGTTGATGAACAGTTCTTCTCCACTCCTCACAGTTGTAGGCTTTCTATGCTTAAGCCAGTCCGTTTATTGATGTCTTACCATGTTAGCCTAAGTCTTCCTTTTCTCCGTCTGCCGTCCACCATTCCTTGAACTGCAATTTTCATCAGTTTCCCCGAGGGTCTGTTCTTGTGTAGTTTTGTCAAGTATGACAACTCTGTATTTAAATGGAATGAAGCGACTATCCTCAGGGTCATGCGTTCCCTATCATTAGTATTGCGCGAAGAAGAAATTGAAAGCTATAAAAGTAAATTAAAGGACAGTTGTATTAATGCCAGGAATGCTGATGGACTAGCTTCTTGCATGGAATTTCTAGAATATAAGAGAAAAATTAAAATATAAAAACTCTTAGTCCGCACTTGCCCTTGGATGCATTTTAATGTATTTTTGTTTTATTTTTATTTTATCTTTATTTTATTTATTATATTGTATTATTTATATTGTTTTTGTTTTAGTCTATTTAATATACATTATTATTTATTTACTTTTCTATTTAAACTGTTATTTTGTTTAGGTACCAAAATTATACCATATTAATTTAATTTATTTTTTATTCTTTCAAAAATATTCATTTCATAACAGACTTTAAAAAAATTATAAGTTGTGTTGTCAATTGGTTGGTTGTGTGCATTTGCTTCTCTATTAAGGATCCAGTTACTTATCATAACCATTCATCAACTACATTTTTATAATATCTTTAATTTCATTGAATTTATCTATTTCATTCGTGGTTCTTTGTGTAATTTTATCTATGTACATGTAAAAAACATTCTTCAAAATAAATACCCATCAGAGATACCCAGATATTTATATATCTGGGTATCTCTGATGGGTACCACCTGGAGATAATTTGTACAAAAGAACCAACACTACCGGGATTCATCCCATAAGATTTGTGCGGGGCTCTTTCTACTACTTTTTTTTACTCCAATTGATTACAAGTTTCATTTTTACTGAATTTCACATTTCAATTATTTGATTTGACTTTATTGATTAAACCAATGATGATAATGTTTTTGACACATTGTCAACTCGATGGTAACTTGTGCCCGAGGTAAAAAAACTGATTTTTACGCGAAATTTCTATTATCAAGATGGTTTTGGCACAGGAGTTAAAATACCCTGCTAATGATTGTAGGTGTGTATCCGTTCACATACGATTTATTCTAATATTTGTCGAAAGAAAAAAGCTAATCGCGAATAGTGTATCTAACCATTGATTATTATAAATTTTCAAAGAACAGTTTATCAATATAACTTATGTTGACCTAATTCTTGTCCGTCGTATATTTCTACTCTTTAGCTGCAAAATTGATTTCCATCGTAATATGATACAAAATTAGATTATTTGAAGAAAAAGATAATGATTTTTTCTTCAATCTGCTCCAAATTATTCTTGTTTAACTCGGACTCCGAGGAAAATATAGACTACCACGAAACCAAGGCTCCTTACCCCTTCCCTGATTTCATCTCCCTTATTAACTCTTAAACCTTTTGTCTGATCCGCACCAAATTTTTCATACTTATTCTCTATGACAGACTTTCGTGAAATTCGGACACCTCACTCTTCCCTCGATTATATCATCTCGACACTTCGCGATAAACTTAATAATGGTATGCTAAAAGAACCAAACCTATAATATAGTTTTCATTTTACTGTTTGGCGGGCAACGCCGAACGTAACTGCTAGTTATTAATGAAACAAATAATTACCAACTCTAATAAAAATATAAATTTTTTAAAAATAAGCAAAATTCAATCAGTTTTAAATCCTATTTTCACTGATTCTGAAATGTGTTCCGGGTTGGATTTTGAATGTCATGGTCATTCTAGAGTAACTTTATAATAGGAAAACACACTCACACAAGTCAGTATTGAACCAAGTATTGACTCGACACGAAATATATTTTATAGAAGCACACAAAACATACACAATTAGGCCTACCAAAAAATGGTCGTAGAAACAAATTTTTTAACACGTACATTCGAAAAGCTACTTTATTATAAAGCGGACATTCCCTTACCCGAATTAGTCCATTAACAATATTAACCAGTTAAAGTGGATTTATGTATGTGTTTTTGTTACATTAAAAGTTAAAATTGTCCATTCGTAATAACGTGATTTACATTTTAAAATAAATTAAACACATTAGAATATATTGTAGAATAAACCGTTTAATTTTTACAAAAAGATCGATAGACATAACTTAATTGTTTTTTTTTTTTGTTTGTTTGTTTATCGGGATTAACGGAAAGACATTGTTTCCGTAGTAATTGTAGAAGGGAAGATTTTTCTTTTTTCGAATGTTTTACATCTGATAAGATTACAAATTATTCTTTGAAAATCTTTCATTTGATAAGCGTAGAGAAATGGATTAATTGCAGAATTGGCATGCGATAATACAATGAAAAATTCCATTAAAGAAAGAGGTATTTTACACGTTTTACAAAATGCTAGAATACAATTTGCCGTATACAACGGTATCCAACATAACATGAATACTAATACGATTATAGATAAGCCTTTGGTTTTCGATATTTCTCTGTGATTTAGGAAAAATAACGTGGATTTACGAATTTTATTTTTTGCAGTTGAAAAAGAATCTGTACTGTTCTGTTGGCTGAGAGCCGGGCGCTTCTTTTCTTCGGATAAAACGGTGCTGTTTCGTGATCTTCTTATCTGAAATATTTTATAAATAATTTTTAAAAATTTGTATTCGTTAAGTATTAATAAAAGAAAGTTGTTAATTATTTCGTGTAATAAGTCTATTTTTAAGAAAGTTGTCCTATTATAATTATATGAAAGAATTAACTGTGCATCTCCCTTCAGATATCGCGAAACAGACCATCACGTTTCTAGGAACTTCTCGACTACAAAAATAGAGCCAATTTAGATTAAGTAAGTGATATCACGTATTCGTTTACTTTGGTATCTAAAAGAACTCCACCTCGACTGTTTATAACGTGATTTGCGATACTGAAACGGAATTTTATTAGTTGGATTTTAAAGTAGTAATGAATTGCAATAACGTATATTATAAATCATTTACACTTGTGTACAAACAATGAATAAAAATGCTGTTTTATACAAATATAACTGGTATTTTTCTTTATTTGCTTAATATTTATTTTCTTAATAATCATTATTTTTAATGAAGGGAAAATCTTTGGACTTATGATGATAAAAATTTCAGATCGTTTCATAAAAAATAAGTTTATTTTTGAAACAAATTAAATTTTTAATTTTCTCATGATCGCTAGAGGTTAATAAACGTTCAGACCTGTCCTGTGACGTCACTGACTTTGGTACCAGGTCCAATATAAGATAACGATGGCCCAATATATTAAATTTAAAAGGCAAAGATCTAAATATTTAAAATCGAATCAATAAATTAATTTAAAAACTACATTACAAATGAAATATTTAATAATTTATAAGAAGTTGTTTACTGAGCTATGCATTAGGAATGGTGAGATTATAAAGAAACTAAAGAATTAAGAGAATTATTGTTGACAAGTTGAAAATTGAGATTTTGATTTTGTTAGGATTTAATTAATGTGAAGATGCGATTTGTCGTAAAACTGTTCGGTGTGAGTTTATTGACTGGGAAAAGGAATTGCGTTGGAAGCAAAGTGTAATATTAAGTTTAATGAAGAAAACAACCGAGGAAAAGGATTTCGCATAACAATAAAGTCCCAAAAACTCAACTCGATAATTGACATTCCATAAAACTCGTCGTGTCGTCCAAAAAAAAAAAAAAAAAAAAAAGAAATACATATAATTTTTATCTCTGTAGCGTAACACTAGGATCAAATAAGTCATTGTTATTCGCTGGCGAAACTAGTTAATAGCATCAATTCCACCTGTTAACAAAGAATGTAACCATTTTTTCACGATGTATTGCAAACACACTACGCATTTTCGGTAACTAGTCACCTTCTCATTTATTTCGAATTACATTCATATCGCGGAAATTAGTGGAGGTGAATCATGATGGTGTAACGGTGTTTACGCTGTTTATAGGTCCCGTAGCTGTGTTTACGATGTTTATAGGCAAAAAATTTTGCAATATCACGAGCTGAAACAACGTATCTTGCATGTGAAATAATATCTCTTTTACGTACCTTTAAGTATAGTGATAACGTATAAACTCCTATGTTAATAAATTTAATTGGGGGAAACAGAAACCTACTTAGTACAGTCTTCAATTTTGATCAAAGGCTCTTGTTCCTTTTTGCATAAAATTTTGGTTAAGGACAGCTACGAATAACTTATAAATATTCAGGACGAAATATTTTATAGAAATCATAATTCATTTATCTGTTAATTTCGTCACATCGTCATTCGTATAAAATTGCTTTGTCATTTACAACGTGCACGGCTTTTCGACACTTAAAATCAACGAAGAATAATTGAAAACCAATATTCATCGTGATTAAATGATTTATAAATTTATTAATATTCAAATAAAGTTGAAATTCCGAATCAATATTTTAATTGTAATTAATGAAAGAAAAATCCAAAATATATTCAAACACAACGCACCTTAATAAAAATACTTTATTTGAAACAAACCGTGAAGGTCAGGTGGTTAGGATTCAATGCAATTTTTTAAATATCTGCGATACACTATTTATCACTGCTCCGGGTTAGTTGGATCCCGTCCTTCCTCCATGCCTGGCATAACCACCACGGATAAGAAAATATGACCCTCGTAGTGCAACAGAGCGGAAAGGCGATAGAAAACCAAACTTTAAACGTAATATTATGCGTATTTAAAATAAACTTTCAAAATATTTAGTTGATTTATTTCTGTTTAAGATACTTTGTTTCCTATAATTTTCATTTCCTGTTCATTTTGAGCACGTTTGAAACGTCACGAAAAAGTATTGTCACAAACAACAATTTGGTAATTATAATTAAAGAAGCGTTTGCAAAACAAAATATAAATTTTAATTAGTTAATTGCATTTGCTAAATGTATAAAATCTTAGTGTGATGTGCTGAAAGTTATTTTTCACATTATTTTATTATACAGTAAATCTATAATAAATTTCTTGGATTATGCCATAGTTGTAAGGCATAATTTTTAAAATATTTAAACTTATTAGAAATTTATTTTAATATACTTAATCTAATTAACGTATCCATTTTAAAAAAAATCATAAATTCTAAAAATAAAAACGAGATTATTTTTAGACTAAAACCAAGTAAAATTACTTTTTAATCCACCTGTTAACAAAGAATCTCTCGAAGAGGGTAGAAGAGATCGAGAGATTCAGTTAAGCAGACAAACGAATAACGAAGAAATACTAAACCTTTATTGCCAATAACTCATTTTTAATAAGTTCACACAATCCAATGTCTTTATTTTTAGAATTTACAATTTTTTAAGAATATCACCGTTCCCATTGTTTAAATTTTACGAATATATTTACAGTATCCATTTCATTTTTATTAATAATTAACTTCGTTAATTCATTGATTCTAAATTAAACTTACCTGACTTATAATCACCGAATAGATTTTAAAATAAAAGTAAGCCATCAAAGAGCCAGGATAAATAATTGTACCGAAATAAATGAGGACAAGAAAGTTATAATCGATAGTGGGTATAAAAACGCATCTCCCATCTTCTTTAGGTCCATTATTCCATCCGAAAAGAGGTAAAAAGCCAATAATCGATCCTAGTAGCCAACAGACGATGATGATAACGGTAGCGGCTCTATTCGACATTTTCGTATAATATTTAAAAGGATGAAGAATTGCCCAGTATCTGTCCAGAGAAACGGCAACCAAATTGAAGATAGAAACTGTACACAACACCATCAACAACGATAACATCATCAGACAGGATGTAAATGCATTCATCGGCAACCCAATCTTTACTAAAATTGCCGAAGGTATTCCAACTAAGCCAACTAATAAATCGGCAATAGTTAAGCTGAGTATGTAATAATTTGTTAATTTACGTAATTTCTTCTCCACGCAAAATGCAACCAAAATTAATAGATTTCCAATCGTAGCAATAATTGCTACTATTACTTCGAAAGTTATGTATGTCACGACATTTGTATTGGGTATCCATATTTCTGTAGTATTATTCATTGCGAACAAACAACATACTGCATCCATGCATTATTCATTTGTAGATTACGAAATAAAGGAAATACAGATTATTTCAGTTTTCTTAATCTCCACGGGTGGTGACAACGAAATATCCGCTTTCTGACGATGATGGAACATCAGGCGATACAATTGAGAATTTATAAAAAAGCATCTTTTATTTTACCGCTGTTAAAGTAACGGAGGAAAAGTACTGTTTTTTTGCATTTAACATTTTAAGATCATTGATTAAAAAGAGAAAAAGAAAACGAGGTACAAAATTCACTCACTCTGTAGGGAAGGCTTTATTTTACTTTGTAAAATTCTCTGTTTACGAGAATAGAAACGTTTCTCGTAATTGAATAAAATTAATCATTTTATCATCATTTAAATTTTATATCGTAGTATAACTGAAAATTACGTCCTTTCTGGTCCCCTTAACGTTTAACCTCTTGTTTGAGTATCAGGAACGACGCGCAAAGAACCCTCGCCAACTTTTTTATATTTTATGCACTGATTCAAAACTTTCGAGGGTATAAAACTTAAAAATTAACTTGCAGTAAATTTCTCATTATATATTTCAATACGAATTTTTACACTTTCTCGGAGATACCATTAACTCCAAGCGACAGAATTTTTCCTTTTACAATTAAACGACTTCAATTTCCCATCATCCTGGCAATAGCCATGACAGTGAACAAAATTTAAGGATAAAGTTGATATATATTTCTTAGAGCCGGTTTTCAGTCATGGCAAGCTTTACGTAGCCTTTCCCAATCCACATAAGTAAAGGTTCCATATCATTCAACTTAGCGTGAATATACTTCGTCAACCTAGAAAAAATGCTGCGGGGTCCATCCACATAAAGCTCACTCCTTGTTAACTTTAGACAGAGAAATTTTTTGTGTTTTGCGGTTTCAATATTGTAAATTGTCAGGTCAATAAATGTAAATTTTAGTATCTAAGACTATTGCTTTATCGTCCTCTCCCGACCAACCTCACCAATCCTCTACTCCCTCAAAAACCAAAAAATGCAGGACACTAGTCGACAACCAGTTGTCTTTTTTGCATCTCCTAAATTTCAAGTTCACTCTCGTTAACTTGTTTATAATGGTCAAATAACGGTCAAAAATGTTTAACAATGACAACATTGTATTAAACACTCCCTTAATGTTAAATCTATGAAAAAATAAAAGTGATTCTTAATTTTATTTTAACTTATTAATGTTAAAAAAATTCGTCAACGGTTGATGTATTCTTCTATATGTACGAATAAAAGTTGTATTGATTTTAACCGTTAATGGACAAAATTAATACATAGAACACGTTCCAAATTTTATTAAATATCGATATATTAAATTAAATTTTTCTGTATTACATAATCGTCTATCTTTTATTTGTTTCATTTTTCTCATATTCTTTACATTTAAAATAGTATATTTAAATATTTAATTATTCAACAATTCAACAAATTTCAATTATATATTAATAATGTTTTAAAATTTAAAAAATACAATTATTATCACAAACAAATTGAATATAAACATTTAAAGTGATGTTTCGTAAGTATAGAACGCCTTTTTTCTTTCCGTTCGATTGAACCTGTTTAAAATTATTATAAATATATTTATAAACCTTTTAAAAGATTACAGATAAACGATAACAAAATCAAAATTGACTTACTTTGTATTCGTGAAGTTCATTTCAAATTGGGATTTGGAAACGTTTCTATTTACATCTGTCACTTTCTTCTTTTTATCTTTGGAAAATAAAAAGAAAAATCGATTCAGTAATGCATATAGAAATAATAAATATCGATATTTATAAATATTGTATTTACTTTTAAGATCAACAACAGCATTTCCGTTTTGCGTTAACAATGGAACTGTCATTTGTTTCCTCACGTCAAATCCTTCTTTAGGAATTGCAGAAATTGTCGTTAATTTGTCCAAGACTTTAGGAAAATATTGAATTTTTTGCGACGAGATTATAATCGCTACGTCTTCGTCGGTGTTGACTTCTCTTCTTTGAAAAACTTTACTTCTTTTCACTTCTACTTCGCTTTCCGTTTTAATAATAAACTCTTCCTTAAACGTAAACTCTTTCGGTCTCATTCTCGTTGTTCGGTGTTTCGAAAGTGTTTTAAATGTTTCTAAAATCCTCTCGTATATCGTTTTGTTTTTATAAACGTTTTCGTCTGTAAATGACATTTTAATTGGATTATTTTCGTATTTTTTATTATCGTGGGAAGCTGCAGTTTGTATTTTTACGACTTTATTATCTTCTGTTATAGCCTTATTTAATCTCGTCTTGTTCGTGCCATCAATAAATGGAAATGGAGAAAGGAAATAATATTTTAAAATAATATCGTCCTTCCATAGATTTGTAGGTACCACGAATTCGGAAAGTTCCTTATTGTAACAGAAGTTATAGTTTTTATTGTCATTTCTAATCTTTTTTAACTGGCACAATTCTTTACTTTCAATCTTATTTTTATAGTAACCGAGGTTAGATTTGAATAAAGAATTTGATGAGTTATCGATCAGTCTTTTCCATTTCGATCTTTTATTCAATCTTTCGTAGTAATCAATCATGTAAAATTTTAAAATGGCGTCAAATGCATCGTTTTCTTCTTCGATATTACGTAAACGGTTTATCGAAATCTTGGAAAATATAAGGTCTTGTAGTTGGCCAGACGATTTAATATCGGTACTTTGCATCGATATATCGCTACTGGTTTCAGGTTTATATCGTATTAAAGTTTGAGAATCATTTATTTCTTTTCCTGACAATTTTCTTTTAAAAGATAAATTGTTCCTTTCGTACACATTAATGTAATCTTTTAAGTAGAGCTTTAAAATTACGTCTTCGGATATTTTATCGGAATGTAAATTAGACCATTGATAATGTGTTAAAAAGTATTTATCGTGTGTATTTTTATTTCTTCTCGGTCCTGCCGATTTATATTCTTCCCAGTTTTTCTTTTCTTCTGTAAATCGTCGGTGGAAAGTATTGTATGCATTTGTATGACGAGTCCTTTCGTTAGTTTTTTTCGAGTTACGGTCACTATTTGTTAAAACTCTCTTTGAATTTCTCTCTAGTTTTTTGCAGCATTCGCGATTGTAATATCTCAAGATATTCTCCTTCAAATGTCTTATCCTTTCGTCTGTAATAGAATCGACTTTATTCACGATTCCCAATTTATTTACATCACGTTCGAAAGTAATCCTTTCTCTTTTTAACTCGCAATCGTTTAAATACGCGTGCGATGTAATTTCGTCAAGGATCTGGGATGTATTGCGAAAACCATATAACAGCTTATCGAAGTTATACTGAACTTTTTTAACGTTCTGTTTACTGAATAATGTTGGACTATGTTTAATTATATTCTCGTTTTTCGCTTTCCTTGAATAATATTTGTATAATTTGTATATTCTTTCGTAATAATCTCTCATGTATAACTTTAAGATAATGTCTTCGTCGGTAAAATCCATTCCGTGAAATTTCGCAAATGTTTTTTCGACTGAAGTTTTTGAATTTACATCTTCTGTAATCGTGTTATTGTCATTCCAATTTTCTGATTTTATGTTACGTCCAATATGAATACGTTCTTTTTTTGATCTTGAAATTTTACGTTCGTTAAAATTCTCGAAATATTTAATTTTCACGTCAAACTTTTCCTCTTGTTCCGATGAATTTCCATTTCCATGTATAATTTTTCTTTCATTTAATATCGGAGAATTCTGCCTTCTGGTCCAATTCTTCCAAGATTTAGTAAATATTCTCCATTTGGTTTGGTGATTACACGATTTCAAAATATCCCTAATATTATATTCCTTACATTTGTATTTGTTTTTGATTGAACAGAAATTGTTAAAGATTGAGTCTAAATTCTTATAAACGATAGTTTCGGATATGTTTTCTCTATTTGTTTCCTGAATAAACTTTTGTATGACACGATCATAACTTCCAGGACTTGTAAAATATAATGTTAATACAAAGTCTTTTAGTACATCAAGAGAATATAAATAATCATTACCTTCTGTAGAATTAATTTTAAGACGTTCCGCAAATGTAAATAGCAATTGTCCCGAATCAATATTTCCGTATTGTTTTTCGCTCTTCTGTTTGCTACGACTGGAATTTGGATATTTTGTCTTAGATTCGGTCTGAACCTCGAATAATACCGAATTAAAAGAGTCCAAATTATTTTTCTGCATATCGAGTTTATGTTTAAATAATTCATTAAAGTTTAAATTTACGCTATCCAGCAATTCAAAACATAATCCATCTCTTCGAGATAGAAAAGACGAAACGTAAACAGATTGCGACCATTCATTTAAATTAAATAATAACTTCGGTTCCTTTCTCGGCGACTCGCATTCGGACGAGGGCACCGAGTAATTCGTAGCTTTCGAGATATTACCACAAATAGCAGAATTTCTAATTAATGATTGAAGTAAATCATTTTCTTCTGAATCCGAAGGATATTTTGTCTTTCCAATTAAATTAGAAGTTAAATTGAGAACTTTGGATACATCAGTATTTTGTTTGAAAATTTCTGAAAGAGTTTCTTGTCGATTTGCATCTCTGGATAAGAAAACATGCGGATAAGTCATCGATTGTATTTCGTGGTCGTTTACTCCAAGTATTATTTCATATGGCGAGTGAATACGTTGAAGATCAAAGATGGAATTTGTTCCAATTGTTTTTACACATCGATTATTATTTTCAAGAAATTCTTTTCTTCGGGTTATCGGATTGGAAAATAGTTTATTTTCGATAAAATTGTTTGTAAGTATAATTGATTGAGGAAAATTTCTATTATCAAAAGCTTTCGGTGTGCTTCTCGCTATTTTAATTATATTATTTTCAAGTAAAGACTCGTCTGAGGTGTATTTTAATATCGAAGTTTCATTTTGATGAGAGCTCTTGTAATCTAGGAAATGATGATCGGTAATTGTACAACTTGCGCAAAAATGTGATCGTTTTATACGAAGCTGGTTCTTTATCCGTGTTAAATTTCGTTGTGAATAGATAGGAACAGAAAATGACTTTGTTCGATTATAGGAATTTTCTTGACTACAACAGTACAATGCATATTTTTCGGACGAAATGAAAGGAACACCGAAGATCTTTACAGGTTGATATTGTTGAAAAAATGACTTATAAATATAAAACGTAGTAACTTCCATTGTTAGATGATGTTTTTCCGTAGGAGATGGTAGAACAAAACACATTGTTAATGGATGATTTACTACAGCACAGTCTGTACAGATATAATTTAAATGTTGCACCGAATAATCAAGTTTCGATGTTAATTCTTCTAAAGAAGAAATAGAAAATAATTTTATGACGTAATTCGGATTTGGTGCTTCGATGAAAATCTCGTGATGTAAGCTGTGAAAATGTTTTGGAAATATTTCAGATGGAGAACACGATACCGAAAAACATTTTACTGGATGGTTTATAGAATTACACAAGTAAAACAAGTCACTTCCAGAAACGAATTCAATTTTATCTTCTAAATAAGGAACTTCGAACATTATTAAACCGTGACTAATGGTATCACATCTTGAAACGACATTAAGAAGAGGACGCATTTCACGACTTTCATTGACGAATTTTTCTTCGCCATAAACAAAATCAAAACACGCATTCTTGGTCTTGCACATTGATTGAATTGAACTGTCTCTTTTTGATGTATTTGTTAATCGAAAGGCTGAAAACACTTGTAACGATTCTTCAACAAACGAAACACACATAAAAACATGCTTAGAATTATGAATTTTCTTGACTAGACTGTTTGATTTTAAGGATACATCAGCCAACTCGTAATAACATTTTTCAATCTTGTCGTTGACTTTAATACTTTTTAGTGGCTTATTCTTTACGGGAGACGAAGAAAATGTAGGCACGATATAATTTGAAGGAATTTCGCTCGAAAAAGCCATTTGATATATATTAGTTCGGCCCAATTTTAAAGAATTTTCTTGTAAAGTTGAAAATATCGAAAAAGAATCGGAAATAGGAAGCAATGATTTATTTATATAATGTAATAATCTGAGGTTTAAATTCGGCTGAATTTTTTCTTCTTTTGATGCGACATTTGCAAACGTTGCAAGTGGATAATTAGGTGAACTGCACTGTACGTAAATATGATCTCGAAGATAAATATCACATTTAAGTTTGAATAATTTTGGTCTTTGTCGATCGGCAGAAAACAAATTTACACTATCAAACGTACAAACCGAACTTTCGTAATATGTATTAAAATCTTCCTTAATACATATTTTTGCCGACGCTATTTTAACAGGAGAAACGTGGAATAAACTTAGTGGATACAGGAGAGGAAAGAATGTTTTGTCGATGTATTCTTCATGCGTTTCTAATGCTAATTTATGCTTTATTTCTGGAGAAGATTGAAACATTTCGACAAATTCTTCGAATAAAGTGCATTTGAATACGCAAACATGCCGTGGAAAATAAGATTCGTACTTTGCTTGAGGTATGTCTTCTTGAAAATTATGCTTTAAATTGTGAGGTTCATAAGAGCATATTTCTAGTTTTATTTTATTTTCTCTGGGTGAGTCTACGTATCTTGAAGATTTTAAATTAAATGGAGACAGATTTTCGAGGGCATAATTAATGAAACAAGAAGTTTGAGAGATGTTTTGCAATAATCCAGTTTCAAATTTAATTTCTGCCGTTGCACTAATTGGTGGAGAAAGATTAAATATTTTGAGAGCGTGGTTAATATAATCAAATTGCACATAACAGTTTTGCAGAAGACGTACTTTAGATTTGGTTTGTAATAGATTTTCTTGTTTAGGTAAACGAAGAAGAAAGATATTTATAGAATCATTCGAATTATTAATATATGTAAATAATTCTCGAAAAGGATTAATGGAGCAATTAATATATTTTTCATTCTGAAGCACCAGAGTAGAAAACGACTTTATCGGATAATTTACAAAATGTATTGTTTTAGAAACCACTTGAAGCGGATCATCTTCAAAATCTGTAATCATATTTAAATACTTATATTCTTCTTGCTTTGATAATTCAATCATTTCCAACGAAGAGTCCGTAGTTATAATACAGCTTTCTAAGTTGTTGTTTAATTGGTGTGTTTCGGAAGTAGTGTAAGAAAATATTTCTTCTGAGCAAGATGAATTAGTAAATAAATTTAAAGAATCTTCAAATGCGACTAAGTTTTTCGTGATAGACAAAGAAGTTTCCAATAATTGATTCGTTATCAATCTTTCCGGAGAATAAACTGTAAATATCTTCAATGGATGCTCATTCGCAATATCTGTTTTAATAATATATTCTAGTAATTGATTTATCGGTTTTCTCGATTGAATTATCGGAAAAGATTGCACATTTAAAGCATTCACAAAATCACATAACTGTTGAATACTAACTTCAACTTGTAAATCAGTTTCTTGCAGAATGCAATAAGACTTTTCGTGCGATACTTGAAGAACCGAAAATATTTTTAACGGAGAGTTCACCATGATAATTTCTTTACAAATGTGTGTGTGATTATCAAATTTTGGTGTGCAGAACACTTTTAATGCAGGTAAAGGAATAAAACTTTTAAGTGGATAATTTAACACCTCAAAACATGTACAAACACTTCGTAATAATCGATTTTCGTGATTAACTCGTAATAGGTTTTCTGGTTTAGGAAGAACGGAAAAAATATTTAAAGTATAAAATGGTATTATGATATCTGTACGGATTTGCTTACATAATTCTTTTTCGATAATACAATTTACAAAATTATCATTTTCATTTATAACAATAGAAAAAACAGTCAATGGATCGTAAACAAAAGTACGAGATTTAGAAAGATGATTTGTTAAATCTGTTTCAAATCTCGGTCGTAAATTCGATTTTAATTGAGAAGAAATATTATAATGTTCATTTATCGAATAATTAACACCAACATCTATGTTGATGTACTGAAGAAGGCGATTTTCGTTTAACGATTTTAAAGCTTCTTTTTTATAATAAGGAACAGAAAAACAATTAATTTCTTCACGTAAAGAACTTGTCACAGACAGCTGTCGAGTGAAAATAGATTCGCGTAAAGTATTTTCGTATGCATTAGTCTCACTCGATATAGTGAATATTTTTAACGAATTATCCGCAGTACAGACAGTTTTACACATATACGATAAAGAACTTTCAAATCGTGGATATATTTTCATTTCAGTTGGAGTTGTTTTTAAAAATATTTTGAAAGGATAATATATTAAAACACATTCATTGAAATAACAAAATTGAGGCTGAATGCTAATTTTCGAAAACTTCTTATTTGGTGAAAAGGAAAGTTGAAACATATTGAGGTTATCCTCTAAACAATTCGAAGAGATGCAGGTATGCTTAGGAGCATCAGTACATAGAACATATTCAGTTTTTTCAGAGGATGAAGGAAAGACTGTAAAGAATTTGAAAGGATAATGTATAAAACATTTGGATACACTTGGTTTATGTAATAATGTTTCGTACACATAAGATGGCTTGTATTTTTGAAAATCAGGAAAAAGAATAACGTTTATTGAGTGATTCGTAATACTGAAATCTTTAAAAGCAATATTTAATGAACAAATTTCATAATTCCTTTTAGCATGATACTTAATTCGGTTGTGTAAGTTAGATTTGAATTTTATAGCCACATATTCATTTTTCTCACTTACATGTATTCCTTGTTTTAATCCAGGTATCAATGTATATTTACTTCGCTCTATTAAATAATTTGGAACAACAAATATACGTATAGGGTAATTAATAACTGTACAATAATTATCGATATATGATAAATGGTCGAATTTACATTCGGCTGTAAACTGTGGATAAACCACGAAAGAAGAAACAACTTGCAAAGAAGTGTGAAAAGAAATGCATTTTAAGCATGCACAATTCAATAAAGATGATTGAAATTTGACTTCTAACAATAATTCCTTCATACGGTTGCGATTAAAACACAGATTTCCACAATTATATAATTCAATATCTCGAGGCTCGTTCTGTTTCTTATTTTTTACAAATTTTATTCTTTGTACTGGCTTAACGTTAAAAACCTGTAGAGCATAATTAATAGATGAAAAAGTTTTCAAAGTATTATGTAAAACACGTAATTCATTATTTCTGACAGCTTTTAAAAACATCGAAGAAGAAACATCAAATGTGTTTACTGAGTCATAAACACGTATAAAATCATTACGAATATACTTATTTAACACAAGTGTGTAATTAGCCTGTTTTTGAGACGTTTCGGGAATAGAAACGATGTTGATGTTATCGTACAGATACACATTATTGATACAAAGCGGTTGAAGTAAATCGGCTTCAGAAAAGATATCAATTTTTTCGGTAAGTAAAGGTGCTGATGATTCAGAAATATTTAAAGAGTTTTCAAAGAACAATTGACCCTTTTTGATTTCTTGTAAAAATTTCGTTTCAAGTATTAATTGCGATCGTCCACGTATTCTTCTTGATATTATAAAATATATCAAAGAATAATTAACAGGAATAGAATGAATGTTGATATGCTTTACCGGAATATCTTCGTATTTAATTTCTAATTTTGCTCGTTGAAGAGATGAAGCAGAAAAAATCTTAACACCCTCTTCCGAATCCATTACCTTCGAGCAAATCGCTCGTAGTAAGTTAGGTTCAAATGCACAATTTACAGATTTGTAAGGTGATAAAAGAATATTAAATACTTTTACGGATTCGTTGACTGAAAATATAATCACAGAAATTATCCGATGACTTTTTTCAAAATACGGCAGGAGTTTCGTTTCTTCCGGACGAATAGATTTAAAATTCTTTAATGCATAAACAGCATTGACTACAAAATTGCAAAGACCTTGTTCAGTATGAAATTCATAATGACATTGAGATGCTTGAGAGGTAGCAAGAACGAAAGTCAGTAGAGTATCTTGTAAGTAAGTAACGCTTTTACAAATCGGCTGATGTTCACTCTTTATAGAAACTTTTTCAATTCTCTTGGTAGAAAATGGAGAAATATAAATTATCTTAATATTATTTTCACTTAAAATTGTTTTTTCAAATACGTGCTGAGAAAGAATTCTTTCGTATCCTGGGAACTGTTCTTTACGTAAAGGAAGTTTAAATACAGTTAGAGAATTATTTTCAAATAAACATTTAGTAAAAATATGTTGTCGTAGAGTATCTTCACGTGTCATTTTCAAAAAACGTTTTCGAAGACGTTGACTAGAGAAGGATTTTACACTACCGAATGGAATATTGTTACTCGCGTTTAATTCGTACGATAAGTCGACTCGAGACGAAAGTTTTTCAGCACGTGATGGAGGATTTGAAAATTTTCTTAAACTATTATCTACGTACGGAATATATTTGTATATACATTGTAATAAGTCACTTTCATGTTTTACATTTGAAACGATTTCTTTTGAAGAAAATGAAGAAAACAAGTTTACGCACTGATCGCAGAAATAATAGCTCTTGTTAATATAATTTAATAAGCTTGTTTCGAATATTCTAGTACCGAGTACTTGCTCTGGTTCTGAAGAAGAATAAAATATTTCTAGCGGACGAAATGTTTTTACGGTTTGTATTGAAGAATGATGCGATACTGGTAAATGAAACTCACTTTTTACGGAAGTTTTATAGTCCGTCATACTTTTACATGCGGCATTGAAGTTTAACGAAACAAATTTTCTTTCTTCTTTCTTCTCGGCCATGTTAAAAAGATCATTAGCTGAAAACAATGAATGACTTTCTTTAAAATTATTCATCGTTTCGAAACTAAACGTCCTCTTTTCGGCTAGAATACGATCTGTTAATACTTTCATCGGGTAGCTGCATTCGATATTTTGAATTTGTAGAGGATCACTTTTTTCTATTTCGCACTTAACGTTAATTTTTTTAACAGACGAAGCCGTGAAAACACTAATTGATTCGTAAGCGACGTTTCTTTCTTTTGTAATACAGTCATTAAAATAAGTTTCTTTATCTTTCGGCATTTGTAAAAATGGTTTAACTCTGTTAAAACAAGTGACTGCCGTTTCCGATTCACAATTATTCCGAATTATTAAATGATTGGAATATTCTTGAAAATTATACGATCTTGCATTTAATTTCGGAATTAACTCTTCACTTCCGCTCGAAACATTGATATTAAGAGGAGATTCTATGAAATTTATATTCATTAAAACAGGATGTTCTGAAATGCGTTTGCAAGAACACACGCAGTTTTCATTTTGCGGTTTATTAAATAATATTAACGAATTCTCTATTGTAGGATAGAAAAGAAGATTGCAGAATCTTATATTTGGATGAAATTTAAATTTTGGTTTGATCGATAATAATCTTGGTATTAACAATTCTTTCGATTTTATTCCATCAACAAATATATAATTTAAAAAATGCTTATTATAATATAAATCAGAATATTTAATAACTTTCGGAGAATAAATAATTGAATCTTCAAAAGGCTCATCCAGTTGTCTACACGATACTTTTACAGCATTATTTTGATTCGACGGTATTTTGTAAGAATATTTAGTAACCAGAGAATCTGCGCTTGATATTAATCCCAATTTTTCACAAGGAATCAAATCTTGTCTACTATCTTCTTCACTAATTAAGTTGCGCCGATATGTTGCTTTATGATCTTGTAACTTTTGGTTTACTAAATTTTTAAATGGCAAAAATTTCTCAAAATTATCTCTCGTCTCTGTAGATATAAATTTAAAATTTTCTTCATTACGAAGACAAGTCCTTTGTGTTCTTATAAATGACTTAAAATTCTTGCCTGGACCGAATAAATGCGCCCTTGATATCTTTGCTATTAAATAAGATTCTTCTTTCTGTTCTGTTGGTGAATATTCTTGTTTGGAGGTAATAAGAGAAGGAAAACAAATTGAAGTTTGAAGTTTTATAGAGTT
This sequence comes from Centruroides vittatus, assembly GCF_030686945.1. Taxonomy (NCBI): domain Eukaryota; kingdom Metazoa; phylum Arthropoda; class Arachnida; order Scorpiones; family Buthidae; genus Centruroides; species Centruroides vittatus. The sequence goes on from NW_027122671.1 coordinate 889,961, forward strand.
GATGGAGTACTCTAAAGCATTACTCACGTACTGTCCATTTAACTCTACGGTCTTATTTAGAGTAGGAAGTACAATAGATAAGGAATATTCGCAGTTAATATTTGTTAAAACTAGTTGGTGAAAGTAACTAACTATTTCATAATTGGGAATAACGTAATTTTTCAATATAAACCAAGCGGTTATATTTTCGCTAATGGAAATTGCTTGCTGACTAACCGATTGGAACACCTTTAATTGATCTGTTGTTGAACGTAAGTTTGGAGGAGATGTTAAACTGATTTGAACTGTGCGTTGAGGAGGAACGTTGAAAGCATTTCTGATAACAATGCAATCGTTAAGAGAACAATTATCTGTCCGGACGCAAAGAGCTCGAAGTACAGTAGGCTTTTCTTTACGAGATATTAAGCAAGATTCACTAAAACTCACCTGTCTATGATGACAAATGTTTGGTAAATTCTGCTGAAACTGATGAGAATTTTGAAATTTATTTCTAGGCATAAGAAATCCGGAAGAATGTTTTTTTATCTGCGCACTTCGAACTGTAAACGGAATAGTGATGCTGGAGATGACGGTAGGCGATGGCTTTTGCGAGTTATTTGTAGAATTTTCAGTACAGGAAAGGTTGAAAGATGTCAGCGGTTTGACACGAATAATTGGCACGCTTTCTTCATGTGACATCGAACAACCACCTGTCGACCATTCTGACTTAAGCAGAGCAGAGACAGCGGAATTTTTATATTCTTGTAATAAAGGTGGCCAAACCGATTTTTTGTCACAAACGGCGTCTACATCTTTAAAACAATTATGTAATGTCGATAAGAAATTAGTCACCTTGGGTGGATCCCCGATCGAATTTCCATCAAAAGGCGATGTTTTATAAAAGTCTGGTATCCATACGACGTACAACGAAGTAGCTGAAATATAATTTAATTATTTATCAATTTAAAAAATTAACAAAGAAATTATATTAAAAAAAATTAAATGTGACGTATTCGTTTCGAAATATTTTGCCGAGAGAGGGCGTCAGTCAGAATTTGATCCGGTTTCGGCCACGTGACTTTTCGAAGAAAGGAAATGCTTATTTAGAAGCGAAACGAGTTTTCTGCTGTAACTGTATTAAGAATTGCGAAATTTATTTAATTATATTATATTTAATAATTTTATTTGAATTTCTATAATATATAAATTTCATTTTTATTTATTTTTAATTAGTGACAAGAAGAAGAAACTTTGATTTTTTTGTCCGAAAGCGAAAAATGTATGTCTCTTTAATAAGTGTCTTTTATACCAATGTCTTTTGCATGTTAAAAGTACTACTAACATAAATTCCAGGACTAACGTTATTCCTAAACTAATGTCCGAATATTAAAAGTGAAATAAAATGAAATATCTATTTGTGTTATTTTTATTAAAAAATTCTAGAAATAGCAAATAGTAGGAAAATGACAAAAAATTCCACTGCCATAATTAAATTATTTCGTTTTATAGAGAAAAATAAGTTTCTAGTCTCTCGTCATTAAGTTTGTAAGGGTTATTCTGTATCCTCAGCCACGCGGCTCAGTGGTCTAGGGGTATGATTCTCGCTTCGGGTGCGAGAGGTCCCGGGTTCAAATCCCGGCTGAGCCCAGTTTTGTTGAAAAAAATTATTTTTTTTTTAATTTTTACTATTTTAAATCTTTTCAATAATCTTTAAACGAAACATTTTCCGATATAAAACCACTTAATTTTTTTTAAACGCATTTAATTACTTTAAAAATTACTGAAAAAGTCGATAGATGACGCTTCAGTCTATATAACCGGTTTCAAAACGTTTATATTTAAAATAATGAGATTAAATAGAATGAAATAAGACGAACCTCTTTTCGATGTATTGTCCGTTCTAATATTAAAGAAATAAACGTTATTTCGCATGGAAAAAATATCCCGAATATATATATTTTCTGAATTATTCGAAATACTTGTATTTTCTCTTTTGGAATTTTCGGATTTAGTAAATTTATCTAATTTCGAAAGAAGAAAAAAAGATTAAAAAATAAATAAGAATAATAAATCCATTTTAATTATTTATACGCTTAACAGATGGCACTACGAGCGTCGTGAGCTTACACGTGCTTGCCGCATCGATATAAAAACGTTTCTCGCTAATGACGTTTTTCGATTTTGTGACGTCATACGCAGGTTTGTCACAGTATTTGAAGGAGGTAAAGAACATTCGATGAATAATTACTTCTTCCTTCCAATTTTTTATTCGAAATCCTATTTAAAATATATTAATAATACATTTTTAATTCAATAATTACGTTAACATTAAGTAAGTTATAGCCTATATAATGTTCACCTTTATGAGATAACTGAACTTGGACGGTATACGTTTCTTTAACTGTCTTATCGTCAATCGTAGAACCTAAAGAAATTCGATCAAATAAAGTAAAAATTCGCAAGATGTAACATTTAAAATACAGTAAATTACAACTTTATTACCTTTATTTTCTGTTTTTAAGTCTTGACTTCTAGAATTGAATAATTGTCTATTTAACCCTGGATAATTTTTGCTCGTCTTCTCTATAACTTCATTGTAGAATTTTTCATTCTGGATAATTCTTGAAGCTTCCTGACGAATGGATATTCCAGATAAGTGCTTGTGATTTGAATTGATCTTCTCGATATCCTCCTTAAATTTTCGATTTTCTTCAGAAATTCTTTCTAGTTGTTTTATAGCATCGAGACGAGAATAAAATTCATTTTCATCTCTGGAATTTTCCACATTTCTAATATCATTTTCGGTTTTAAATGATTGACATTTTAATTTATTCCTTCGGAACTCTTTCGATCTATCGATTTTTTCAATATCTTCATCCGTAAAAATAGATTTTTGCGTTAAAATTTCGGTAGAAAGACGTTTATCGTGGAAATCGGATGAAAATTCTTCGTCTTTTTCTCTATTTACCGAATGCCATTTTATATTGGGGTTAAAGAGAGATGAAGTTTCCTCGTTGATTTTATCTCGATGGTTGGGAGAATATTTTAAATTGATTTTATAATAATCGATCTCCTTACTGGTTTCAGACGAATTCAATTTTATTTCTTCGTAAATTTTCTTATTACAAATGTCGTCGGGCCGTTTGTCTGCCTGCTGTAAATTTACATCTTGCTCTTCTTTTGTATCCGATGGTTTACAACGTGGAGGGATTTCTACACGAAGTAGTTGAGACATTTTATTATTATTATCGCTATTCGATTGATTTTCAGATATTTTCAGATTGGTATAATTCTTTGAAAATGTATAAACATCATCGAATGATCGCTTTTCTTTAGGATAATTTTCTGAATTGGTTTGAAAAGATTTTGCATCGAAATATTTATTAAGTATCAAAGTTTCCGTTTGCAGATCATCGAAGTTTACACATTTTTGTATTTGAATGTCCTCCTCCTTTTCTTTTCTTTTTTGATACGGCGTGTTGCATTTCACGTGAAAACTTTGTGAAAAATACTTTTCATCGGATTCGATCGTATCGATGTTTGGACTGTGGCGAAGAAGATTATCATTTCCAACTGATTTTTCTTTTAAAAAGTCAGATCTGTAGTGTTTTATCTCAACGTATTTATTTACATCGTTTGATGCTTTCTTCTCTTCGAAAGTCTCATTGTTTTTATGTCCGGAAGAAATGCGTGCGGGTTTTCTAACTACAAAGTGCGATTGTTCTTGATAGTTATTATGTAAGTCGGATGAATTAGTATCTTTTATTGTTCTTACGTAATTACTTTGATACCATTCTCTTTTACTGGGATTTGAACCAGGAATTCTATTCGATACTTTATTGTTCGAGAATAATGAATTTTCATACTTATTCGGAATAATTTCATGTTTTATTTCTTTGACGTCTTTATTTCTTGTCATCTTATTTTCTTTTTCAAATTTTCTGATAGAAATATTCGGAGAATAATCCTGATATTTGGGTTTTTCGACTTTGGGTACAAATTTCTGGGAGTTGTATGAGAAGTTTTTCATTATTGAAGAATCAGATTTTGATTTCTCGTCAAAAACCTGTGTATTTGTTTCGTAAGACTCGACTGGTTTTGAAATACGATGTACGATTTCCGATGTTCCTCTAAACGCTTCAAACGTTTTATCTTTTTTAAATGCAGAATAATTATCCATTTTATCCGGAAAAGTAAAGTTTTTATCATTAACTTTACTGTCGCTAGTAAATTGATTATACGTTCGATTCGAGTGAGTGTGTTTGCTTTCCACCGAACAATTGCTATCGGTGGAAGGGGATTTGATGTGAGAAAATTGTTTCGAGTACGTTTTATCAATTATCTTTTCTGTATTCTTTTTATTTGTAGTATTTTCTTCGTCGTAAGATTTAATTCTAAATAGAATTTCAATCGGTTTATTTTGATATTTTATTTCTTCTTCTTTGGAAGAATGAGTCGAAAAGTTCTCGGAGCTGGAGTCTCTTTCTATTAAATTCTCTTTGTATTCGTACCTTTGTTTCGATGGCGTTTGATAAGATAAACGATTCTCTCGAATGTAGTCAGTGAGAGTATTTGTTGTACTCTCTGCAACAAAATGATCTATAGAATGAACAGAAACTGAAGATAAAGTAGATGTTTCGTCTGATGTGTTATTAATTGCGTTATGATGCTGGTACTTATCGGATTTTGTAGGTGTTTTAATTCTGAACATAACGGTTGGAGACGGCGGCTTTTCTCTTGTAGAATTTTTATCAATGGTTATCGATTTCGATTCATTTATATACTTTTGTTCTTCCAACGATGTATATTTTTTATTCTGCTTAATTTTAAATGTAGCAATTGGTTTTTCATCGTGTGTAGTTTCCCATTCTAATTCCGATGATGAATAATCTCTGTTGTCTCCATTTTCTAAATTTTTACGATAAACAATAGGAATAACAGATGGTTTATCTTTCGTCGATAGTATTCTCATTTTGCATTTTATATCGGGCCATTGTTCTTTTTTGATAGAAATTGGAGGAGAATTCATTGATGTTTTAGAATATGATACATTAACTGTTTGAATATGATCAGAATTGGTAAGTCTGTCATATTCATAACTCAATAAAGTATTATTTGCGATGCTTTCTGTTGAGTTTGTTTTCGTCAATTCATCTTGAGACGATTCATATTCGGTGCTTTCGGAAGAATACGTTCTTATCGTTTCATCTTGCGACACTTCTCTAGAAGAATCTAAGAGAGAAATTAAACTTTAAAGCTACTCACGTAATAGGTAAGGTTGCCCAAGTCGTACCCCTTAAAAAAAACGTTCTCAGAAATCAGAGAATATATTAGTAAACACAACTTAAGAGCATCATTGGAAACCTTAGTAAACCCTGCTTTTATTTATTGCAAAAAAATTAAATAGTCTGCGCTCATTTTCTTTATACTCATAAAATTAAAAAAATTGAAATCGGTACGACTAAAGAAACCAGTACCTTAAGTCGTACCACCTACTTCCTAAGTCGTACTTCAAACTAAAATTAAATAAATATATGGTTTAAACGAGTATATTTTATTATTAACAGAACTACACAACTATATCTTCTTTCACAGTGAATACAAACATATGTTTTTGTTTGTTTTGTAACTCCGCAGCATACATCATGAATCCAAGACTTGCATTTTAAACATTGAATCATGTTTTCTTCACGGATATCGTTGCATATTTTACAAAGCCAATGGTTGTTTTTACTATTCTTCACCCTTTTCGTTTTACATTCTTCTTTTTGTAATTTAGGTTTAACAGAATTTTGCTTCGTATCTTCTTTAAGAGGATACGACATAAGATAGCGTGCGTGTCAGTTCATAAAGCCCCAAAATTATTTTGAAAAAATCTTTCACAAAACTGCAAGAGGCAAACAAATCACTAATAGATATATAACTTATACTAAAAAAAGCAAAATGTATTTAATTAGTGTTTTCTTACTTTAAGAGCTCCACACACCAGATGAAAATTACACTCAAACGACTATAAATGAATTTGTTTACCAAAAACAGTCTTAATTCCTTGAAACGCGGATGAACGTTGCCTATGCGCATAAATACAACCGAGCCGTATTGCTAATGCTCATAAGTACACTGTTGCCATTTGTATGGGGGAATATGGCGTACTTTTGAAATCATTGAGGTACGATTTAAGCACCGGTACGACTTGGGCGACTTTCCCTTATATACATATGATAAACACACAAACACAAAAGCATGTAATTTAAATAATTAATACAATGCAACCAACCTTTTTTACAAAAAGTCGATTCTTCTCGTTCATTAACTCTGTTTTTATGGTGTAAATATTCCTTATCCGATTTCTTACTTAGTTTAGATTGATTATAATCATATTCCGTTGCTTTATCTACAAAAATATTATCAAAAATAAAATATTTGCATTTTAATACATACAATAAATAAATAAAAATGTAAAATATTGATAAACACGACATCCAGTGTGACTTAATAAACCATCGAAATAAAATGAAATGTAATAGCCTAAAGGCCTACATTACATAAGTAATTTTATATAGGGCCTACCTCTTTGTGTTTTGAAGCCATTTGATTTCACCCAATCGCATAACTCATTTTTCTTTAATTCTTCATTCCTGTTGCCATTAAGGAAACCATCCAATTTTTCGGCACTTGTGCATTTTGTTTTAATATGACTAAATTCGGTTGTTTTAATTGTTTTCCTTTTAATTCTTCTATTTCCTTCGTATTTTACAATTTTTTCGTGCGTTTCTTCGGTTGCTTTTATTTCCGATTTTTTAACCTGATTATCGGAACGGTTGTTGATGGCTACATCTAAATGTGGTTCGTTTATCCGGTGAAATTTCATATTTTTATTTTCCGAACGTTGTAAATTCTCGTAATTATTTTTACTTTGTTTCACTCCTTTCGTAAAAAGTGGAGCATTTCGTTCTGTAAATAAGATAAATCTCGACTATTAGAAATATTTCTTGAGATTAGCGATTTAAAAATACATTTTTATAAAGACCTAATTTATAAATTAAATTAAATATGCGATAAATGCAATTATATACTTGTCCTAGATAATCGGAAATGTTTATATGTAATATTAACCTGCGATTCTTGTAGGTGTAGTAAAATGTGGATGGTGCCTTAAGGTACGTCCTTCGCCTTCCGAGTGACCTACACCGAGACTTTCGCAAACCTAAAAGAAAAATTAAGGGTGACAAGTTGATTAATTCAAAAAACCGCTTAAACTTTTACGCGACATTTCATAATAAAATAAATAAATCGAGTCATGTAACTCTCCGTTGAAGTTACGCAGTTAAAACTATTTATTTAAATCATCTAAAAGCTAAATTTTGAAATGTTAACGTTTATATTGATAAAAATCAATAAACTAAGTAGGAGAAAATTATTTCCGAAAATAACGTATCGGGTTATGTTAAAATAATTAAATAGTCCAATTACTTTATAACGTTAGTCGACGTTACTTTTTTAACAATCGATCGAAATTATCCGCCTCACGAGAACGTGATGTCACGATGGATAATACATCACGGCTAACTACTTTCAAGCGAGTTATTGAACAAGATGAGGTCAAGGTTCTCTTTTGATCTTCGTTTGCCTCACAAATCGCTGCTCTCTAAATTTGTTATATCCGCGGGTCATTTGCTATTTAATGTAAGTGATAAGACAAGGATATTTCATTCTTGTAGCAAAGATATAATAGCGTGACGAGCGTACCATTTTATCTCGTACATTTATTAAAACTTTTGCAAACAGGCATATTAAAAGATATAATTTAGTTTACTTTTATGTTTGCTTACGAAGTTTTCACTTATTATTGATTATTCACAGAACATATTTGGATTTATAATAATTTTTTTTTCAAACTTTATAGTGAAATAACCAATAATTGTATTGTTAACAATACTTCTATATCTTGTAAGGTCTTTCGTTCTTTATCAGAGCTGCCTTTGCTGCTCTGATAAAGAACGAAATTACTCCATGAATATGAGCCGCACGTCATGCAAAATAAACTTAATGAAAAGTCTGATTGACTACACTAATTATAAACATTTTTCGTGTTTTAATAATAATAATAATCTAAAATGAAACATTGTATAGCAGTCAGTTAAACCAGTTTTTTAATATTGATATATAAATAGCAGGTAAAAAAGTATATATACTGTACATATATAATAAAAGTTCTATATTATTCTTTTTTTATATCTTTATTATATATATATATATAATAGTAGCTATTCTTATTCTTTTTATTTTTTGATTATACAGGTATACCTCGAGTTACGTCGCTCTCGAGTTACGTCGCTCTCGAGTTACGTCGTTCCCGATTATACGTCGTTTGTCAAAAAAGTATATGGAAAAATAAAAATCGAGTTTAAGTCAGTTTATTCGACTTTAAATCCCTCCGCCACAAACATTGAAGTCGTAATATCAGTAGAAAAGCGTTGAAAGCACATAAAATCATATTGAAATATGTACATTTACAGTAAATGTTAATATAATCGTCATAAATCCTAGAAAACAAAACATGAAGACATCTGTGTTTCTGTGTTGTCGTCTTATTTAGCGGTCGTTAAGTGCTCATTATTGGCGTTTAGTTACGACGTAAGTCGAAACTACGACTTACGTCGTAACTACACAAGTAAATTCGACTTACGTCGCCTCTCCTGGAATCAATTACCGACGTAAGACGAGGTATACCTGTAGTTTTAAGATAAAAAATGTGACGGATAAACTTAAGAGAAATTTCATGATAATTTTATAGTATAGCTTTAAAATTATCACCAAATTTTGTACGTTTAGACGTTTAGACATATTAGAATTATAACCAAAAAAAATTACAAGATATCCGAGAAATTTAAAGGCAAAAACGCTCAAAAAAGTTTTTAAAAAATTAAATAGAAATTTAAAATATTTACATTTCTTAAGATAAGTTAGAATTTTCTAACGACAAAAAAGTAAAATATAATATATTCTGCGCTAAATTTACATGTAAAAATAGTTTTAATGAAGCAATTATGCTAAGAAAGTCGGTAAGAAAAAAAAATTAAATAGAATTGTTCTAATTAAATTATAATAGAGTATTATTTAAATAATCACTGTAAATATTTAAAATTCTTAGAACAATGCGTAAATAGAACTATTAAGACTTAATAACTTCTGCTTTACAAGAATTAGAATTAGACTCACCCTCACAAGAAGCACCGATTGTTATTATGTTAACGTAACTGCACGGGGCAGCTTTAGATCTAGATCTGTTGCGTAATTTAGGTCAGAATATCTTAGCTGAATATAAATGAATAAATGATTGGCGTAATATTTTAATTATAAAATCGATACAAGTTTGTCCGTATGATGATATATTCGAGCCAAACTTGTCCATAGATTCGTGAAAGTATTATTAATATTATAATCGCTCATTATCGTAATTGGAATATATTTTATCAATCATATGCGATTTTTGTAGTTTTTAATTCGTGTAATAAAATATACAATATATAAAAATTTTATTACTTTAATAGCAATAAAAGTTATTATTATTAATATATAGTATACAGTACATTGCTAATAATAAATAATAATATTAGTACATATTTATTAATAAAGCCAAATTATTATCATTTTTTCGAACGCCCGCAGCGTTCAATGCTATATCTAGTGTTAATAATCATGAGAAATAACACGCTGTTTAAGGAAGAACGTCGACTTAATTCGTTTATAAATTATTCAGACCAGTTTATTATTATTCATATTTTGTACACCGACAAATAAACCTCGCCCATAACCTTTGAACCTAGAATTATCCCGGGAAAGTGTCGAAACGTGAGAGAGAAACGTGAAGACCCAATTTCGGGGGTGGTAGTTTCGAGTACGCAATTAGGTCATTGCAAACCGAAGTTTATCATAAGGACATCTACTATGTTGCTAACAAAGTATCCTATTTAACAAAAAGTTGAAATAATCCCGATTAAAATTTCAAATTCGATAGAAGATTGATTGCAAATAATAATAATAAATGCAGGATATTGTTAATACGTTACGTAATTTAACGCCTCACCTTAAACACGTGACCGGCGCAAATAGTTATTACGTCAGTTTTGTTATTCTTAATAGACTTTAAATGGCCACGACACTTTCGCGTTGACAGTTTTGCTAATACTTTCTTCGTCTTACTATTTGATTGGAAGCTTAACGCTCGAAATTTCTTCGTATTGCTTATTTAATAATCATTTTCTATACTTTTCAATATAGTATTAGTAATTTACTATATCCATTAATCACAAATTTGCATATTTTCTTGCGAAATTAGTGAATGAAAAAAAATGACGAAATTCATTTGTAACTTATTACAAAATAAGACCAGTTTTAATAAAATGTTATTAAAATAATGTAATAGATCTCGATAATTCATATTATATATTAAAAAAAGGCAACGTACCTGAAAACTTTTTGCTATGACAGAAGGCATTTCTTGACCTTAAAACGGTCGGGAGGTGCGAACACGCTCCCGACCCCTCGTACACAATTTCGTCGTATGTACTAATCCTCCGACGATTAAAAAACACGTTATAAAACAACATATTTGTATCGTCAGATGGCGTATTATTTCCGGTTTAACTAGTGACGTAAAGAGACAAAAAGTTGAAGAGTATAAATTATTATAAACGAAAATAGGACAAAGTTCAAATGTGAAAAACATGTCAAAAGAAGAGAAATGAAAAATCTATCTGATTTTTCAATAAATGATCTCGATTTTCATTTGTAAATTAGCAATAAACGTTTCTATGGTAAAAACTTCAAGGTAAAAAGGTAAATCTTTTGTTTTTCCTACTTAAAATCCATTTAATTGGGTTAAAGGTAAGAAATGTTACGTGAGAATTTTATTTAAAGAAGTGACTTTTACCAGATATTTTAAACATATAAACAGGAAGAGGAATATAACTGATCGAGGGTTATCTGGACTTTAATTAGAGTTTGAATCCTGTTCGAGTAATTTATTAAAAAAAAAAAAAAAAGAAAGAATTATATATTATACGTGACACTAGTATATAAAATCTTTATTTGCAAAATGAATTTTGAAATTATTTAATTAGAAAATAGCATAGAAAGAAGTATTTAAATAATATTTAAAAATTGCAAAATATTTTGTTTATTTTTTATGTCAAGTGCATAAGTGAATGTTTTTAAAATTACATTTGTATATATTAAGAAATAAATATAATTGCCATTTTTTTTTCAATTCTTTGAATCATTTTGAAAGTTTAATATTTAAATTTAAAATTTTCTTTGTTTTTCGAAGAATTAAAAGTGATATTAAAATGTTTATCTTATAAAACTTCGTTTTAAAAATCAGAAATTATAGTAACTTTTATTACATTTATATCAATAAATGATATAAACTCAGTTACATTTTGCGCTATTTTCATAAAAAAAAATAATTCTAGTAAAAACTAAAGATGATTAAAAATGTTTTGATTGTAAATATAAAATTACAGTAGAGCGTCGATAAGTGGAACGTCGGTAAGTGGAACGGCCGGAAAGTGGAACGATTTTCAGTCGGACTGTGTCGTGCTGAATCGAATGTTTTTGATACTAAATTTACTTCTAAAGTATAATTTTCATGTTTTTTATATTCTTTAATATATTTATTTTGTTTGTACAAAATGAAGAAATAATTTTTAACGATACGATAGCCTCGATGATTATTATAAAAATTTTCGTTAGGCTTAAAATCGACGAAAATTCAACACGAAGCGACACGCAACGGAGAAAAATTCAACAGGAAGCGATACGCAACGGAGAAAAATTTGAACATCGGACAGGTTAATGTATTTTTTCGTACAAAGTCGGAAACTGGAACAAATCATTAACTGGAAGGACCCCAGTCCCCAATTGGTTCCACTTATCGACGCTCTACTGTAACTAGAATCTTTATTATATAACTGTTTAGAGCCACCAAAATCTTCATGCTTAGATGGTAAGTGCGTGTTTGCTAAATTTCGTTTGCATTGTGTATATATATAAGTTTACACGTAAATAAAAATATGTACAGTACATATAAATGATTTTATTTGCACATAAACGTATCTTACGCGAATAATAAGTAAATGCAAAAATCTAACGGTTTTCATTAACGCTGGTAGCAACATCATTTTATTGATTATTTTACGCTTTCAATTCGAAAATAGAGGAAATACAAACCGGTATATTTTTACGTATAAAATATTATTCTCGTGTACATTTTTGAAACAATTTTATTATAAATTCAATTTTGAAATCTTCATTTTTATCCAGATTTTTCTTCGAAAAAGTGGGAAAATTATAAATATGAAGAAATGTGTAATTGTGAATTAGTAAGAATTTTTAATAAATTTTTAAATTCAGAATTTTTTCACTCGCTTTCTCTATTCATCCGTTTAATTTTAACACATTAAATAACGATTCTTTGCTATTTCTGTTCAAATTCATTCATTAGTTTGAATTTCATAATACATCCGAACGAAATAATTTACAATTACAGTTGATAAAGATACTTTTACGTAAGTTTGTTGTATTACAATAAATTTTTATATTGATTAGTTTCAAGTTTATTTTAATTCGAAGATATATTTGTAGGTTTAATACACTATAATCAACAGAGATGATTTACCTAACTAGAGTTTTATGCGATTAATATAAGTAAAATTTATTTTTATTTACTAGCTGCATTAAAAATTGGTTACGGATAACTGATTTAAAGAGGAAAAAATATGTTTTAATACGTTAAACAGTAATTTAATTATTTAATTCAATAAGTTAGTTCCTCTGGCTAAATTGTTTCGTGCAGAAATATTCAATTTAACTTCGCAGCTACGAAAGAATAAGATTAATTTGAATATATTGTCTTGTTAAAATAGAAATATTCGGCAATAAAGTTGCTGATAGGCTGTAAAGCTCTTGTTTTATATTTGTTTTTGTCTGTCATCTACTTATTTATTTTAATTTAATTAAATACAGTTTCGGCATTTCAGTTGGCTGGGATTCTTTGTTGAATTTTTTAAAATTTATGATTAAAAGAATGATATAAAAGGAAAGGATCATTCATGCACATCAATGGCAAAGATTAGTTTTCTAATGGAAATTGATACTGGATGATAAATCATACTTAGGTTTAGCTAACGCCATCTGCAGTTGGCTAAATAAGTTACGAGAATATTTAGAAATACCCGCGATTTTAAGCAATCATTCTGATAACATAATGATTTCCAATGAAACGTCTATTCATTTTCTAGTCGCATACACGAATATTTAGCACGCAGTCAGTCAAGCCTAAATGGACATTTCCTGTTTATAATTTCGCTACCAAAATTGATCTCATCTTTTAATCGAAAATTTATGATAAGGAATTGTTTATTCTATTTTAAAATTTAATAAAAATTTAATAAGGAAATAAGTATGAGACGAGGTATGAAAATTGTCATTTGAAACTTCCACTAACTTTCAATACTTCTGAAGAAAAGGCATTCCAAGACAATTAGTCGATAAATTATATTCTAAACAACACTAAGAAAGGAAGTTTATTTGTTTAATTTTTTTCTAACTTCAGAGACATCACATTCCCGCACCTTTGTTAAAATATTTCTGGCAATGAACCAAATAGTTCAGTTTTCTCTCCAGAGAACGGGTTTATATAGAAGGACGCTCATTTTTTTCCTATTTCAATGTTAATTGTTCGAATTGGAAGGAATGTAGTTTGCCCGGTCAGAAAAAATTTTTACTCCAACAGTGTTCATGACGTACTTATTTATTTATAAACTAAAAAAAATTCATACATTCATACAACTCGTCGATTTTAACTTAGCAATAATTCATATTTACAGGTGTTGTGTTCGAATATCTTGACTCTAATTATTTACTTACTGGCATCAAAAGTATTTCTTATAAGGTTGTTTAACTTCAACAATTACAGTTCCGTCACTGGCTATCCACTTCCTGTTTTCGGTAGGCCATTTTCGGTAATCCGTAACACAGTCTCGATAACCAATAGCCAGTGGCGAATCTGGTGGCGTGGCCGATGACGAACTGTTATAAACATTAGTATGATGAGGATGAATGGGTCTAGATGGAGTATGCTGAGGTATATTATATTTCCTATTCAATTCCGAAGAGTTCTTATAACCGTTATGTTTGGTTACGTTCTTATAACCATTAAGAGTAGTTTTTATTCGGGGAAGATTAAAATCTTTCTTAATTTTCGTAGGTGTTTGCGTCTGACTATCTTTGGTGTGTGTTTCCTGTAATAAATTAACTTGAATTTTTTTATCGTACGCTTTATTGCATCCTTCTTCTTCTCTAATATGAATCACTTGGCTAGATGTTTTAGGGGATGGCTTACGGTTTGATGTCATTTGGATATTGATTATATTTCCACCCGCTTTCGTCTTTGCGGTTTCTATCAGATCGGGAGGATTATCGTTATTGCTCCATTCGAACGTTCTGTTACTATTAATTGATACTTCTGGAATAGTTAATCTGTTACTTTCATCTTCGGGCACCTCGTCGTCCTCTATTTCCTCGTGATGATGCGTGGTCGTCGTTTCTGTGCTAAGTTCTCCATTAATTAACTCGGTTACGGCACGTTCTACGTCACGATCGATGACTTTACGACTTTTACTACTGTAATTAGTAAGTTTTCCATGAAGAACATCCGAATTGCTAATCGACATATTGTGATAAGCCTGCGACAAACCGTTTTATCAGAACAAATTAAAATTTTAAGTCCGTATGTTTATAAGTAATTAATAGACGAAAAAGTTGGCATTCGTTTACTGCACTTACATCGGCTGTTAATTGCAACCAGGGTTCGTCTTCGAGTTCTAGATTTTCTTCTTTAACTTGATGAGTTATTAAACGTGTATCCGTTTTCTCTGTTACAATATCTCCCGTTTTACACTAAGACCGGAAATAAAAATACCTTTTATTTAAGAAATAAAACAAAAAGAATTTTTTAAATATAAAAATTTACCTCTTTTATTTCGTTATCTTCAATTTTGGTATCTTCAGTGGTTTTTGTGGTTACTTGAGGTCCAGAATCTGATATTACTTTTCCATCCTCCAAAATGATTTGTCTCTTTACTCTCGTCTCAACCTATGGATATTATCATAATTTAAAAAGAAACTAATCCAATGTTTTATAAACTGTTTGATTCGGATCAAAAATGGACTTAAAAAGAATAACAAAGTTATATCAGAAATAAAATCACCTGTCTAGTAGTATGGTTTGTAACTTTCCTGGACGTTGTCCATTCTTCTGTTGAAACATAACAATAATAAATACAGACTTTATTCCCTTTAAGGTAATACATAGTAAATAATTTCTATATAATAATAGATTTCTATAAATAAGAAACAATAAAACAATAGAATTACTGCGAATAGAAATATAATGCAGCTTAACTGCATGGAATTGATCAGAAAGTCTTTTATGTTCCAATTGTCTTTATTTTTTGACAGAAGAAAAAGTAAAATGAATATATATCACTTGTTTTTGTTAAGGCTATTCTTTTATTATTATTTATATCACAGAACACAAAATAAATTTCAACCTCTTAACTCACACTATTCTTATAGTAAGAAAATAATAATTTGTTTGAGATAAACAATTAATAAAACTTACAATAAAATTAGAATTTTTTACCTTGTTTTGGATTTTGAAAATTTGTTGATACCTGAAAATACGTAATAAAGTTTTAAAATTCAATATATAACTTTTATATTTATTTTAAAATATTTAAATGATAATATATAACAATTTACACACGCGGATATACGTACACTTAAATACAATCAAACACACACACACATATAGCTTAATACAAAGAAAAATATAAAATTAATCGAAATCAAGGTCATACTACGTTACGACGAGAATTGTTTTCGAAGAGGGATCTACTGCTACTTTCGCTTCCTGTAGGACTGCTACTACTATTGCTCACGTAATCTCTATCCATGACATCAACACCTGAGTAAAAGAAAATAATTTTTGAAATGTTTTGAAATTGTTCCTTAAAAAAGGTACATTATGACCCAATTGCCAACAACCCAGACAAACAGGCGGAACTGATGAGTGCATTAAGGTGAGAAAGATCATTTCCTCGCTAACTTTTCCTCTTCTGATAACTTATCGAAGAAGGAAATACATCACTCGAGAAATTCATATATTAATTATTAGTTAGGGCTAAATATCTTCGCCCTATTTTTTTAAAAAATGAGAATTTTTACGTGGAAACGGATATTAAGCACTCTGTAGGGATCCACTCGACCCATTTAGAGGTTGCTTGTCTGTTATTTACAAATTGTAGACTCATTGCTTTAAAATTTTTCGCAATTCACCAAGCGTAACAAATATTTCGCAATTCGAATTATGCAAAAGGTAAAAATTGACATCCACTGTGATGTCACCATGCGTATATTCTTCCCTATATACTCCAATTGAGAAGGTCTGCTAGTAACAATGGCGGACCGATTTCAAGGTTACGATACGCATACTCTAAAACGGATAAATATTTAATATTTATAAATATCACAAAAATTTCGCAAGAGGAAGGCAAAGGAAGAGAACGAAATGTTTTTAAATCAAAACTTATCAATTTTCCAATAAAATTTGTAAAATGTTTAGTTTAAAATCTTATAAAGTACTTAAACTTATATAGTTTTTATTCAATAAAAAACCATAAAATATATCCATTATGTTAACTTAAATCGGTTTTAATAAAGTAACATATAATAAAAATATAAAGCAAAATTAAGATTGAGTTGTTTAATATCCTCTTATTAATAAAAAATTATATATATATTACTATTTCTATTTATTATTAATAAATTGTATAATTAATTATTAATGATTACATTATAAATAAAATAAAAAGAAAGAAACTTAAGCTAAAGTTATAAAAAATTTGTTTTTCCTAAGAATAATTAGAAATGTGTTAAAGACTGCAAAATAGAAAACTTACAAGTGATGATATATTCAAGAAAACTTAACTTATTAATTAAAAATAAGATGGAAAAGGCCGGAAATTTAAAGATATAAATAAAGAAAAAGTTATTAAATGTTTACCTTTTGATAAAATTTGTTCATTGACAATTGAAAGGAAACTTACTCGCTAGCAGCTAGCGGTATTTCAGACTGATACGCATTATATCTATGATGTAGTACCAATTTTATTCGCGTGATGTCGCTCTGATCAATATTATATATATATATATATATAATAGTTTTAATTAGCAATTTTTTTTCACTCCATAAAAATACTACATTAAATATAATTCAACTTTTAAACCCTAATTAACTTACTTAATCTACAGAACATACCTGTAGATTAAGTAATACATCGCATTAAATAGCATTATTATTTATAACGCTCAAAAGTATCAGAGAACGTCTTTAGGTAGATGAAGTATAGTGAATATTTGTAATGACTAAACAATTTTCAATAAAATTAATCCTTTAAGATCAGGTGTGCGTAACATTTTGCTGTAGGCTACTAAATGTTAATAATAATGAACAAATTCTTTGTTTTAATTTTCCGTTCATAATTTATTACTATTTTTCTACTTTTAATGACTTTATTCTTTTTTTATATATTTAAAACTAATATTAATTATTAGATATAGAAAGGAACGATAAACTTTTTTCTATATATATATATATGTTTAAATAACAATTATTGAAAACATAGAAAAGGAAATGGTAAATATTAAATAGAAGGTCAGTAATATTTTATGGAGTATTGTTAACGAATTCTATAAATCTACATGTATATCCTGTATACGGATACAGGACATACATAGATTTATAGAAATTGAAATTTGAAATTTCATAGAGAAATGTGTTATGTCAACAAATAATATCGTGTCATTCGGGTGACATAACGATTTCAAATTTGAATATACTCGCAGAAGCCAGCACAGTAATACAATTGGAGACGGCGATTTTAAAAGAGAATGCCGTGTCGACTCGGAGTTTCACGAAACGGACAATTAATGTCACGATTACTTATAATTGGAACTATAAACATAAAACATTTTTTCGATTAAAATGATTAGAAACAACTCATTGTATGACTCATTATGTACCGATAATTAAACAGACAATTAACTGATGCATATCTTCTTCAAAAGTTCCAATACATAATGATAAATATGGAATTTCATAAGTAATTTTAATAACTTTAATAATAGTTAATTTCAGTTTAATTATTAATTTATTTTTTTTATTTCTCGGTAACCATTGTTTTAATTATGGTTGAGAAAAATTTTTAAATTCTGCTTAAAATAATTTAAGTAATGTAATAACGAAATATCTTTTATATTAAATTCACAAATGAATTTTATCTATATATATAAAAACGAATGTCTGTCTGTGTGTTTGTCCTTCATGCATTACCACACCATTTATCCGATTGCCATGAAACTTCGGGAAGTTGTTTAATATATTCCCGCGAAAGTTTCTGGCATATGTGAAGACCACCATTTCCCTCGTCCAAAAATATCTTTATATATGGATTAAGGTTTTTATGTCCAATAGACGACGCTAACTTCCGACGACCTAAGTTTGCTTTTCTGTGAGGCATTATGCTTTTCTGTGAGAATAGACTAAAGGAGACCATTTTCTATCTATCTATATAAATAAAATATAACGTTCGTATGTTCCTACCGATTCCTTTGAAATTTTGACACCACGTTGCATTCGAATACGCACCTGTTTTTATATAATATACATGTCGAAATTCCCCCCACTGGGGGAGAGGGACAGGATTAAGGCTTACCGTGAAGAACTCGGCTTCTATTTATACTATTTTGCATGCCGTTTTTTGCGTTTTTAATTGCGTGTTAATAGGTTATGTCAACAGAATATACACTAAAAAGGAATTTTTCGATATTTCCCAGCGGGGAAAGGGACAGGACTAAGGCTTACTGTGAAGAACTCGGCTTTTATTATACTATTTTAGATGCGTTTTTGCTTGCGTTATAATAGGGTACGTCAAGAGAATGTACACTAAGAAGGGATTTTGTGAAATTCCCCCCACGGCGAAAGTGTTATACATTTATAATAGATACATTTTGAGCCACAACAACGCGTGGCCGGGTCAACTAGTTAATTATAAAATAATATATGACTTTAATCGAGAATAAAATGTTGCGCCATCTGTTAACAAACACTAAAAGTAATTGCAAAGTAACAATAATATTAATTGGTGGTCTATTTCGAATTTTTGTAAATTAAAACATACAATTTATGTTTAATAAAAAAATATATATACCATTAATCAGTATTTGATGTTTTATTTCATCTTAAAATTTATTCTTAATCCGTCCATCATCCATCGTTACTTATTAGAGCAGTGATTCCCAACCGGTGGTTCGCGAACCCCTGGGGGTTCGCAGTGTTTGCAGAGGGGGTTCGCGAAAATAATATTGTAATGGCGGATTTTTTAAAACGCCATTAAAATCAAAAGCAAAAACAAAAACAAAACAAAAACACAAAAATTAAAGAACACACCCACTGTAAAACAGATTGTTCGCTGCCTGTTTGTTAAGAAATCTATAATAAATTTCAATATTTTCATTTCTTTTTTCCTTATTTGTTTTTCAAAATTACTTCATCAATATCAAATTATATCAACAATTTTATACATTATAATTTATTCCTCTTATTCAAGTAATCAAATACTATTCTCTTTTTATTACAAACATTTATTTATATTTAAAACATTTTATCAATGTGATTAGTATCATGTTCTGCTTTATATTTAAAATCATTGCAGCAGTTTTCCCTTCTATGTAATATTTTTTTTACAATACAATTGGAAATAAATATCAAATTAAGGCAGTTTACTACAGATTTTAGAATTAGATACTTGTTCACAACCGGAAACTGGGAGAGTAGTGTTGTATTAACCGACGTTCATACATAGGCTTAGCACTTGTAAAGCTTGAGTGATAGTGATACTGTGACTGTCAAGTTCTCGTGTAAATGATTTAATAATTATTAATTTAATTATTATTATAGCTTATTTTTATTATGGATCGATGGTTAAAAACGGGTCGTTTAGAAACGAGACATGATAATCGAGATGATAGTACTGAAAGCTGTAGTGAGGTACCGTTTCACCAGACGAAAAACAAAGGAAATGATGATAGAAAAGGAAAAAGCGAAAATATGACAGCGACTATCTACAATTGGGTTTTCATTTTACTGGGGATGAGTCGGAACCTAAACCGCTTTGTGTTATATGTAACGAAGTTCTTGCCAACAGCAGTTTAAAACCATCACTTCTTCGTAGACATATTGAAACAAAACATCCGACACACAAAGATAAACCTCTTGAATATTTCAAAAGAAAATTAGCAGATATCAAAAAGTGTAGCCTTTCTTCTTTCTTGACTTCAAACGAAGATAGTAAAATGGCCCTTGAAGCATCATTTCGAGTAAGTTATAGAATTGCAAGATCTGGACAAGCGCATACAATAGCAGAAAATTTAATTGGACCATGTGCGAAAGATATCGCCAAATGTATGCTTGGGGAAAAGGCAGCAAAGAAAATTGAGCTAGTTCCCTTATCAAACAACACGGTGTCGCGTAGAATTAATGACTTGGCTAATTATGTGGAGAACGAACTTCTAAAAAGAATAAAATTGAATTATTTTGCAATTCAACTTGACGAATCGACGGATGTAACAAATGCCGCAGTCTTGCTTGTCTACGTTAGATATCTTTTTACGAATATTGTTCAAGAAGATGTACTATTTGCAAAACCTTTGAAAACCTACACAACTGGAGAAGCGATTTTCGATATGATCAATGGGTATTTTGAAAAGAATGGAATAAGCTGGTCTTATTGTGTGGGTGTGTGTACAGATGGTGCAAAATCAATGACAGGAAAATTTT
Source organism: Centruroides vittatus (assembly GCF_030686945.1). Taxonomy (NCBI): domain Eukaryota; kingdom Metazoa; phylum Arthropoda; class Arachnida; order Scorpiones; family Buthidae; genus Centruroides; species Centruroides vittatus. The sequence continues at coordinate 910,905 of NW_027122671.1, forward strand.
CTGGTTTTGTGGCACGGGTGAAGAAGATCAACGAGAAAATTCAATGGACTCATTGTTGTATTCATAGACAAGCTTTAGTATGTAAGCGTATTCCTGCAGAGTTATCTACTACTTTAAGTGATGCTGTGAAAATTGTGAACTTTATAAAATCGCGTGCTACAAATTGCCGTCTATTCCGTACGCTTTGTGAGGATTTTGGAAGTTTCCACGTTTCTTTACTACTTCACACAGAAGTTAGATGGCTTTCCCGTGGTAAAGTTTTGACGCGTTTGTTTGAATTGAAGTCTGAAGTTCAAGCATTTTTTATTGATCATCCGTTTCATTTGTCTTCTTGTATATCCGATGTTCTTTGGCTGCAAAAGCTTGCGTATTTAGCTGACATTTTTTTGTAAACTGAATGAATTAAATATGTCTTTACAAGGCGAGGGTGTCACCATTTTCAGTGTACATGATAGAATTGAGGCTATGTTGAAAAAGATCAATTTTTGGATTCAATGCCTGCAGATGAATGAGTATGGATGTTTCGATTCTGTCAGCACTTTTTTTATCAGAAAATTCAATTAAACTTGACGAAAACATTAAAAGGAGTATATGTGAACATCTGAACTATCTTCGATTAACTTTCGATGACTATTTTCCCAACAGATGCAATATATCCATCTCAAACAACTGGATACGTAATCCATTTTAAGGAAATGTAAGTTCAGAAACCTCTCTAAATATACTGGAAAAGGAAAAACTCATTGAGTTATCTTGTGACAGTTCTCTAGAAGCAATTTTTAAAGATCAATCTTTAATTGACTTCTGGCTCAGTATACAAAATGAATATCCTGTTCTGTCAAAAAAGCCATTGAAGTTCTATTACCATTTTGCACAACATATCTATGCGAGAAAGGATTTTCAACATATACTTATCTGAAAGATAAATACAGAAACAGGTTAAATGCAGAACCTGATCTAAGACTGAAATTGTCAGATATTGAGCCTAACTTTGAATTACTTTGTTCTATCAAACAGCCACAAATATCCCATTAAGAGTTTTTCCAAATGTAAAACATAAGAACCAGTTTGTTAAATTTATCTTGTTTTCAACTTTTATAGCCATCATTTTAGTCTTATTAATGTTTTATTTAAATGTTTCACGATTAATATAATCAATTATTCTGCAATATGTAAAATATATATTCTATCAAATTTTATTGCTTTTTTTTACCTGTCATTAACGACTACATAGGGGGTTCGTCAAATTTTTTCGGACCTTTCTTTTGGTTCGCGAGGAAAAAAAGGTTGGGAAACACTGTATTAGAGGAAGGATATCAACCAATAAGTACCTTTTGAAATGTATTTAAAGCGTGTCATCCATGTAATATATATAATACACTGTCATCTACATAGTAATACAGTACTAGAAAACAACATTTAAAAAGATATGAAAATGATCTTAAAAGAAAGAAGTCAATCTCTTAGTGATTTCATTCTAAACACTATCTATATTATGAAATCCCTAATTATATGCAACCATAAAAAATACAAAAAAAATATATTTACAAATATTGTGGATACTAATCGTTTACAATTTCTTTGTCAATTTATTCACTTTTTTTCCATATGTTCAATTTATTTGTAGTACATTTAGTTATATTTTCAAGCTAGTTGCTTAGTTTACAGTAATAACAGTAGTCTTTAGCCGAAAAGCTTAACTAATTAGCTATAAAATAATCAAAAATTGTAGTGTGGCAAATATATATCTCTCAATTATTATAAACAGACCAACCTCCGGCACCAACGGAAAAATTAAAAATGGCCGTCGTTAAAAGTTCAACAGTATAAACTGTAAATAAGAATTACGTCGATTCTTCTTCTAAACTGAACAAGAAAAAAGAAATTTTTGTATCAAAAAAACATACAAAAAAATCAAAGATGTCAAATATAAAAAATTCCAGATAACTGATCATCATTTATATCGAATTAAATTAACATATGTAAACTTCAAAGTTCTTTAAAAACGAGGGCATATCTATAATGTTACAGATTGCGTGTGTGGCAATCTTAACCCGCTTCTCACCCGCCAATTCTCGTTTTAGCGAGTAGGCCCTCCATGTAATGTCAAGTCCGGTGTCTAAATCGGGATTGTCGCTATATCGGTTTTTTTTATAGTGTTACAGATTGCGAGTGTGGCAATCTTAACCCGCCACTCACCCGCCGACCCTCGTTTAAGCGAGTCGGCCCTCCATGTAATGTCAAGTCCGATGTGTAAATTGTCATTGCCGCTATTTGGGCCTGTGTATAATGTTACAGATTGCGTGTGTAGCAATCTTAACCCGCCACTCACCCGCCGACCCTCGTTTAAGCGAGTCGGCCCTCCATGTAATGTCAAGTCCGGCGTCTAAATCGGGATTGTCGCTATATCGGTTTTTTTATAGTGTTACAGATTGCGAGTGTGGCAATCTTAACCCGCCACTCACCCGCCGACCCTCGTTTAAGCGAGTCGGCCCTCCATGTAATGTCAAGTCCGGTTGTCTAAATCGGCATTGTCGCTATATTGGGTCTTTTTATAGTGTTACAGATTGCGAGTGTGGCAATCTTAACCCGCCACTCACCCGCCGACCCTCGTTTAAGCGAGTCGGCCCTCCATGTAATGTCAAGTCCGATGTGTGAATTGTCATTGTCGTTATTTGGGCCTGTGTATAATGTTACAGATTGCGTGTGTGGCAATCTTAACCCGCCACTCACCCGCCGACCCTCGTTTAAGCGAGTCGGCCCTCCATGTAATGTCAAGTCCGAGTGCTGAATTGTCATTGCCGTTATTTGGGCCTTTGTATAATGTTACAGATTGCGTGTGTGGCAATCTTAACCCGCCTTCAACCCGCCGACCCTCGTTTAAGCGAGTCGGCCCTCCATGTAATGTCAAGTCCGGTGTCTAAATCGGGATTGTCGCTATATCGATTTTTTTTTATAGTGTTACAGATTGCGAGTGTGGCAATCTTAACCCGCCACTCACCCGCCGACCCTCGTTTAAGCGAGTCGGCCCTCCATGTAATGTCAAGTTTGATGTGTAAATTGTCATTGCCGCTATTTGGGCCTGTGTATAATGTTACAGATTGCGTGTGTAGCAATCTTAACCCGCCACTCACCCGCCGACCCTCGTTTAAGCGAGTCGGCCCTCCATGTAATGTCAAGTCCGGTGTCTAAATCGGGATTGTCGCTATATCGGTTTTTTTATAGTGTTACAGATTGCGAGTGTGGCAATCTTAACCCGCCACTCACCCGCCGACCCTCGTTTAAGCGAGTCGGCCCTCCATGTAATGTCAAGTCCGATGTGTGAATTGTCATTGCCGCTATTTGGGCCTGTGTATAATGTTACAGATTGCGTGTGTAGCAATCTTAACCCGCCACTCACCCGCCGACCCTCGTTTAAGCGAGTCGGCCCTCCATGTAATGTCAAGTCCGGTGTCTAAATCGGCATTGTCGCTATATCGGTTTTTTTATAGTGTTACAGATTGCGAGTGTGGCAATCTTAACCCGCCACTCACCCGCCGACCCTCGTTTAAGCGAGTCGGCCCTCCATGTAATGTCAAGTCTGATGTGTAAATTGTCATTGCCGCTATTTGGGCCTGTGTATAATGTTACAGATTGCGTGTGTGGCAATCTTAACCCGCCACTCACCCGCCGACCCTCGTTTAAGCGAGTCGGCCCTCCATGTAATGTCAAGTCTGATGTGTAAATTGTCATTGCCGCTATTTGGGCCTGTGTATAATGTTACAGATTGCGTGTGTGGCAATCTTAACCCGCCACTCACCCGCCGACCCTCGTTTAAGCGAGTCGGCCCTCCATGTAATGTCAAGTCCGATGTGTGAATTGTCATTGCCGCTATTTGGGCCTGTGTATAATGTTACAGATTGCGTGTGTAGCAATCTTAACCCGCCACTCACCCGCCGACCCTCGTTTAAGCGAGTCGGCCCTCCATGTAATGTCAAGTCCGGTGTCTAAATCGGGATTGTCGCTATATCGGTTTTTTTATAGTGTTACAGATTGCGAGTGTGGCAATCTTAACCCGCCACTCACCCGCCGACCCTCGTTTAAGCGAGTCGGCCCTCCATGTAATGTCAAGTCCGATGTGTAAATTGTCATTGCCGCTATTTGGGCCTGTGTATAATGTTACAGATTGCGTGTGTAGCAATCTTAACCCGCCACTCACCCGCCGACCCTCGTTTAAGCGAGTCGGCCCTCCATGTAATGTCAAGTCTGATGTGTAAATTGTCATTGCCGCTATTTGGGCCTGTGTATAATGTTACAGATTGCGTGTGTGGCAATCTTAACCCGCCACTCACCCGCCGACCCTCGTTTAAGCGAGTCGGCCCTCCATGTAATGTCAAGTCCGATGTGTAAATTGTCATTGCCGCTATTTGGGCCTGTGTATAATGTTACAGATTGCGTGTGTAGCAATCTTAACCCGCCACTCACCCGCCGACCCTCGTTTAAGCGAGTCGGCCCTCCATGTAATGTCAAGTCCGGTGTCTAAATCGGGATTGTCGCTATATCGATTTTTTTATAGTGTTACAGATTGCGAGTGTGGCAATCTTAACCCGCCACTCACCCGCCGACCCTCGTTTAAGCGAGTCGGCCCTCCATGTAATGTCAAGTCTGATGTGTAAATTGTCATTGCCGCTATTTGGGCCTGTGTATAATGTTACAGATTGCGTGTGTAGCAATCTTAACCCGCCACTCACCCGCCGACCCTCGTTTAAGCGAGTCGGCCCTCCATGTAATGTCAAGTCCGGTGTCTAAATCGGGATTGTCGCTATATCGGTTTTTTTATAGTGTTACAGATTGCGAGTGTGGCAATCTTAACCCGCCACTCACCCGCCGACCCTCGTTTAAGCGAGTCGGCCCTCCATGTAATGTCAAGTCTGATGTGTAAATTGTCATTGCCGCTATTTGGGCCTGTGTATAATGTTACAGATTGCGTGTGTAGCAATCTTAACCCGCCACTCACCCGCCGACCCTCGTTTAAGCGAGTCGGCCCTCCATGTAATGTCAAGTCCGGTGTCTAAATCGGGATTGTCGCTATATCGGTTTTTTTATAGTGTTACAGATTGCGAGTGTGGCAATCTTAACCCGCCACTCACCCGCCGACCCTCGTTTAAGCGAGTCGGCCCTCCATGTAATGTCAAGTCCGATGTGTGAATTGTCATTGCCGCTATTTGGGCCTGTGTATAATGTTACAGATTGCGTGTGTAGCAATCTTAACCCGCCACTCACCCGCCGACCCTCGTTTAAGCGAGTCGGCCCTCCATGTAATGTCAAGTCCGGTGTCTAAATCGGGATTGTCGCTATATCGATTTTTTTTTATAGTGTTACAGATTGCGAGTGTGGCAATCTTAACCCGCCACTCACCCGCCGACCCTCGTTTAAGCGAGTCGGCCCTCCATGTAATGTCAAGTTTGATGTGTAAATTGTCATTGCCGCTATTTGGGCCTGTGTATAATGTTACAGATTGCGTGTGTAGCAATCTTAACCCGCCACTCACCCGCCGACCCTCGTTTAAGCGAGTCGGCCCTCCATGTAATGTCAAGTCCGGTGTCTAAATCGGGATTGTCGCTATATCGATTTTTTTTTATAGTGTTACAGATTGCGAGTGTGGCAATCTTAACCCGCCACTCACCCGCCGACCCTCGTTTAAGCGAGTCGGCCCTCCATGTAATGTCAAGTTTGATGTGTAAATTGTCATTGCCGCTATTTGGGCCTGTGTATAATGTTACAGATTGCGTGTGTAGCAATCTTAACCCGCCACTCACCCGCCGACCCTCGTTTAAGCGAGTCGGCCCTCCATGTAATGTCAAGTCCGGTGTCTAAATCGGGATTGTCGCTATATCGGTTTTTTTATAGTGTTACAGATTGCGAGTGTGGCAATCTTAACCCGCCACTCACCCGCCGACCCTCGTTTAAGCGAGTCGGCCCTCCATGTAATGTCAAGTCCGATGTGTGAATTGTCATTGCCGCTATTTGGGCCTGTGTATAATGTTACAGATTGCGTGTGTAGCAATCTTAACCCGCCACTCACCCGCCGACCCTCGTTTAAGCGAGTCGGCCCTCCATGTAATGTCAAGTCCGGTGTCTAAATCGGGATTGTCGCTATATCGATTTTTTTTATAGTGTTACAGATTGCGAGTGTGGCAATCTTAACCCGCCACTCACCCGCCGACCCTCGTTTAAGCGAGTCGGCCCTCCATGTAATGTCAAGTTTGATGTGTAAATTGTCATTGCCGCTATTTGGGCCTGTGTATAATGTTACAGATTGCGTGTGTAGCAATCTTAACCCGCCACTCACCCGCCGACCCTCGTTTAAGCGAGTCGGCCCTCCATGTAATGTCAAGTCCGGTGTCTAAATCGGGATTGTCGCTATATCGGTTTTTTTATAGTGTTACAGATTGCGAGTGTGGCAATCTTAACCCGCCACTCACCCGCCGACCCTCGTTTAAGCGAGTCGGCCCTCCATGTAATGTCAAGTCTGATGTGTAAATTGTCATTGCCGCTATTTGGGCCTGTGTATAATGTTACAGATTGCGTGTGTAGCAATCTTAACCCGCCACTCACCCGCCGACCCTCGTTTAAGCGAGTCGGCCCTCCATGTAATGTCAAGTCCGGTGTCTAAATCGGGATTGTCGCTATATCGGTTTTTTTATAGTGTTACAGATTGCGAGTGTGGCAATCTTAACCCGCCACTCACCCGCCGACCCTCGTTTAAGCGAGTCGGCCCTCCATGTAATGTCAAGTCCGATGTGTAAATTGTCATTGCCGCTATTTGGGCCTGTGTATAATGTTACAGATTGCGTGTGTAGCAATCTTAACCCGCCACTCACCCGCCGACCCTCGTTTAAGCGAGTCGGCCCTCCATGTAATGTCAAGTCTGATGTGTAAATTGTCATTGCCGCTATTTGGGCCTGTGTATAATGTTACAGATTGCGTGTGTAGCAATCTTAACCCGCCACTCACCCGCCGACCCTCGTTTAAGCGAGTCGGCCCTCCATGTAATGTCAAGTCTGGATGTGTAAATTGTCATTGCTGCTATTTGGGCCTGTGTATAATGTTACAGATTGCGTGTGTAGCAATCTTAACCCGCCACTCACCCGCCGACCCTCGTTTAAGCGAGTCGGCCCTCCATGTAATGTCAAGTCTGATGTGTAAATTGTCATTGCCGCTATTTGGGCCTGTGTATAATGTTACAGATTGCGTGTGTAGCAATCTTAACCCGCCACTCACCCGCCGACCCTCGTTTAAGCGAGTCGGCCCTCCATGTAATGTCAAGTCCGGTGTCTAAATCGGGATTGTCGCTATATCGGTTTTTTTATAGTGTTACAGATTGCGAGTGTGGCAATCTTAACCCGCCACTCACCCGCCGACCCTCGTTTAAGCGAGTCGGCCCTCCATGTAATGTCAAGTCCGATGTGTGAATTGTCATTGCCGCTATTTGGGCCTGTGTATAATGTTACAGATTGCGTGTGTGGCAATCTTAACCCGCCACTCACCCGCCGACCCTCGTTTAAGCGAGTCGGCCCTCCATGTAATGTCAAGTCCGATGTGTGAATTGTCATTGCCGCTATTTGGGCCTGTGTATAATGTTACAGATTGCGTGTGTGGCAATCTTAACCCGCCACTCACCCGCCGACCCTCGTTTAAGCGAGTCGGCCCTCCATGTAATGTCAAGTCTTGATGTGTGAATTGTCATTGCCGCTATTTGGGCCTGTGTATAATGTTACAGATTGCGTGTGTAGCAATCTTAACCCGCCACTCACCCGCCGACCCTCGTTTAAGCGAGTCGGCCCTCCATGTAATGTCAAGTCCGGTGTCTAAATCGGCATTGTCGCTATATCGGTTTTTTTATAGTGTTACAGATTGCGAGTGTGGCAATCTTAACCCGCCACTCACCCGCCGACCCTCGTTTAAGCGAGTCGGCCCTCCATGTAATGTCAAGTCCGATGTGTGAATTGTCATTGCCGCTATTTGGGCCTGTGTATAATGTTACAGATTGCGTGTGTAGCAATCTTAACCCGCCACTCACCCGCCGACCCTCGTTTAAGCGAGTCGGCCCTCCATGTAATGTCAAGTCCGGTGTCTAAATCGGGATTGTCGCTATATCGATTTTTTTTATAGTGTTACAGATTGCGAGTGTGGCAATCTTAACCCGCCACTCACCCGCCGACCCTCGTTTAAGCGAGTCGGCCCTCCATGTAATGTCAAGTCTGATGTGTAAATTGTCATTGCCGCTATTTGGGCCTGTGTATAATGTTACAGATTGCGTGTGTAGCAATCTTAACCCGCCACTCACCCGCCGACCCTCGTTTAAGCGAGTCGGCCCTCCATGTAATGTCAAGTCCGGTGTCTAAATCGGGATTGTCGCTATATCGGTTTTTTTATAGTGTTACAGATTGCGAGTGTGGCAATCTTAACCCGCCACTCACCCGCCGACCCTCGTTTAAGCGAGTCGGCCCTCCATGTAATGTCAAGTCCGATGTGTAAATTGTCATTGCCGCTATTTGGGCCTGTGTATAATGTTACAGATTGCGTGTGTAGCAATCTTAACCCGCCACTCACCCGCCGACCCTCGTTTAAGCGAGTCGGCCCTCCATGTAATGTCAAGTCCGATGTGTAAATTGTCATTGCCGCTATTTGGGCCTGTGTATAATGTTACAGATTGCGTGTGTAGCAATCTTAACCCGCCACTCACCCGCCGACCCTCGTTTAAGCGAGTCGGCCCTCCATGTAATGTCAAGTCCGGTGTCTAAATCGGGATTGTCGCTATATCGGTTTTTTTATAGTGTTACAGATTGCGAGTGTGGCAATCTTAACCCGCCACTCACCCGCCGACCCTCGTTTAAGCGAGTCGGCCCTCCATGTAATGTCAAGTCTGATGTGTAAATTGTCATTGCCGCTATTTGGGCCTGTGTATAATGTTACAGATTGCGTGTGTAGCAATCTTAACCCGCCACTCACCCGCCGACCCTCGTTTAAGCGAGTCGGCCCTCCATGTAATGTCAAGTCTGGATGTGTAAATTGTCATTGCCGCTATTTGGGTTTGTGTATAATGTTACAGATTGCGTGTGTGGCAATCTTAACCCGCCACTCACCCGCCGACCCTCGTTTAAGCGAGTCGGCCCTCCATGTAATGTCAAGTCTGATGTGTAAATTGTCATTGCCGCTATTTGGGCCTGTGTATAATGTTACAGATTGCGTGTGTAGCAATCTTAACCCGCCACTCACCCGCCGACCCTCGTTTAAGCGAGTCGGCCCTCCATGTAATGTCAAGTCCGGTGTCTAAATCGGGATTGTCGCTATATCGGTTTTTTTATAGTGTTACAGATTGCGAGTGTGGCAATCTTAACCCGCCACTCACCCGCCGACCCTCGTTTAAGCGAGTCGGCCCTCCATGTAATGTCAAGTCTGATGTGTAAATTGTCATTGCCGCTATTTGGGCCTGTGTATAATGTTACAGATTGCGTGTGTAGCAATCTTAACCCGCCACTCACCCGCCGACCCTCGTTTAAGCGAGTCGGCCCTCCATGTAATGTCAAGTCCGGTGTCTAAATCGGGATTGTCGCTATATCGGTTTTTTTTATAGTGTTACAGATTGCGAGTGTGGCAATCTTAACCCGCCACTCACCCGCCGACCCTCGTTTAAGCGAGTCGGCCCTCCATGTAATGTCAAGTCCGATGTGTGAATTGTCATTGCCGCTATTTGGGCCTGTGTATAATGTTACAGATTGCGTGTGTAGCAATCTTAACCCGCCACTCACCCGCCGACCCTCGTTTAAGCGAGTCGGCCCTCCATGTAATGTCAAGTCCGGTGTCTAAATCGGGATTGTCGCTATATCGATTTTTTTTATAGTGTTACAGATTGCGAGTGTGGCAATCTTAACCCGCCACTCACCCGCCGACCCTCGTTTAAGCGAGTCGGCCCTCCATGTAATGTCAAGTTTGATGTGTAAATTGTCATTGCCGCTATTTGGGCCTGTGTATAATGTTACAGATTGCGTGTGTAGCAATCTTAACCCGCCACTCACCCGCCGACCCTCGTTTAAGCGAGTCGGCCCTCCATGTAATGTCAAGTCCGGTGTCTAAATCGGGATTGTCGCTATATCGATTTTTTTTATAGTGTTACAGATTGCGAGTGTGGCAATCTTAACCCGCCACTCACCCGCCGACCCTCGTTTAAGCGAGTCGGCCCTCCATGTAATGTCAAGTTTGATGTGTAAATTGTCATTGCCGCTATTTGGGCCTGTGTATAATGTTACAGATTGCGTGTGTAGCAATCTTAACCCGCCACTCACCCGCCGACCCTCGTTTAAGCGAGTCGGCCCTCCATGTAATGTCAAGTCCGGTGTCTAAATCGGGATTGTCGCTATATCGATTTTTTTTATAGTGTTACAGATTGCGAGTGTGGCAATCTTAACCCGCCACTCACCCGCCGACCCTCGTTTAAGCGAGTCGGCCCTCCATGTAATGTCAAGTCTGATGTGTAAATTGTCATTGCCGCTATTTGGGCCTGTGTATAATGTTACAGATTGCGTGTGTAGCAATCTTAACCCGCCACTCACCCGCCGACCCTCGTTTAAGCGAGTCGGCCCTCCATGTAATGTCAAGTCCGGTGTCTAAATCGGGATTGTCGCTATATCGATTTTTTTATAGTGTTACAGATTGCGAGTGTGGCAATCTTAACCCGCCACTCACCCGCCGACCCTCGTTTAAGCGAGTCGGCCCTCCATGTAATGTCAAGTCTGATGTGTAAATTGTCATTGCCGCTATTTGGGCCTGTGTATAATGTTACAGATTGCGTGTGTAGCAATCTTAACCCGCCACTCACCCGCCGACCCTCGTTTAAGCGAGTCGGCCCTCCATGTAATGTCAAGTCCGGTGTCTAAATCGGGATTGTCGCTATATCGATTTTTTTTATAGTGTTACAGATTGCGAGTGTGGCAATCTTAACCCGCCACTCACCCGCCGACCCTCGTTTAAGCGAGTCGGCCCTCCATGTAATGTCAAGTCTGATGTGTAAATTGTCATTGCCGCTATTTGGGCCTGTGTATAATGTTACAGATTGCGTGTGTAGCAATCTTAACCCGCCACTCACCCGCCGACCCTCGTTTAAGCGAGTCGGCCCTCCATGTAATGTCAAGTCCGATGTGTGAATTGTCATTGCCGCTATTTGGGCTTGTGTATAATGTTACAGATTGCGTGTGTGGCAATCTTAACCCGCCACTCACCCGCCGACCCTCGTTTAAGCGAGTCGGCCCTCCATGTAATGTCAAGTCTGATGTGTAAATTGTCATTGCCGCTATTTGGGCCTGTGTATAATGTTACAGATTGCGTGTGTAGCAATCTTAACCCGCCACTCACCCGCCGACCCTCGTTTAAGCGAGTCGGCCCTCCATGTAATGTCAAGTTTGATGTGTAAATTGTCATTGCCGCTATTTGGGCCTGTGTATAATGTTACAGATTGCGTGTGTAGCAATCTTAACCCGCCACTCACCCGCCGACCCTCGTTTAAGCGAGTCGGCCCTCCATGTAATGTCAAGTCCGGTGTCTAAATCGGGATTGTCGCTATATCGGTTTTTTTATAGTGTTACAGATTGCGAGTGTGGCAATCTTAACCCGCCACTCACCCGCCGACCCTCGTTTAAGCGAGTCGGCCCTCCATGTAATGTCAAGTCCGATGTGTAAATTGTCATTGCCGCTATTTGGGCCTGTGTATAATGTTACAGATTGCGTGTGTGGCAATCTTAACCCGCCACTCACCCGCCGACCCTCGTTTAAGCGAGTCGGCCCTCCATGTAATGTCAAGTTTGATGTGTAAATTGTCATTGCCGCTATTTGGGCCTGTGTATAATGTTACAGATTGCGTGTGTAGCAATCTTAACCCGCCACTCACCCGCCGACCCTCGTTTAAGCGAGTCGGCCCTCCATGTAATGTCAAGTCCGGTGTCTAAATCGGGATTGTCGCTATATCGGTTTTTTTATAGTGTTACAGATTGCGAGTGTGGCAATCTTAACCCGCCACTCACCCGCCGACCCTCGTTTAAGCGAGTCGGCCCTCCATGTAATGTCAAGTCCGATGTGTGAATTGTCATTGCCGCTATTTGGGCCTGTGTATAATGTTACAGATTGCGTGTGTAGCAATCTTAACCCGCCACTCACCCGCCGACCCTCGTTTAAGCGAGTCGGCCCTCCATGTAATGTCAAGTCTGATGTGTAAATTGTCATTGCCGCTATTTGGGCCTGTGTATAATGTTACAGATTGCGTGTGTAGCAATCTTAACCCGCCACTCACCCGCCGACCCTCGTTTAAGCGAGTCGGCCCTCCATGTAATGTCAAGTCCGGTGTCTAAATCGGCATTGTCGCTATATCGGTTTTTTTATAGTGTTACAGATTGCGAGTGTGGCAATCTTAACCCGCCACTCACCCGCCGACCCTCGTTTAAGCGAGTCGGCCCTCCATGTAATGTCAAGTCTGATGTGTGAATTGTCATTGCCGCTATTTGGGCCTGTGTATAATGTTACAGATTGCGTGTGTAGCAATCTTAACCCGCCACTCACCCGCCGACCCTCGTTTAAGCGAGTCGGCCCTCCATGTAATGTCAAGTCTCGATGTGTGAATTGTCATTGCCGCTATTTGGGCCTGTGTATAATGTTACAGATTGCGTGTGTGGCAATCTTAACCCGCCACTCACCCGCCGACCCTCGTTTAAGCGAGTCGGCCCTCCATGTAATGTCAAGTCCGGTGTGTAAATTGTCATTGCCGCTATTTGGGTCTGTGTATAATGTTACAGATTGCGTGTGTGGCAATCTTAACCCGCCACTCACCCGCCGACCCTCGTTTAAGCGAGTCGGCCCTCCATGTAATGTCAAGTTTGATGTGTAAATTGTCATTGCCGCTATTTGGGCCTGTGTATAATGTTACAGATTGCGTGTGTAGCAATCTTAACCCGCCACTCACCCGCCGACCCTCGTTTAAGCGAGTCGGCCCTCCATGTAATGTCAAGTCCGGTGTCTAAATCGGGATTGTCGCTATATCGGTTTTTTTATAGTGTTACAGATTGCGAGTGTGGCAATCTTAACCCGCCACTCACCCGCCGACCCTCGTTTAAGCGAGTCGGCCCTCCATGTAATGTCAAGTCCGATGTGTAAATTGTCATTGCCGCTATTTGGGCCTGTGTATAATGTTACAGATTGCGTGTGTAGCAATCTTAACCCGCCACTCACCCGCCGACCCTCGTTTAAGCGAGTCGGCCCTCCATGTAATGTCAAGTCCGGTGTCTAAATCGGGATTGTCGCTATATCGATTTTTTTTATAGTGTTACAGATTGCGAGTGTGGCAATCTTAACCCGCCACTCACCCGCCGACCCTCGTTTAAGCGAGTCGGCCCTCCATGTAATGTCAAGTTTGATGTGTAAATTGTCATTGCCGCTATTTGGGCCTGTGTATAATGTTACAGATTGCGTGTGTAGCAATCTTAACCCGCCACTCACCCGCCGACCCTCGTTTAAGCGAGTCGGCCCTCCATGTAATGTCAAGTCCGGTGTCTAAATCGGGATTGTCGCTATATCGATTTTTTTTATAGTGTTACAGATTGCGAGTGTGGCAATCTTAACCCGCCACTCACCCGCCGACCCTCGTTTAAGCGAGTCGGCCCTCCATGTAATGTCAAGTTTGATGTGTAAATTGTCATTGCCGCTATTTGGGCCTGTGTATAATGTTACAGATTGCGTGTGTAGCAATCTTAACCCGCCACTCACCCGCCGACCCTCGTTTAAGCGAGTCGGCCCTCCATGTAATGTCAAGTCCGGTGTCTAAATCGGGATTGTCGCTATATCGGTTTTTTTATAGTGTTACAGATTGCGTGTGTGGCAATCTTAACCCGCCACTCACCCGCCGACCCTCGTTTAAGCGAGTCGGCCCTCCATGTAATGTCAAGTCCGATGTGTGAATTGTCATTGCCGCTATTTGGGCCTGTGTATAATGTTACAGATTGCGTGTGTAGCAATCTTAACCCGCCACTCACCCGCCGACCCTCGTTTAAGCGAGTCGGCCCTCCATGTAATGTCAAGTCCGATGTGTAAATTGTCATTGCCGCTATTTGGGCCTGTGTATAATGTTACAGATTGCGTGTGTGGCAATCTTAACCCGCCACTCACCCGCCGACCCTCGTTTAAGCGAGTCGGCCCTCCATGTAATGTCAAGTCCGATGTGTAAATTGTCATTGCCGCTATTTGGGCCTGTGTATAATGTTACAGATTGCGTGTGTGGCAATCTTAACCCGCCACTCACCCGCCGACCCTCGTTTAAGCGAGTCGGCCCTCCATGTAATGTCAAGTCTGATGTGTAAATTGTCATTGCCGCTATTTGGGCCTGTGTATAATGTTACAGATTGCGTGTGTGGCAATCTTAACCCGCCACTCACCCGCCGACCCTCGTTTAAGCGAGTCGGCCCTCCATGTAATGTCAAGTCCGATGTGTAAATTGTCATTGCCGCTATTTGGGCCTGTGTATAATGTTACAGATTGCGTGTGTAGCAATCTTAACCCGCCACTCACCCGCCGACCCTCGTTTAAGCGAGTCGGCCCTCCATGTAATGTCAAGTCCGGTGTCTAAATCGGGATTGTCGCTATATCGGTTTTTTTATAGTGTTACAGATTGCGAGTGTGGCAATCTTAACCCGCCACTCACCCGCCGACCCTCGTTTAAGCGAGTCGGCCCTCCATGTAATGTCAAGTCCGATGTGTGAATTGTCATTGCCGCTATTTGGGCCTGTGTATAATGTTACAGATTGCGTGTGTAGCAATCTTAACCCGCCACTCACCCGCCGACCCTCGTTTAAGCGAGTCGGCCCTCCATGTAATGTCAAGTCTGATGTGTAAATTGTCATTGCCGCTATTTGGGCCTGTGTATAATGTTACAGATTGCGTGTGTGGCAATCTTAACCCGCCACTCACCCGCCGACCCTCGTTTAAGCGAGTCGGCCCTCCATGTAATGTCAAGTCCGATGTGTAAATTGTCATTGCCGCTATTTGGGCCTGTGTATAATGTTACAGATTGCGTGTGTAGCAATCTTAACCCGCCACTCACCCGCCGACCCTCGTTTAAGCGAGTCGGCCCTCCATGTAATGTCAAGTCCGGTGTCTAAATCGGGATTGTCGCTATATCGATTTTTTTTATAGTGTTACAGATTGCGAGTGTGGCAATCTTAACCCGCCACTCACCCGCCGACCCTCGTTTAAGCGAGTCGGCCCTCCATGTAATGTCAAGTTCGATGTGTAAATTGTCATTGCCGCTATTTGGGCCTGTGTATAATGTTACAGATTGCGTGTGTAGCAATCTTAACCCGCCACTCACCCGCCGACCCTCGTTTAAGCGAGTCGGCCCTCCATGTAATGTCAAGTCCGGTGTCTAAATCGGGATTGTCGCTATATCGGTTTTTTTTATAGTGTTACAGATTGCGAGTGTGGCAATCTTAACCCGCCACTCACCCGCCGACCCTCGTTTAAGCGAGTCGGCCCTCCATGTAATGTCAAGTTTGATGTGTAAATTGTCATTGCCGCTATTTGGGCCTGTGTATAATGTTACAGATTGCGTGTGTAGCAATCTTAACCCGCCACTCACCCGCCGACCCTCGTTTAAGCGAGTCGGCCCTCCATGTAATGTCAAGTCCGGTGTCTAAATCGGGATTGTCGCTATATCGGTTTTTTTATAGTGTTACAGATTGCGAGTGTGGCAATCTTAACCCGCCACTCACCCGCCGACCCTCGTTTAAGCGAGTCGGCCCTCCATGTAATGTCAAGTCCGATGTGTAAATTGTCATTGCCGCTATTTGGGCCTGTGTATAATGTTACAGATTGCGTGTGTAGCAATCTTAACCCGCCACTCACCCGCCGACCCTCGTTTAAGCGAGTCGGCCCTCCATGTAATGTCAAGTCCGGTGTCTAAATCGGGATTGTCGCTATATCGATTTTTTTTATAGTGTTACAGATTGCGAGTGTGGCAATCTTAACCCGCCACTCACCCGCCGACCCTCGTTTAAGCGAGTCGGCCCTCCATGTAATGTCAAGTTTGATGTGTAAATTGTCATTGCCGCTATTTGGGCCTGTGTATAATGTTACAGATTGCGTGTGTAGCAATCTTAACCCGCCACTCACCCGCCGACCCTCGTTTAAGCGAGTCGGCCCTCCATGTAATGTCAAGTCCGGTGTCTAAATCGGGATTGTCGCTATATCGATTTTTTTTTATAGTGTTACAGATTGCGAGTGTGGCAATCTTAACCCGCCACTCACCCGCCGACCCTCGTTTAAGCGAGTCGGCCCTCCATGTAATGTCAAGTTTGATGTGTAAATTGTCATTGCCGCTATTTGGGCCTGTGTATAATGTTACAGATTGCGTGTGTAGCAATCTTAACCCGCCACTCACCCGCCGACCCTCGTTTAAGCGAGTCGGCCCTCCATGTAATGTCAAGTCCGGTGTCTAAATCGGGATTGTCGCTATATCGGTTTTTTTTATAGTGTTACAGATTGCGAGTGTGGCAATCTTAACCCGCCACTCACCCGCCGACCCTCGTTTAAGCGAGTCGGCCCTCCATGTAATGTCAAGTCTGATGTGTAAATTGTCATTGCCGCTATTTGGGCCTGTGTATAATGTTACAGATTGCGTGTGTAGCAATCTTAACCCGCCACTCACCCGCCGACCCTCGTTTAAGCGAGTCGGCCCTCCATGTAATGTCAAGTCCGGTGTCTAAATCGGGATTGTCGCTATATCGAT
This sequence comes from Centruroides vittatus, assembly GCF_030686945.1. Classification (NCBI taxonomy): domain Eukaryota; kingdom Metazoa; phylum Arthropoda; class Arachnida; order Scorpiones; family Buthidae; genus Centruroides; species Centruroides vittatus. The sequence continues at coordinate 927,709 of NW_027122671.1, forward strand.
TTTTTTTATAGTGTTACAGATTGCGAGTGTGGCAATCTTAACCCGCCACTCACCCGCCGACCCTCGTTTAAGCGAGTCGGCCCTCCATGTAATGTCAAGTTTGATGTGTAAATTGTCATTGCTGCTATTTGGGCCTGTGTATAATGTTACAGATTGCGTGTGTAGCAATCTTAACCCGCCACTCACCCGCCGACCCTCGTTTAAGCGAGTCGGCCCTCCATGTAATGTCAAGTCTGATGTGTAAATTGTCATTGCCGCTATTTGGGTCTGTGTATAATGTTACAGATTGCGTGTGTAGCAATCTTAACCCGCCACTCACCCGCCGACCCTCGTTTAAGCGAGTCGGCCCTCCATGTAATGTCAAGTCCGGTGTCTAAATCGGAATTGTCGCTATATCGGTTTTTTTATAGTGTTACAGATTGCGAGTGTGGCAATCTTAACCCGCCACTCACCCGCCGACCCTCGTTTAAGCGAGTCGGCCCTTCATGTAATGTCAAGTCCGATGTGTGAATTGTCATTGCCGCTATTTGGGCCTGTG